>NC_090021.1:151351369-151661994 GCF_037176765.1 Anolis sagrei
TGGATGGCGTGCGGAGGCCGGTTGTAAGGGTGAGCGCGCGCGGGCCGGGCGCCCAACAGGCAGGGGCGGTGCTTGGCTCACTGGGTGTGCGCTCGCGCCGCCCCTTCACCCCGCCCGCCCCATTTACTGCTGGGGTGCTTGGGAGCGCCAGATTGGCTCCCAGGCACCAGCAGCACTCAGCAGCCTCCATCCCATTAACGACACGAGCTGAAGCTCGTAAAATATATGGGGCTGCTGTTTCGATATTTTTAAACCCTTCCGGGTTTAAAAATGTGTTTTGAAATCGCGTCGGATGTGGTAAAAATAACGAATTAATAACGAAATAACGAATTAACGAACGAAACCGCACAGGCCTAGTATATATATATATGTGTGTGTGTGTGGTTTTGCTCATGCGTTGTAACGTTTTGAGTGATGGTCACTCGTTGGCCTGATAGGTGTCTTGTGTCTTGTGTCCAAATTTGGTGTCAATTCGTCCAGTGGTTTTTGAGTTATGTTAATCCCACAAATGAACATTACATTTTAATTTATATACTAGCCATCCCTTCCCATGTGTTGCTGTGGCCCAGTCTGTGTACATGTGTTCTGTGTGTGTATGTATGTGTATGTGTGGATATATGTGATTTTATGCATGCATTGTAATGTGGGTTTTTTTTGGCTTTTTAGTCTCTTCTGCTGTGTTTTTCAGTGTTTTATGAGTGATGGTCACTCATTGGCCTGATAGGTGTCTTGTGTCCAAATTTGGTGTCAATTCATCCAGTGAATTGATTTATCCCACAAACGAACATTACATTTTATTTATATACACTAGCCGTCCCCTGCCACGTGTTGCTGTGGCCCACATGGGGGTTTTGTGTGGGAAGTTTTCCCCAATTCTATCATTGATGGGGTTCATAATGCTCTGTGATTGTAGGTGAACTATAAATCCCAGCAACTACAAATCCCAAATGTCAAGATTCTATTTTCCCCAAACTCCACCAGTGTTCACATTTGGGCATATTGAGTATTTGTGTAGAGTTTGGTCCAGATCCATCATTGAGTCCACAGTGCTCTCTGGATGTAGGTGAACTACAACTCCAAAACCAAAGAACATTGTCCACCAAAGCCTTCCAGTATTTTCTGTTGGTCATGGGAGAACTGTGTGCCAAGTTTGGTTCAATTCCATCGTTGGTGGGGTTCAGAATGCTCTTTGATTGTAGGTGAACTATAAATCCCAGCAACTATAACTCCCAAATGACAAAATGAGTGAAGGGCATACATTGTTTTGTGTCCAAATTTGGTGTCAATTTGTCCATTGGTTTTTGAGTTCTGTTAATCCCACAAACGAACATTACATTTTTATTTATATAGATAGACCTCACGCATCATGTGGCCACCATCATGTGTCCCTTCACCCCTGATCTGACTCAATTGGTCCTTTTTAGACATTCTCTCATTTATGTATCAGATCCTACTTTTTGAATAGGACCCCGTGATATGTCAGTTCCATGAGCCTACTTATGTCGCTTCGTCATTAAAATGCTCTGCCATCTGTCCAAGAGCTACTCTTAGAAAAGCAGTTACCATAGTCTCAAAGGAAGCAGAAGATATGAACCTGGTTAACTTGCAAAGTGAAATTAGGGAGATATATCTGAGGAGCACATGGAGCTACTGTACCTAGTAAGCTGTGTTATACATTTGCCAATGAGAAGAAGTAGAACTGTATTTGAGTCCTGCGCATATACTTTTACAGTCACACACATCATTGTACAGACTTTATTTTTAATTCCTGCATTGAGATTCATATGTATTTTGCGACACATCTTTCTTAATTTCTATATTTCAAATGCATCTTCTGTATTGTCTGAAGTGCATTGTAAGCACATTTTCTCCCAGATTTTTTATTTGGGTTGTAAGTTTTTCGGGCTATATGGCCATGTTCTAGAAGCATTCTCTCCTGATGTTTCGCCTGCATCTATGGCAGGCATCCTCAGAGGTTGTGAGGTCACCTCACAACCTCTGAGGATGCCTGACATAGATGCAGGCGAAACGTCAGGAGAGAATGCTTCTAGAACATGGCCATATAGCCTGAAAAACTTACAACAAACCAGTGATTCCGGCCACGAAAGCCTTTGACAATACATATTTTCATTTGCGCATTTTTGTACGTACTCACTGAATGTATTTGCGTATCAAAAGGAAACAGAACAAAAATAACCTAACACTCACAAACTCCTCTTGATGAGGAAGCACTGAAAGATAAAGGAATACTTCCCTTAATAGTTTTGCAGAACATAAATTAGATAAGTTTGTTTTTTTAAAAAAAAAATACTTAATGGGAATTTATTTTCTGTCTCTATTCAGAACAGCCCTTCAATATGGAATGTAAATTGCCTATAGTTAACACAGCCCAACCAAACAATAATAATATTGGGTTGTTGTAGGTTTTTCCGGGCTATATGGCCATGTTCTAGAGGCATTTTCTCCTGACATTTCACCTGTATCTATGGCAAGCATCCTCAGAGGTAGTGAGGTCTGTTGGAACTAGGGAAATTGGGTTTATATATCTGTGGGATGACCAGGGTGGGACAAAGGACTCTTGTCTGCTGGAGCTAGATGTGAATGTTTCAACTGACCACCTTAATTAGCATTGCTTGGGGGAATCTTTTGTTGAGAGGTGATTAGATGTGCCCCAGATATCAGTATACAGAACCTCTTGCATCTGCTATTCACACAAAAAAAACTGTAGGAAAACATTTCCACAGGTGATAATTTGGCTCCTCTTGTAGGGATAATCTTAGTTAAATTACTCTTGAGCCATTGATCTGTGACCAGATGTTTTGTCCAGCTGTCTCTCTAATGCAATGGTTCTCAACCTTTAGTCCTTCAGGTGTTTGGGACTTCAACTCCCACCATTTCTAATAGCTTTTAAGATAGTTGGGATTTCCGAATTGAAGTCCAAAACACCTGAAGGACCAAAGGTTGAGAATGACTGCTCTAATGGAATGTCCACTTAGTGTATATCTGACATTGTCTCAGTTGAGAAATCCTTGGGAAGCTATACCAGACTCCAGAGCTTTGCCTAGGCAGTGGGTACACAATGCTAACACTTTTGAAAAATCCCATCTGTGGAAATATGATCCTTCTTTTCCCTTGCATTTCCAGCAAGATGTATTTATATTTCTATAGCTTTTCCCAAGCTTCTTTGGGGTCTTATACGATCTGTGTGATGTCTTTATCCAATTCTCTTTCAAGTCGATTGCATATGTGTTTTTTATTTTATTCCTCCATATTTCCTCCCAATCATATTTCCACATGTGATAGATATGTGACAGAGCGAAAAGATATTGGAAAGAAATACATTAAGAAATACAAAAAAATGTTGGAGATACAGATTCCCAGGAAACCAGAAATATTCTTGTTAGGAATGCACAAGATGGAACTAGAAAAAAATACAAACTACTATTTTTAATGACTATGGCAGTGCGAATATGCTATGCAAAAAGATGGAAACAAAAAGAAATACCAGAAGATGATGAGTGGATGACAAAGATACTAAAAATTAGAAATATGGATAGGCTCACTTTTCTCATATCAAAAAACAAAGGAATAAAAGTGAAAGAAACAGATTGGAAAAAAGTTACTGAATTCCTTAAACAAAGAAATAAGAAGATTTTGATTTAGTAAAGAAGAAATGGACAATACAAAAAGGAAAGGAGGGTAAGAAATCAACAAGAAAGAGAAGGAGAAGAGAGGAAAGGAAAAGAACCAGGAAGTCGACATATTTTCTCTCCCCCCCCCCTTTATTTCTATCTTCCTCTCTTATGATTTTTTTAGTTCTTTTTTTAAATTGTAAACTTCAATAAAGATTTTTTTAAAAAAAAGAAAAAGAAAAACCCCATCTGTGACTATTAAAATGTTGTATTTCTCATTTAGGACAGACACTGTTGTTGATTTTCAAAGAAGTAGAGGCTTTCCATAATAGAACATTTTTTTAATCATGTCAGAAGCAGCTTGAAAAACTGTAAGTCACTTCTGGTGTGATAGAATTGGCTGTCTGCAAGGACATTGCCCAGAGGACACCCGGATGTTTTACCATCCTAAGGGAGGACATGATGGTGTTGGTGAAAATACGTGGTTCTTCTGATATGAAGATATATTTATGCCATTGTTTTAGTTGTTTTAAATGTTTTATGTTTTTGAGCATTGAATTTTGCCGCTGTAAACCGCTTTGGGTCGCCCTTGGGCTGAGAAAAGCGGTATATAAATATAGTAAACAAACAAATAAATAATAAAGATTACTCTGTATTTTTATTTATTTTTACTCAACTTCTGCCAACCTAGCAGTTCAAAGACATCAAATGTGGGTAGATCATTAAGTACCACTTTGGTGGGAAGGTAACAGCACTCCATGCAGTCATGCAGGCCACATGACCTTGGGGGTGTCTACGGACAACGCCGGCTCTTCAGAAATGGAGATGAGCACCAACCCCCAGAGTCAGAAACGATTGAGCTTAATGTCAGGGGAAAACCTTTACCTTTTACTACTCATTTTTATGTATTTTATAAACAATTCTATATATTTTTACATAAAACAAAGTTTATGAATATGGACTTGTAATATTTTCTAAATATATGGTCTATTCCAGCATTTCTCAACCTAGGGGTTGGGACTCCTGGGTGGGGGTCACGAGGGGGTGTCAAACAGGTTGCCAAAGACCATTAGAAAACACAGTATTTTCTGTTGGTAATGGGGGTTCTGTGTGGAAAGTTTGGCCCAATTCTATCGTTGGTGGGGTTCAGAATGCTGTTTGATTGGAGGTGAACTATAAATCTAAGCAACTACAACTCCCAAATGTCAAGGTCTATTTTCCTCAAACTCCACAAGTGTTCACATTTGAGCATATTGAGTATCCGTGCCAAGTTTGGTCCAGATCCACCATTGTTTGAGTCCACAGTGCTCTCTGGATGTAGGTGAACTATAACTCCAAAACTCAAGGTCAATGACCACCAAACCCTTCCAGTATTTTCTGTTAGTCATGGGAGTTCTGTGTGCCAAGTTTGGTTCAATTCCATTGTTGGTGGAGTTCAGAATGCTCTTTGATTGTAAGTGAACTATAAATCCCAGCAACAACAACTCCCAAATGACAAAATCAATCCCCCCTCAACCCCACCAGTATTCAAATTTGGGTCACCGCAACATGAGGAACTGTATTAAGGGGTCGCGGCATTAGGAAGGTTGAGAAACACTGGTCTATTCTCATAGTCTAGTGCAGGGGTCCTCAAACTAAGGCCCAGGGGCCGGATGCGGCCCTCCAAGGTGATTTACCTGGCCCTCGCTCAGGGTCAACCTAAGCCTGAAACACCTTGAAAGCACACAACAACAACAGCAACAATCCTATCTCATCAGTCAAAAACAGGCCCACACTCCCCATTGAAATACCAATAAGCTTATATTTGTTAAAATTGTTCTTCATTTTAATTATTGCATTGTTTTTAAGTGTTTTTGCACTACAAATAAGATATGTGCAGTGTGCATAGGAATTAATTCATTTTTTTTCCAAATTATAATCTGGCCCCCCAACAGTTTGGGGGACTGTAATTTTTATTTTCCGTATTTTCCAAAGGTTACAGTGAAAGTGGGAGAACAATGTGCTTGTTATAGAAAGGCAGGAAAAAGAGTTAACAGCAGGGGAAGACAAAGAAAATTTTATATATATAAAAAACCCAGTTTGGGGGACTGTGACCTGGCCCTCTGTTTAAAAGGTTTGAGGATCCCTGGTCTATTTTATTTATTTACTTCATTTATATACTGCTTTTCTCAGCCCTCAGGCAACTCAAAGCGGTTAACAGCAAAATTCAATGCTAAACATCATAAAACAAAGGGACAGTTAAAACAATAGCATCATCAACAATTAAACATCAATATAACAGATCATTAGCGTCTCATCAGTAGAATCAGAATCCAATCTCATCATCCGTTATTCCGTGTTCCTCTATTCATTACACTGCTTAATTGAATGCCTGTTAGAACAGCCAGGTCTTCACTTTCCTCCGAAATGCCAATAGGGAGGGGGCCAATCTGATATCTGTAGGAAGGGCGTTCCACAGCCGAGGGGCCACCACTGAGAAGGCCCTGTCTCTCGTTCCTGCCAGGCGTGCCTGTGATGGAGGCAGGACTGAGAGCAGGGCCTCCCCATATGATCTTAATGTCCTTGTTGGTTCATAGGAGGAGATGCGTTCGGAGAGGTAAGTAGGGCCAGAACAGTTTCTATTGAGTATAGGAAGAATTGGTTGTCTTCCTATAGTCCTCTAACTTCTGGGAGAGTAAAGTGACAGAAGACAGCTTTTCCTGTTTCCTTAGGATGATTCTCTAGCCTTCCTTCAATAGTCTACACATACAGTCCTGTCAATGGGGAGTAAAGGCAGCTTTCAGGCAGATCTCACACAGGTCATTGAACAGCCTTCTTTCAGCCACCACAGCCCTAGGACAGATACAAACCAACCCATTTTTTTTGTAACAAAATCTTCTGTATCCTGTTACCATTCCCTAAGGGTTGTCATCCAGCTCCACACCCAAAGGAAACACAGTCAACACTTAAGATGGGATTTATTCAAAAACCAAAAACAAACAAAAGGAGAAACAATACATCTTGAACCTGGGACACCTCCAGGGCTTGCTACCTCCGAAAGTGTCAAGGGATTGCCTGGGAAGTCACTGAACGAAGATGATGGTGTGTTGGAACAGTTTCTTGTTTCTGAATGTACAATAAATTCCTCTCTGGTGAAGGCTGATGGTAAACAGAGAAAAGAAAAATGCAAGAAATCAGTGAAGGAAATAAGTTTATCCTTTCCTTTTTCATTCATTTTTTGGTCTCCTTTCATAGATAAGAACGAGACTCGTATGTTTGGAAATTCGAGGTGCCAATACTGAAAGCTCCCCATGTCTTATGCCCGGGACTCAATTTATCTGGTGGTGTCTGCGTTTCATTTGTCCCCCTCGACAGACACCATAGACAGAACGCAATGCAAAGAGCAGCAGTCAGCATGCTCCTGATCTTTGCGTTGCCTTGTGGTCTCCCTTGCTCCCCAGCTCTGCAAGCAAGAACTGCCAAGACTTCAGGAACCTCTTCATGCTATCACTTCACAGGCTGGAAGGTGACAGCTTCACCAGGGACTAATGCAGCCTGACATAATTGAATGTGGCCTGCAGCAAAGCAGCTGCCTGGAGCCACGCTTGATTGTAGCTGTCATCAGGTGGAGCCTGCTGCAAGAAAACATGTTCCATCGGAATGCCAGTTTGCCATGCAGCGCCATGCTGATAGCTTATTTATTTACCCTTCCTCTGCCCACAACATTGTGCTGCCAAAGAATGATCAGCGGCAACACCAATATTGAATGAATGAGAAATGGCCATTTACCAGTCTTCTTCAAGAAACCAAATAAATCACTCGCACTCATTATGAGCACCCCCACTTATTCATTGTGGTTGCTTTCCGTGGCTGGTCTCCCCACCCCCGCTTTGAATGTGCTGGATGTGTCTCTTTCATCAGCACATGGTAATGCCAGGAAATAATCTGCTAAATTAGGCATGAATAAATGAATGCGAGAGAAGAACGCGAAACCTCTCTGATGCCTGTGTTAGTTAAGAAGGATGTCACATTAATTGCAACTTCAGATGAAAGAACATTCAATCATTTTCAATTGTATTGCTCATTTTGTCCAAGTGCTGCCATACTAAGATATTTCACTGCTCCCCATAGACCAGGTGTAGGCAGCTTTCCGGCTTTTGCTTCTACAATGCTTTCTATAGAGTCCCCCTTGATGGACTGTCACCATGTTGTGGTGTTCCAATGAACCTGCGGGCACAACAACTGGAGTCGTGGACTCCCAGGAGTGGCCGCGGGGGAGGTTCCAGACCAAGCACAGTCCGAAGACCCAAAGACCTCAATGACGGAACAGGCGGAGAATAACATGGTACATGTTACAATGGCTGTGAAGGCGGAAGAAGGCTGCAACAGATTGAGAAGCCACAGCCGTCTTGTTAAACTATGCCACCCGTGAAACCTCACTCTGTAAAGACTGTGTATTGATCAGTTGTGCACTGACCTCCACACATTAAAAAAATTCACGCACAGGCGTCTTCCAAGGAAAATAAAAACAAGCCAACCAAAGTCCCATGGCGATCAGCGAGTGGCGACAGGGGCAGCACTGTGAAATCTGGAAGCCTCTAGTCACAGACAGGCACATGGGCGGTGGATACGGATTCCAGCTGGAGGTCAGCTGTGACCAGCAGTGCTGTAGAATTTGAAGAGGCATGAATGGAGGGCGAAAGAGAGAAACATGCCAAGAGGAAGGCACGTCAAGCCAAACCCAACCGGGACTGCCTTCTACCGGGAAACCGATGCCCTCACTGCAGGAGATGTAGATCAAGAATTGGGCTCCACAGTCAGCTATGGACCCACTGACAGAACACTGACCTTGGAGGACCATTGTCGGAATCCAGATGCCTTAAAGAGCCAGACTCAGGAGTAGGTCCAAAAGAATAGTTTATTAAAGCAAAGTAAACAAGACTCAGAGACACTTACTTCAGTGCCTCTGGTCAAATCTCAAAAGTTGTAGCAATTTCCAGCTTGAAAAACAAACTTAGTCAATAATCCGGATTATCCTGGCAAAAAAATCCGGATAAAACAGGAGTTCTTCCAAAACACCCCTAAATCACACAGTAAATGGAAAACAATCAAACGAAGAGCCATGAAGAAGAGCTGTCATCCAAATGAAGTCCAAAGTCAAAGAAATCCAAGTCCAAATTTGCAAGGTTCCAAAGTCCACAAGGCAGCGTAATCGTCAAAAGCAGTCCGAAGTCAAGGAGATGGAAAATCTGCACTTACGAGAATCCAAGCCGGTTGGTAACACGAAGCAAAACAGCAACCTGCAGATCCAGGACCCAAGCCCAACAGGAAAGCAGCAGCGACAAGACCCAAGGCACGAAACCAACACTTTGTCTACTGCAAAGTTCTACCATTTCAGTGCCTACTTTTATCTTACAACTCATCATCTGATGATGAGCTGCCCTCCACCACATCCTCATCACTCTCAGCTGGTTTAGCTTCCACAGCTGAGAGCCTATGCCCATCCCTCCAACTCTTCCACCTCTTGTCAAGACTTAGGTCTTCCCAGGATTCCACAGTATCACTCAATTGCCAATCCCCACCACCAGAAAACCCCACAAATGTGTCACTAGACGTTGGTTGAGTACACACATTCTGAACCTCTTGTACCTTGGTCCAATCCAGTGCTTCCTCCTCATCCCCATCACTCCCAGATCCATCATTCCCAGAAAAACCCATGAAATCCTCTTCTTCCGTGGGAGCAGTAAGTATATCCCGAATCTTCTTTCTTTGATGCTCCTCATCTGACTCCTGCTCCCAAGTAATCCACTTAGTTCCCCTATTCACATCCACTGTATCTCCTTCCTCCTCCTCACTCATTTCACTCTCGGAAAACCCCTCGAAGGACTCTTCATCAGTGGGTGACATAAGTATCTTCCGGATCCTCTTCCTCTGCTGTTCCTCATCTAACTCCTGAATACCTCTTTTCCCTCCTCTGACACTCCTACTACCAGTTGCAGAGTTGCCAACGACTCTACTAAAACAACCATCATCCTTGGACTATGAGGGATTGCCTAAGTAAGCTTTTTGTAGAACCCCCAAGATCTCCCACCGCTGGGTATCTAAGTTAATTTTCAAAGAATTAGGAGATCTTTGCTGATCTTTTGCAAGTCACCCAAAATCAACTAGTGGAATTTATTTATTTATTTATTCATTTCCGAGATTTCTATGGTGTCTTTCTCCAGGACGGATCCAAAGCAGCTCACATCATATTAAAAATACACATACCAATAATGAAAAAAAAAAACTATTAAAAATTCATTAATCTTTAAAACTTTCCATATTATTAAACATTAAAAGTTAAAATCAGTCTACCATTCCCATTGTGTTATATCCATTAGTGCCTGGCTTCAGTAAAAAGCTGCTTTGAACAGGAAAGTCTTCATGCCATTGATAGCTTTGTCATAACCATTTTTGAATTCCCTTTAGTGGAAATTGTTTACACATAAAGCTATCACCCATCAGTAATCAAGGGGGGAATAAAAAATGTGATCTATCTGTTGTTGTTCATTCGTTCAGTCGCTTCCAACTCTTTGTGACCTCATGGACCAGCCCACGCCAGAGCTCCCTGTTGGCCGTCACCACCCCCAGCGCCTTCAGAGTCAAGCTAGTCACTTCAAGGATGCCATCCATCCGTCTTGCCCTTGGTCGGCCCCTCTTCCTTTTTCCTTCCATTTTCCCCAAAATCATTGTCTTCTCTAAGCTTTCCTTTCTTCTCATGATGTGGCCAAAGTACTTCATCTTGGCCTCTACTATCCTTCCCTTCAATGAGCAGTCAGGCTTTATTTCCTGAAGTATGGACTGGTTGGATCTTCTTGTGGTCCAAGGCAATCTCAGCACTTTCTTCCAGTACCACAGTTCAAAAGCATCTATCTTCCTTCGCTCAGCCTTCCCTGTGGTCCAGCTCTCACATCCGTAGGTAACTATGGGGAATACCATTTCTTTAACTATATGGATCTTCGTTGCCAGTGTGATGTCTATCTATCTGTACGTATGTATAAACCAATATGTATAAACCTCAAAGTCTTCTATGTTTATTCTACAATAGGCCTTGAAGCATCCTGATGCTTACAAATGTGCAGCAGATCATGTTAACACAATTACAGTTCTAAAAGAGTGCATTTATTAAAATGAAAAATAGCTATTTAAATAGAAACATATTTAAGCTGATCTATATTTTTGCTGGTTTTTTAAAGAACTGCTTACATATCGATACCTTGTAGACATCAATAGATTGTCAACAAGGCAACAGGCACAAAGCTACACAAACATCAAAGAGCTGATTCAAAAAATCATCTTTTGAATATAATAAGAAACACTGTATGTTTTCCCTCCCAAACTTCACAGTTCTGTACTTCTTCAGCCAGCTGCATAAGCATTTGTATTGTCTCTCTTTTTGGAAACTCCATTTTATTGTCTGTAAGTGCAAAATTAACCAAAATTATCAAAAAGACTTTAAAATTTAGGATAAAAGCTGTCTATTAAAAAAAGCTGATAGCATTATTAATGCCTTCGTGTTTATGGAAGATGGCATGTCAAGGAGAAAGCCAAACCCTAGACATAATGTGCTACAGGAAGAAAAAAACCTTATAAACTTTGGAGATAATAAGAGAATAATGATGACACATTTCAAAAATAATATACTGATTGGGAATATCTTTGGGTTTTTTTTTAACCCATGCAACAAGTATTTTTGGTGGTGAGAATTGTTAGGGAATTTGAGGTCATCTTCATAATGATATGTGTACATTATTTTTGTATAAAGGCAGCACTTCAATCATCGGTTATAACTATCTACTTTATATCAAATAATAACAAGTAATGAGTAACACATTAATCTTTTAAAATAACATTCCAAATCCTGGAGGGAATCTAGCCCAAACTTCATAAAGATGTATTTGTTTTCAAACCTCAGAGAAGTTTTCTGTGTCAGGAGTGACTTGAGAAACTGCAAGTTGCTTATGGTGTGAGAGAATTGTCCATCTGCAAAGACTCTGCCCATGGGATGCCTGGATGTTTTTGATGCTTTACTATCCTTGTGAGAGGTTTCTCTCATGTACCTGCATGGGGAGCTGGAGCTGTCAGAGGGAGCTCATATGCGCTCTCCCTAGATTCAAACCTCCGACCTGTCAGACATCAGTTCTGCTGGCACAAAGGTTTAACCCATTGTGCAACTGGTCAAATATGCATTGCGATATACATTTTAATCAGTTTTACCAGTTAATTCATCTGTCTGCACTTGGTGTACCTTTCACCCCTGAGCTATTTGGGTCATTGGACTGCAATTAAGCTTTGATTGATTGTGATATACTTTAGTTCCATTTTTAACTTGTAAAGGAGATAATTAGTCAAATATGGGGTGTAACCTAACCCAAAGAGCAGCATTCAAAATTTATTTATTTATTTAGTACATTTCTATACCGCCCCTCTCAGCCTTGCAGCGACTTGAGGCGGTTTACAAAGCAAGAGTTCAATGCCACCAAGGACACAATTACAATATACAATATAAAAACATTAGCAACAATAAAATCAACCATTATAATAAAACATATGATCTGAACAGATTAGAGAGATGGGCCAAACCTAATAAAATGAAGTTCACCAAGGACAAATGCAAGATACTCCACTTAGGTAGAAAAAACGAAATGCAAAGTTACAGAATGGGGGTACGCAGGCCCGTAGCCAGGATTTCGTTTCGGGGGGGGGGGCTGAATTTTTTTCAGGGGGGGTTCAGGGGGGCTAAGTTTCGGGGGGGCTGAGTCTGAGTGAAAGAGGGTCTAGCCTAGCAAACCTTTTGTATCATTACCCCAATACCCCCATGCATATGGGATATATTGAGTATGGTGATCAGATCATGATATGAATAAACATAACAGTTTAAATAATGCACCAGTAAGGCCTTCTCGCGAACCACCATGAGAATTTCGGGGGGGGGGGCTGAAGCCCCTCAAGCCCCCCCCCCCCGTCTACATGCCTGGGGGTACGCGTGGCTCGAAAGCAGTACATGTGAAAAAGATCTTGGGGTCCTCATTGACATCAAGTTAAACATGAGCCAACAATGTTGGGCTTCATAAATCAGACTATAGTGTCTAGATCCTATAATCATGCTACCAGACCACAGCTGGAATCACGCTGTTTCCAATTCTGGGCACCACAATTGAAGGGAGATGTTGACAAGCTCGAATGTGTCCAGAAGAGGGTGACTCAAATGATCAAGGGTCTGGAGAACAAGCCCTATGAGGAGTGGCTTAAAGAGCTGGGCATGTTTTGCCTGCAGAAAAGAAGGCTGAGAGGAGACATGATGAGAGCCATGTATAAATATGTGAGAGGAAGTCATAGGGACAGGCATGTATTATTTGAAGGCAACCATGAGGCAGAGAAGCATGACACCCCTGATCCGTTGTTGTTGTTGTTGTTTGGAGGCAACAATGCAGCGGAGGAACTTGACCCCCCTGATCTAACAGTCTCAAGCTGTCAACTAGGTCTCACTTGTGGAAAAGGGATGGTCCAGCTGCCTTAGAATTTGGGGCGTGGGTTCGGAAACCGCCTGGCTAAGCAAACCCTGCAGAGGCGGGGGATCAAGGATGCTCTTCCTCTCTCTCTCTCTCCGCTGGAGAGCTGGCAGCCCGTCATCCCCGATAGGCCGTCGCGGCGGCTAACGCGAGCTGAGTCGAGTCTTTTGTACTGGAGGCGAGGAGCCCCGAGGCACAGCCCGCTCCTGTGACCCCCCCCCCTCCTATGGCCCCCTCTCTCTGCCGGAAGGGACGGGAGATCGGATGTGACAACGGTGTGCAGACGGGGAAGAAGAGCGATCTTGGGTTATCCCCCCCCCCCCCTCCGCCTCCCAGTCTCTTCCTGGGCTTCTCTCTCTCTGTGTCTCTCCCTCCAGGAGAACGTGGGCTGGCTTTGCAGATGGGAAGGCATCACTGGGGAGTGGGGACTCCATAAGGATGCATTGGGATGGGGAGCTGTCAATCAGAAGAAGTTAGCAGAAGTTTCCCCTTCTCTCCCTTCTTTCTCCCCCTGAGGAAAGGGTTAATGGAAGGAAGGAACTAGAGATTTAAATCCTAAAGCAATCAAAGGGAGGAGGGGGAAAATACACACTCAGAAAGAGAGACAACCACAACCATCTTCTGGAGTTTTGGGTCTATGTCAAGCCATGGATGTGGAAAATTAAAGCCATACCGAGGGAGGAAATGAACCATGTCTAATATATCCCCCCGCAATAAAATGTTTTCACTAGGACTGTAAAAACCCAGCTTACATTAGGCGGGAGGGAATCAAACGATCTGTCAATTCCACATCATGGGACATGAAGTGTCCGCGAAAAAAATTTATACCACTATTTAGAAGTGTTTCGTTCGGGGTTTTTATTGTGATTGGATGCGCCCTTCGCGGTATCTTTGGGCCGGGATGGAAATGATTGCAGGCCTCTCTCTCTCTCTTTCGGAGCATTTATTTTACATCTATTACCTGTTCTATTACTTTTTATTATTTTATTGTGCTTGTGTCGAGGGTTTTTGCACAGTTTCCATTATAATGTAGCATTAAGTCAATTTATTTGTGTATTACACGCTGTATAATTGCACCTTTTTTTTCTTTTTTTCCTAGAACAATTTGGATTTCATTATCCAACAAATCAGCTGTGTTACATTTCAGGGGGAAAGCGCATGTGCGTTTCCCGAGGAAGACAGCAGAGGTTAAGTTTGGCTTTTGCAAAAACAGTGGGCTAGAGGGATGGGAAAGTGGGCAGAATTGGCAGGAAGGGAAGGCCGAAATCTAGATGGACCTCAAATTGGGAAACAAGTCATCCAGGAATACCTGGCTGATCTAAATGAGTCCAACTCCCCAGGGCCAGATCAACTACACCCAAGAGTATTGAAGGAACTAGCGGAAGTCATTTCGGAACCATTGGCAACCATCTTTGAGAGTTCTTGGAGAACGGGAGAAGTTCCAGCAGATTGGAGGAGGGTCAATGTGGTCCCAATCTTCAAGAAGGGAAAAAAGGATGACCCAAACAATTACTGTCGTCCGGTCAGCCTCACGTCGATACCGGGCAAGATTCTGGAAAAGATTGTTAAGGAAGTGGTCTGCAAACACTTAGAAACAAATGCGGTCATTGCTAATAGTCAACATGGATTTATCAAAAACAAGTCATGCCAAACTAATCTGATCTCTTTTTTCGATAGAGTTACAAGCTGGATGTTGATGTTGTTCATTCGTTCAGTCGTCTCCGACTCTTCGTGAGCTCATGGACCAGCCCACGCCAGAGCTCCCTGTCGGCCGTCACCACCCCCAGCTCCTTCAAGGTCAGTCCAGTCACTTCAAGGATGCCACCCATCCATCTTGCCCTTGGTCGGCCCCTCTTCCTTTTGCCTTCCACTTTCCCCAGCATAATTGTCTTCTCTAGGCTTTGCTGTCTCCTCATGATGTGGCCAAAGTACTTCAACTTTGTCTGGATAGATGCAGGGAATGCCGTGGATGTGGCGTACCTGGATTTCAGTAAGGCCTTCGACAAGGTCCCCCACGACCTTCTGGCAAACAAACTAGTCCAGTGTGGGCTAGGCAAAACTATGGATAGTTGGATCTGTAATTGGTTAAATGGACAAACCCAGAGGGTGCTCACCAATGCTTCCTCTTCATCCTGGAAAGAAGTGACGAGCGGAGTGCCACAAGCAGGGTCCTGTCCTGGGCCCGGTCCTGTTCGACATCTTTATTCATGACTTAGATGAAGGGTTAGAAGGCAGGATCATCAAGTTTGCAGATGACTCCAAATTGGGAGGGATAGCCAATACTCCAGAGGACAGGAGCAGGATTCAAAACGATCTTGACAGATCCCATTGGCTTCCTGACAAAACCCTCCTGACAAAGAGCCACCCAGCCATAGATATAGATTCATATGATTCACACACACACATAGTATCATAGATTTGAAAGGAACCCCTTTCAAGAACAATCATATGTTGCATGTTCCAGAGTAGGCAAACCAGACAATCTCCACATCAACACTGACAAAGAAACAGCAAGAAATACTGTTTACCCACAAGCAGAAAGAAATTACATACATTAGAAACCAACACTTTCTCATTACTTTATTTTCCAGATCACCAGACTGGGCCACAGCAACGTGTGGCAGGGGACTGTTAGTCTATATAAATAAAAATGTAATGTTTGTTTTTCTGGAATTAACAGAACTCAAAAACCACTGGACGAATTGACACCAAATTTGGACACAATATGCGTATCAGGCCAACGAGTGACCATCACTCATAAAAACACTTGAAAACACTGCAGAAGAGTTGTAGTTGCTGCAATTTATAGTTCACCTACAATCAAAGACCATTCTGAACCCCACCAATGATAGAATTGGGCCAAACTTGGCACACAGTTCTCCCATGACCGACAGAAAATACTGGGTTTGGAGGGGAATGTCCTTCGGTTTTGGAGTTGTAGTTCACCTACATCCAGAGATCACTGTGGACTCAAACAGTGATGGATCTGGACCAAACTCTACACAAATACTCAATATGCCCAAATGTGAACACTGGTGGAGTTTGGGGACAAATGCAAGATACTCCATTTTGGCAAGAAAAACGAAATGCAAAGATACAGAAGGGGGGACAATGCCTGGCTCGAGAACAGTACGTGTGAAAAAGATCTTGGCATCCTAGTGGACAACAAGTTAAACATGAGCCAACAATGTGATGTGGCGGCAAAAAAAGCCAATGGGATTTTGGCCTGCATCAATAGGAGCATAGAGTATAGATCTAGGGAAGTGATGCTACCCCTCTATTCTGCTCTGGTTAGACCACACCTGGAATATTGTGTCCAATTCTGGGCACCACAATTCAAGAGAGATATTGACAGGCTGGAATGTGTCCAGAGGAGGGCGACTAAATTGACCAAGGGTCTGGAGAACAAGCCCTATGAGGAGCGGCTTAAGGAGCTGGGCATGTTTAGCCTGAAGAAGAGAAGGCTGAGAGGAGATATGATAGCCATGTATAAATATGTGAGAGGAAGCCACAGGGAGGAGGGAGCAAGCTTGTTTTCTGCTTCCTTGGAGACTAGGATGCGGAACAATGGCTTCAAACTACAAGAGAGAAGATTCCATCTGAACATGAGGAAGAACTTCCTGACTGTGAGAGCCGTTCAGCAGTGGAACTCTCTGCCCTGGAGTGTGTTGGAGGCTCCTTCTTTGGATGCTTTTAAACAGGCTGGATGGCCATCTGTCAGGAGTGCTTTGAATGCAATATTCCTGCTTCTTGGCAGAATGGGGTTGGACTGGATGGCCCATGAGGTCTCTTCCAACTCTTTCTATGATTCTATGATATGCTTGGCATCAGCAGCTATCCATATTTCAGGAATATTGGGGAACAAGTGGTTAGGAACTTTATGTCATTTCCTTACAGACAGAACAAACCAAATAAAGGTTTAAGGATCTGGTTTAAGGATCGAGAAAGGCTTTAGTGGCAATAACACAGAAAGGATTAATGGAATTAATAAACTAAATAAAAACTGCTGAGTTGCTGAACTTGTTGACCAGAAGGTCGGTGATTTGAACCCATGGCAGCTCCCGTCGATAGCCTCAGCTTCTGCCAACCTAACAGTTTGAAAACATGCAGATGTGAGTAGATCAATAGGTACAGCTTCTCTAGGAAGGTAACGACGGTCCA
Organism: Anolis sagrei; assembly: GCF_037176765.1. Lineage (NCBI taxonomy): Eukaryota > Metazoa > Chordata > Lepidosauria > Squamata > Anolidae > Anolis > Anolis sagrei. The sequence goes on from NC_090021.1 coordinate 151,368,693, forward strand.
TGCAGTCATGCTGGCCACATGACCTAAGAGGTGTCTAGGGACAATGCCAGCTCTTCAGCTTAGAAATGGAGATGAGCACCCGCCCCCCCAAGAGTTGGACATGACTAGACTTCATGTCTTTATACCTTTATATAATAATATATTTATTTATCGTGTCAGGAGCTAGCCAAACAGTTGTATTGCATTTTTAACAAACAAACAAACAAAACACAAAGTTTGCAACTTGGTAGTTGATTAAATGTCCTTTGACCAGTATCTGGCCACTTGGAGTGCCTCTGGTGTTACTATAAGAAGGTCCTCCATTGTGCATGTGGCAGGGCTCAGGTTGCATTGCAGCAGATGGTCTCTAGTTTGCTCTTCTCAACACTCGCATGTTGTGGATTCGACTTTGTAGCCCAATTTCTGAAGGTTGGCTCTGCATCTCGTGGTGCCAGAGCGCAGTCTGTTCAGCGCCTTCCAAGTCGCCCAGTTTTTTGTGTGCCCGGGGGGGGGGGGGGGCGTCTCTCATTTGGTATCAGCCATTGATTGAGGTTCTGGGTTTGAGCCTGCCACTTTTGGACTCTTGCTTGCTGGGGTGTTCCAGCGAGTGTCTCTGTAGATCTTAGAAAACTATTTCTTGATTTAAGTCATTGATGTGCTGGCTGATACCCAAACAAGGGATGAGCTGGAGATGTCACTGCCTTGTTCCTTTCACATTTGGCTGCTACTTCCCGGCGGATGTCAGGTGGTGCAATACCGGCTAAACATTGTAATTTCTCCAGTGATGTAGGGCGCAGACACCCCATGATAATATGGCATGTCTTATTAAGAGCCACATCTACTGTTTTAGTGTGGTGAGATGTGTTTCCCACTGGGCAATATAATATTATCTTATTATAATATATAATAATTTTGTGTCAGGAGCGACTTGAGAAACTGCAAGTTGCTTCTGGTATGAGAGAATTGACCGTCTGTAAGAACGCTGCCCAGGGGACACCCAGATTTTTTTAATGATCTACCATCCTGTGGGAGGCTTCTCTCATGTCTCCCTGAATTCGAACCTCTGACCTGTCAGTCTTCAGTCCTGCCGGCACAAGCATTTAACCCATTGTGTTTTGAAAATTGGATGGGGTCCATATTGTAACTATAACGAGTTAACTACTTTTTTGTTACTTTACATTAAGTAATTGTGTCAATGGAGAAATTTCAGGGACTGTTTTCTCCCTAATTGTTAGAACTCTTGGCATAAAACTTGCTACAATGGTAGGACACATTTACCCCTGTTAGCCCATCAAATTTAAGAACATTTTACTCATCCACAGATTTTGGGAGAAATTTTCAAAATTTTTACAATATATATATATATATGCTACAAGAGCTATCTCCTTGAATTTTTTTGTACGACACAAGTTAACATGGAATCATTCCCCCAAGTATGGAGCCCCCGGTGGCACAGTGGGTTAAACCCCTGTGCTGGCAGGACTGAAGACCGACAGGTCGCAGGTTCAAATCTGGAGAGAGGCAGATGAGCTCCCTCTATCAGCTCCAGCTCCTCATGCGGGGACATGAGAGAAGCCTCCCACAAGGATGATAAAAACATCAAAAATCATCCTGGCATCCCCTGGGCAACGTCCTTGCAGATGGCCAATTCTCTCATACCAGAAGCAACTTGTTTCTCAAATCACTCCTGACACGACACAATTCCCCCAAGATTCAGAAATATTCATACATTCTACTGATTTTTGGTATTTTTAATAAAGTTTTGACAGAAATGCCACAACAGCTATCTCATTGAATGTCTTTAACCAATAGAACTTGGATTTAAGGATTTCTTCCTGACCCAGCATAGATTTACTTACTAGTATTGATGTATCGGTCAGTCCTCTTTGCAGATTCAACAATTTATTGGAGCTCTGACTGCTGTTAGGAGGGACTAATTTATTTATTATTTATTTACAGCATTTATATTCCACCCTTCTCACCCTGCAAGGGACTCGGGGTGAATCACAATGCACATATATATAGCAAATATTCAATGCCATAGATACACAACATATATAGATAGAGACACAGAGGCTATTTAACTTTCCAGCTTAATGAGAGTATGCTTTTTTAATTCTGACCACTGGGGGAGCTGTTGCTTCACCATCCACTTGTGACAACGATAGAGTACTTCCTCATTCTTTTGCATGCTGCTGGAGAGTTTTATGGTGTTGTAAATTAGTTAAATTAGTCTCTCAGCATAAGCAGTACCAAAATTTCCTACTTGACAGATGCAACTGTCTTTTGGGCTGCAAAGGTCGACAACAAGCTAGACAAATGGCCAGAAGCTCACTCTGACCCGAGCTGGCTTTGAACTCATGACCTCTCAGTCAATAGTGATTATAATGCAGCTGACTCCCAACCAGATGTGCCACAACCCGGTCCTCTCTCTCTTATCTAAATTGGGGCTTTCTGGTGCTGAGCAGAATGTAGTTTAGGGCATTCCCTGCCATAGAGATCCTCGCCTGTAGTTGCTATCAACTACATTTCCCAGAATTCTGTGTGCTCTCAGTCTCTTTCCCAGCTCACTCAGCTCGTCCCGCCCTGCTGCTTTCCTCTTCTAGTGGCAAAAGGCAGCCTATATCTTCTTTATTTAAAGAGGAATGGCAGCCTTTTTGTCTTTGCCTCACTTGTGATGAAAATAAAACTTCCTTCCAAGCATTAGAGGATTCAAACAAAAAAGTATTGGGTGAGTTTTGATTCTTAATTTTTTTGCGTGGATGCCTTCCCCCCCTCCAGTGTTTTTATCTGTTCATATATACAAAACTTATGAATTAGATACGACTAACAATTTAAACATTAAGATTTGCACACCTCTTTTATGTGTGTGTGTATATATATGTTATTATTCAGAATTTCATGAAATCATTTTGTTCTTTAATTTGCAAGTGCCATGAAATGCATCACCAACTATAGACCAAACTCAGTCTATCCATCTGCTGAAAGGGGAGAAACGTTTTGCTATCAATTATCCGGTTTAAACCTCTCCTAGGAATTGGCAGAATGACTCATAAAGGTAAAACTGACAGAAGTGTATATACCCAGAATGTAAAATGTTCTTTTATGTGCATCAGAATGTCAATAGACGACATACTGCTATATGTTTTCCTTCCTTGAGCTGATGGCTATGATGAACCTTAAAGGAAACACTGCTTCCAAGACTATCTTGCATTCAGTGCCATTTCTCTTGAGACCCTCTTTATGTGTCAAGGACTAAAGTGATCATCAGATCATAGGTGGGGTATGGGTACAGTTTCATGACAGGATGCTACGATTAATGATGATTACATAAGTTATTTTAAGAAGTGCATCTGGGATTGCTTTAAAAAATAGCTTGATTGACATTCAAGAACTCTGCTCTCCATAATAAATGAGAAGAGGATGAAAAGTTGCCACTTGTGACTATGACACCCTATCTTTCCTCAGCCACATATCAGCATCTGTCTGCCTATCTATCTATCTATCTATCTATCTATCTATCTGTCTATCTCTCACCACTTGTTTTCCTCTATCTATCCATCCATCCATTCATCTATCACTACCAGTTTTCATCTATCTATCTATCATCTATCTCTCCATCCATCCATCCATCCATCACCACCTGTTCTATCTATCTATCTATCTATCTATCTATCTATCCATCCATCCATCACCACCTGTTCTATCTATTAGGCTTGGGTAACCACGGAAAAATTTGGTTCTAAACTCATTTTGTTTTTAGGGGGCCCTTGCGTTTCGTTTTTTTAATAATTCCAAAATTTTCCTTTAAAAAATTTCGAAATTTCGTAAAATTACGAATTGATTCGTTAATGGTGGATGAGATTGCGCAATATGCTAAAAAAAACCTCCAAATGGGACAGGAGGAACTTCTGAAGCTTCCCTCTCCCTCTGTTGTTGACTGTTGGTGTGATAAAACAAACAACAACTATAAAACTTGTACCAGACATGCGAAAATAATTACGAAATAATTACGAATTAATTACGAAACAATTACGAAATAATTACGAAATAAATTGAAAAAATTGTTTCGAATCTTTATTACTACTCACACAATTCCTGCATGGCTCAATATTGGATCGTAAGCTAATTTAAATACGAATTAATAACGAATTATGAAATTAACGAACGAAACCGCCCAAGCCTACTATCCATCCATCCATCCATCCATCCATCCATCACCACCTGTTCTATCTATCTATCTATTTATCTATCCCTCCATCACCACCTGTTCTAGTCTTGGAGGGAAAGTTAGAAGGCTACGGTCTGGTTAGAATGATGGGGGTGGAGCCTAAGTGATCTGAAGGAAAAAAAAGTGATTTTTAAACTGAGGCTTCAGTTCCCAGATTGCCAGTTGGGAGTTGGAGCTTGGAAAGGGTGTTAGTGAGAGCAGTTTGGGGTTTTGAAGAAGAACTTTGGGTCAGTCTTTTGCTTAGTATTCAGAGTAGCTATAGAGAAATATAGCTAGAGTACTGTGTGGAGCAGAACCCTGTTAGTGGTCTGTTCTTTTCCTAAGGAAGGCTAGTTCAGCTTTTGGCTAGATTCCTAAAGGGGATTTTTGTGGGGTTTACTTTCAGAGATTCATTTCCTGAAGTAATTTTCTGTGTTGCAACTTTAAGACTTGTAACCTAGAAATTTTAAGATCTCTTCTCAAACATAACTACAAGCTTTGTAGGTCAGATTTTTACTGAAACCATCAACCATTTGTACCTGAAATATTCAAGTCTGTTCAATAAATGTTCTTGTTATTTTTGTCAACTTATACCAGCCTCAGTGTGTATACCTTTGTGGTCAAAGTGTTATTCAATCATCTTTTAACAGCCTCTAAGAAATCTAAAGTAACACAGAGTGTGTCACTAAACAACCTCTCAATAATACCAAAGCCTGTTTATTATTAATATGGTGGCAACGTAAATCTTTTAAGGAATCATTTTAAGTCTCGCAGTTCCAGTGGTTCCCAGTACCTAACTTTTAAATATTCAGTTGGTTCAACAACCATACTGCCTCCATATTTTGATGAGCTAGTCTGTAGTGGTGGTGTCATCATTATAATTTTTGGTGAAGCAGTGAGTGGTTGGAAATATTATATAATTCCCCGTATAAGAATTTTAATTTTAAAATCTTTCTACTCTCTCTTACATCGTTATAATTTAATTTATAATATAAATGCGTATCGTTATAATTTGGTAGGCTGCTGTGTGGTTGTTATAAAGAACATGCAAGGGCAATAAAGAATAGAAATAAGGAGAGAAGAAAGAAAGCCACAGGAAATAACACCCAAATATTAATAATTGTGACCACATATAAACTAGATTAGAACTAGTCATCTGGACGTAGACTTAGCTTCAGAGAAATGGACATAGGATCAGTCTACACAGCTTCATCATAATTTGGAATCAGGTATTGTTAAGCCATTGACTACATGTAATAATGGAATAAATGGTGCTCCATGCAGTCATTCTGGCCACATGATCTAGGACAGGGGTCCTCAAACTATGGCCCGCGGGCCGGATACAGCCCTCCAAGGTCATTTATCCGGCCCTCGCTCAGGGTCAACCTAAGTCTGAAATGACTTGAAAGCACACAACAACAACAACAACAACAATCCCATCATCAGTCAAAAGCAGGCCCATACTTCCCATTGAAATACTAATAAGTTTATATTTTTTAAAATTGTTCTTCATTTTAATTTTTCTATTGTTTTCAAGTGTTTTTGCCCTACAAATTAGATATGTGCAGTGTGCATAGGAATTCATGTTTTTTCTTTTTTTCAAATTATAATCCGGTCCTCCAACAGTTTGAGGGACTGTGACTTGGCCCTCTGTTTAAAAAGTTTGAGGACCCCTGATCTAGGAGGTGTCTACGGACAAAGCCGGCTCTTTGGCTTAGAAATGGAGATGAGCATCACACCCCAGAGTTGGACACGACTGGACTTCATGTCAGGGGAAAACCTTTACCTTTACCTTAATGGAATAAAAGGTCAGATTTCCGCCTATGTGTATGTCCATTATTAGGCTTTCTTTTCTTTAGATCCTACCTGTTAATTCATGAGTAGAGAAGTAAAGTGGAAGAACACTTTGTTTGAAGTCTGCGTCTCGGTAGTATTCATTTTTTTAAAGTCCTTCTGACTCGCTTCTCCTGGTCTCTCATTAGAGTGTCACTGAAGGAAAGTAATAACAATCACACGGGTACCAAATTAGCTTATCTAAGATTCAGCAGTGTTGTTTTGTGTATGTTTATCATCCTTTACTAGGGAGACTCAGATACTGAGTTTCCAGTAGTACTTGCACGTAGATGTTTCCTCTCTTGTGAGAAAGATGGAAGCTGACATGTCAGTACAATTCTTTGTCAGAAATATACATCTGCATGAAGAGGGTAGAGTTAAAAATTTAATCTGCAAAGCTATTTGGAGAGTGGATAGGCCTTGACAGGCCTCCCAAATGTATTAAAAGAACAAGAACAGCAGAGTTATGGGGGAGAAAAAAGCTGTTGCAAGCAAACAGGATGAAACTAAGCTTTCTTGACAGAATCAGTTTGCCAAATGACTTTAAAATTGCACTATGTCTTGTAGGGTTTTTTCTCCCCTCTTAAACAGACTTTAATTTAAATTATAAAGCAAAAGAAAGTTCCTCAAACTTCAGAGATCACCACTCTGCCCAGAGGAAGAAGACAGGGGGAAGAAAAGAGCCAGACAATAACAATTAGTTAGGTCAGGAGATAGAGGGAACATGTTTTTTTTCTGATAAATCCACCGAGCTGGGATTCTGAAGAGCTGGTGGAGGAATTTCTCGTGTGGGTATTTTTGTTTTGTTTGAAAAATCAATAACACATTCCTCCAAAATAGTGTGATGTATCCAGAGGATGAATACAATTATTCTAACTAAGGAGATGTGATTCCTACTTCTTAGGTCTTTACTCAGCTTATATTCAGTACTATATGCAGCAATAGCAACAACTCTCACTTCCATTTCACCAGGGCTCCTCCATCAACTAGACACTTTTGAACTGTGGTGTTGGACTAAAATTCTGAGAGTGCCTTGGACCGTGAGAAGATCCAACCAGTCCATACTTCAGGAAATAAAGCTTGACTGCTCATTGGAAGGAAGGATATTAGAGGCAAAGATGAAGTACTTTGGCCACATCATGAGAAGATTGGAAAGCTTGGAAAAGACAATGATGCTGGGGAAAATGAAATTAAAAAGGAAGAGGTGCCGACCAAGGGCAAGATGGGTAGATGACATCCTTAAAGTGACTGGCTTGACTCTGAAGGAGCTGGGGGTTGTGACGGCTGATAGGGAGCTCTGGCGTGAGTTGGTCCATGAGGTCACGAAGAGTCGGAATTGACTGAACAAATAAACAACAACAACCTCTGTTCTATCGTGCGTTGGGCCTGTAACAGCTGTACTTTTCTATAGGACGTATACTTTAAGCCCAGCGGGAAGCCAGGGGCGCCTCAAAGAGAGGTTCCCAGGGATTCTTTTTTGAAGTGATGGTCTTTAGAGTCTTTAATGATGCAACAAACAACAAATCTTCAATGGCTCAAACAACACTTCAAGGCTTTCTTAGTCTAGTCCTCAATGGACTGGCACCTGACTTTGATTAACTAAACTTTCTCTGTAGGAAAAACCCTTTTTAACCTCTCCCAGGCTGTCTACTATCTATGCCTCATCGGTGTGGGTCCTACTACCGATTCCAAATGCATCTGGGTATCAAGTAGACCTACCAGCTGAGGCTTGAAGATATTTCAGCTGGAGTTCAGTGGATCTGTAGTGCTGTCCTCCCTCAGAGAGTTCTTTGAGAACTTCAGGGCTGTTTCCCCTCTGTTTGCTATGAGGCTGAGAGGCTGTGAGCTCTCAGCCAGAGCCTTGGGACCTTTTCCCTGGAATTTCTGTTTCTGTTTCCCTGGATGTTCCTTTTCCTTGGATGCTCTGTTTCCCTGGATGCTCTTGAGAAATCAAATCAAATCAAAACATTTATTTCGGTCATTGACCAGCACAGGAAATAGTGTCACATTTCCTTACAAACATGGCATGTTTGGTACATTAAAAATATAAATACAACTACTAAAAACACAATATGGGTGAGGGAGCAGAAGGGGAAACAGGGTAAAAACATACAACGTCCAGATCCATCACCAAATTGTAGATTCAGGGAAGACGATTACTGGACACACAGTTGACTTTTGGAACTAGTCATTCCCTGGCGGATTTTGTATGCTGCTGCACAAAACTTTGCGACATTGTAGGTTGTAGCTGAATTAGTATCCGCAAGTAGCAGGGAGGTATAAAATTGTCCTGAATGGCCTGGGTGCTTGTCTATCAGGGGTAAGATAAGCCTGGCACGGGTATCCCTGTAGAACGGACACTGAAGGAGCACATGTTCTATTGTTTCCACATGGCCCGAGTCACAGGGGCAGAGTCTCTCTGGGAAAGGGATCTTCCGGTAGCGGCCTTCAAGTACAGCTGATGGGAGAGCGTGGCATCGGGCCAGGGTAAAAGCCCTCCGATGAATAGGAACCTCTAAGTATGTTAAATATGCCATAGGGGAGGCAAGGTATCTGCTGTCTTCACTGACAAGAAAGGTTGGAGCCGAGGCCAGATCTAGTTGGCGCTCTGTGTCTGTGATACGTTGTTTAATAAGTGCTTTGGCTTGATTGTAATCCATAGCTAATAGTAGACCTGGAGAAAATCCCAACGAGGAAATTTTGGATGCTACCGCCTGCTTCCATGTGGATTGGAAGTCATCCTCCATGGTTAGTGGGGCAAGGCCAAGGGGTGCACGGGACAGTCTGAGCCAGAGGTTAAGTATGGCCACCCACACCCTGGCCTCCACTCTCATAAAACCCGTCTCTAGTCGCAGGGTGGCATTAGAAACACATTTAGGTACCTGCAAGGCCGATCTCAGAAACTTGGACTGAACCACCTCTAATGGGGCAAAACTGGGGAAGGGGCCCAGCTGAGCACCATACAAGAGTTGGGCTAATGACTTGGCTTCAAACAGCTTGAGCGCTGCCGGTGTGAAGTGACCCCCTCTTGTCCTGAGATATTTAAGAATGGCAATTGAGCTCCCCTGCGCGGTGTTGGATACTTGATCCCCATGAGCTCTTCTGCTCTTGAGAAAAGAAGCTTTTCTACGGGATGAGCTGGTCTACGTCCTATAGTCTAGCTTCCTTGTGTGAGACTGACCAAAAAATGGCTCCTTTCCCTCCAGGAGCCCTGAACAAGGGGTGGAACCAAAGCTTAATTATGATGGACAGGAGGCCTACCCTATAACTGCAAACAGATAACAGAAAGAAAATAAAGTTGGAGCTCCTGGTACAGCCGTACCAGCACAACCTCCATAAAAATACTTTGCACCTGTGCCTATGGCTCACTCCCAGTCCCTACCATCTCCACAGTGATCAAGACATCTGTATTGGTTGTGCGACCATCTTACACCATTGCAGATATAGTTAACCATACACTTCACTACTCTAGACACAAATCTCCACTCAAGGCTCCTTCTGGATTGTTTGCTTGCAGTCCAGTTGAATTAGAAAGCAGGGGAAAAGGGAAATATCTGATTATGCAGTCCAAGTGGTCCTTTATATTGGTTGAGAATAACAACAACAACAACAACAACAACAACAACAACAACAACAACAGGAAAAGCTGACACAATATGAGGATTTAAAGATCGAACTGCAAAGACTCTAGCACAAGCCAGTCAAGGTGGTTCCAGTGGTGATCAGTACACTGGGTGCAGTGCCTAAAGAATGCCTGCATTTAAACACAATCGGCGCTGACAAAATTACCACCTGCCAGCTGCAGAAAGCCACCTTACTGGGATCTGCACATATTATTCGCCAATACATCATACAGTACTAGACACTTGGGAAGTGTCCGACGTGTCATCCAATACAACAGCCAGCAGAGTGTCTGCTGTGGACTCATCTTGTGGTGTTTCAGATAATAGTAATAGTAATAATAATAATAATAATAATAATAATAATAAACTTTACTTGTAACCCACTCTATCTCATCATCATATACATTTACATCATAATAAGATCTAAATAATTAAAGTGCCTTAAAAGTATATGATGATGATGAAGATGCTATATAAAATAATGTTGTACAACAGCCAACAGAATCAGGATGGATTTCCAGTATCCAAATGAGGTTACATATTAAGGTGTTCTAGTCCTACTCCTCTCCATAGGCTAGGGCACAAATATGGGGTTTTAAGAGGTTTGTAAAGGAGAGGAGAGATGAGACAATTTTTACTTCTTTGGGGAGGGAGTTCAGAGGCAGGGGTGATCACGGAGAAGGTCCCATCTCTCATCCCTACCAACCATGCTTGTGATGGGGGTGGGACCAAGAGCAGGGCCTCTTCCACTGACCGCAGTGCTTGTGTTGGTTTATATGTGGAGATATGGTTAGTTAAATAGCCTGGGCCTGAACCATTAAGGACTTCTTTATAGGTAAAAACCAGCACTTTGTACTTATCTCAAAAGTGGACTGGCAGCCAGTGGAACTGCTGCAACAGGGGAGTAGTTACCTCTCTTATCCAGAATTGCAAAATCCAAAATATTTCATATGGGTGGATGAGATAGTGACGGCCTTGCTTTCTGATGGTTCAATATTCATAGACTTTGTTTCACTCACAAAGTCATTTACAATATTGTGTAGAAAATTACCTTCATGAGATATGTATAAGGTACATATTCAAATAAACATTTTTTTTTTCTATTTAGACTTAGGTCCCATCTCAAAAATATCTTATTATGTATATATAGGCTAATACAAGTATTCCAAAATTCCAAACACTTCTGGTCCCAAGCATTTTGCATTAGGCTTAATCAACCTGCTCCTGGCTTTTCCCTGCTACCCATACCTAGCTCACCCTCTATGAGGAATTCCCTTGTGCTACACATGTCAATAAGGCAAGTTGAAATCATTTTATTCTACACCCCCACTGACATCTTTTTCACAATTATCTCACTATTACCCACTCCCCTTGAATGCCCCCTTTCCTCCACCATGCTAGATGGCCTGTGGGAAGAATGAAAGGTAGGAAAAACAGTTTTGAGCAGAAGTTAAAAGGAGCCTTACTTCCTCTAAAGCTGGAGAAAGCCCGGGCCAATAAGACCAAATAGCAATCAAGTAAAATATATTCAGTTCAGTCACCATGTTTTTTTAAAAAATGGTGGCCTTGGGCAAGTTGCACTCAGGCCCCATCTACATAGGTCTAAAAATCTGGAAGAAAGTGAGATTAAAGGGGGGTGTCCAGAAAACACATGCCCCCTATGCACAATGGAGCGTACATTTATCCTGCTACAGTGCACTAATAACACATCAGAAAGTAGAAATTACTGATAAAATATGCTGGAACATATTGAAGACCCAGAACAATAGCAATAGGAGAAACAGACTATAAAAGAAAGAAATAACTTTTTCTAATCAAAATTATTTTGATTTATTAAATCCAATTTTGAAGCAAGCCAAAAAGGGATTAACTCATGGGATTTTCTCATTGGTTCCTTGCACATTTTCTTTTGTGCAAAATGGTCCAAGGTCTACACCCAACCTGTGGTCCGTGGACCACCAGTGGTCCACATGAACGAAAATACGGTGTGCAGCCTCACCATTACTACCCCATTGCCTCAAAAATTCACAGCAACAAGAGCAACTGATCTCACAAAATCCTCTTACAGTGCTGAAGCAATGAGGATATCAGACGGGGAGAAGCTGACTACTCATGAAAGATTACTACTACCACATCAACTCTAGATTATTGAATATGGTTTTCTGTGGGTGAGCAAATGTTGATTACTGGATGGCATATGTTCTGTATCAGAAACTAGAGCTGATGTGGTGTATCCAATGCAATTTTCTGAATCAGCACTGCAAATAATCAAAGCGAATCTAAAGTTAACCAAATCAGATTCGTAACCCTTTTGGTACTAATGTTGGGGAGTGATCCCTGGTCAAAGTGGGCCCTGGTCAAGTGAGCCCTGGTCAAGTGGTCCTTGGTCAAGTGGTCCCTGGTCAACAAAAGGTTGGGAACCACTGTATACACTTACCATATAATGCAGTTTCGAGATGGGGTCATATTGCAATTGTAAAGTAGCAATCCAGCAAAGAAAGAAAGAGTCCTTATTAAAATAAATCTTGTTTCCATCTGAATCCTCTGTTGTCTTATATCTTTCTTCCATAATTTTAAGCCTGAGAACCAAAAACTTGGTATTACCTTTTCAGATCTGTCTAGCAATGAACTGAAGAGCCTGTTCCATCACACCAGGAGGCTCTCAATCATTCACCAATTGCAGCAAGTTTTCATCCTCAAGGTAGCACTGTGGGTTCTTGTTTATTGACTGACCAGTATAATCACATTTGACAGCTTGTTGAACCCACAATAATGCTAGGTGCCTTCATGCTGTCCAAAAATATGATATGCGCACTTGCTTGAGAAGCAGTCACATCTTGGCCAGCAGGTTTATTAAGGTCTCCTTGTGATGTGAATTGTTAGCACGTGCAGACTAAGAGCATATACTGCGATAGGTACAACTATAAGCTTTCAGCATTTAGAAGCAAAACAGTTTCCCCTGTCAACATAGATATGGGGAACATTTTTCAATCTAGGGGCTCTTTCTCTATTATGGGAGGATCTCTGGGGCTGGATTCCAGTACTAGGTGGATTAAGGCTACAAAGGAGGTGGCAAATACAGAGTACATGCAATGACCACATGGTGGTTAATGCATGTACATCTGAGGAACTGGTCTCAGATGCTTTAAAGGATCTCATCACATTCCTAGGACACTTAGCCTTCTTCACAAACTGAGCTTCACAGCAGCCATCACATGATGTCATGTGACTTATGGCTGTGGCTCTGCCCCCAACCGGGGTGAAAGCATCACCAAATGCTTTCCCCATAATACAGGTCTTCCGTGTTGTGCTCTTCAATGGGTCCAGCATACTTCTACCCTATTTGGCTGATGCTTCCCCTATATGATGGGGAAAGCATTGCTGCCCTGGAGCACAGCTGCTGGCAACGGTACCTGGGGTGAGGTGTCTCCCCCATGTGATAAGGTTGTAAGAAGGTAATTATGTGCCTGAACCTATAAAAGTCCTTTCTGAATGCAGAAGTGTACAAGAACTACCACTTAACCGAACATACAACATTGTTTGCCAAATATTAGGAGGGATTGTTTTAACACAGCCACAGAGGATTTTGAGGATATGGATGATCTAAATCCATATCAGCCTCAGTTCACATCTGGTTTCTCTATCTTCATTGAGTGTAGGAATTGAAAGGATGCCCATGTTTGTTTGTTTATTTATTTACAACATGTTTTTAATTGTGTCATTGTGTGTTGTCAATGTTATTGCTTTGTTTTCTGAGTTATTTTGCTGTCTGTTGTTGCTGTTGTTTTTACTATTGTATTTTGGGCTTGGCTTCTTGTAAGCCGCACCGAGTCCTTCGGGAGATGGTAGCGGGGTACAAATAAAGGATTATTATTATTATTATTATTATTATTATTATTATATGCCGCCCTTCTCACCCTGAAGGGGACTCAGAGCGGCTTACAAGTAAAAAGTAGATACAATATATTATACTATTACCATAGCACAATATTAATATTATATATTACATTGCACTATAATATTATACTGTAATATTATTAGTAATATTACATTTAATATAAAATATATAATTTTTATTTTATTCTTTTCCCAGAAATATTCTATTTGGGAAACTCCCATTCAGAAGATCAGTACAGGGGTAAGCATCTTCATGCTCTGAGATGTCATAAAGGCAAATTGATTGAAAAATAATCCCCTTGATTTTTCTGCCCACAAAACTGTCTCTCCTCTCCCCCAGAAAATATGTTTTCTGCACAAAAACTACATACATAATTTTAAAATGGCCTTTTGTGCCAATTCACCTCACCCTCCCTTCATAATAAATAAATGCAATTCCTTCTTGAGAACCCCATAGAAATCTCAATTTTCTGCAGAGTCCTCTTAAATCAGCATACTTAGAAACATTATATGTTGTTCTCCCCAAGGAGAACAGTGTTCTTTTTTTCATTCTTTGGTTATTTTTTATTTCCAGTTTGCTTTTTGGAAAATGTCTAAAGAGAGAACAATGCTACATACGATTGAAAACCATGAGCAATAATTTATAAAACATAAGTCAAAACCATAAATCACAAATGAACTAATATGTAGAGACATCTAAGTCCAGAAAAAATAATTAAAAGACCCAATTCAACCATACTACCAAATGTAATGATTAAAACTCTTTCTAAAGGACTTTTCTAACTGTTTTAGCTATATAATTGAATGATAGACTCAGTCCAAAAAGACAAGACTGTGTTCTGTGTTCCAGCCTTTGCAAGGGCTTTGAAAACTGGTAAAAAAGAGACAACTTTTGGTTGCAATAGTGAGTCATTGCTATTGCAAATAACATTATGTGCATGCATAAATTGGCAAAGCCTATGACTAAGAAGCTCCTCTTTACAAAGTCTTTTTATTCCCCTTTCTTCTAATTTTCTGCCTAGCTGAAAGGTTTTTTTTTTTAAAAAAAATAAAATAAAGAATATCTGCATTGACATTGGGAGGGGAATCGAAGGAGGGTATCAGGTTGCAGCAGCATGCCAACAGCAATCAATGCAATAAAACTTGAGCAGGGAAAGAATAGGATTTTAGGTTAGCTGATCATCCTGCATCTGTATATGCCTCCCTACAACAGGCAAGGTGCCTAGCAGCTGCCTCAGAACTCCATTTGAAGACTTCATGATGGCTTGCTTCTCATGTGAAGACAGGGAGAATTGCATTTTGGGAACACTCAGAACTTGGGAAATGTGGTTTGGGAAGGGGAGCAGCCCTATGCCAAAGAATTCAAAAGGCCCTGCCTTAAACTACATTTCCCAGCATGCATCAGAATGAGAATGCATATATCAGGAGAGTCGAGAGGAAGTTGTCCCTCCCCAAACAGTTGGTTTTTTTCAAAATTTTAAAAAACCCTCTAAAATCAGTGGATGTATTAGTATTTCTGAAAGTTTGGGGGAATTATCACCTGTTATCTTGTGTCATTGGATAAAAAATTCAAGGAGCTAGCTATTGTAGTTTTTTTTAAAAAAGTTGTTTTTTGAAATTTAAGAATTCCCCAAATTCCATGGATAAGTGAAACATTATAAAACTTGATGGGAAAAGAGTGGTAAATGTGTTCTACCATTGTAGCAAGTTTCATCCCAATATCTTTAAAAATGAGGGAGATAGGAGCCCCTGAAGTTTCCCATGCACAAACATGGTTTGGGACGCGAGGAGCCAAAGATCTGCTTATTTGAGTCTCCACAAATTTAACACAGTTTCTGCCAAAAAAACAAAGTTTCCGGAGTACAACATCTACTTTCAAATTAAAGACCACACATTGAAACAGGAAATAACACCTTCAAACCAGGAACAGATTTCCTTTATAATTAAAAATGTTTCGATTAAAACTTTGAAAATTCACCAAAATCTGTGGATAAGTCAAACATCCTGAAATTTGGTGAGCTAACAGTGGTAAATGTGTTCTACCACTGTAGTAAGTTTAACCTCAATAGTTTTAGAAATGAGAGAGATAGGAGCCCCTGAAGTTTTCCCAATGATAGTGATGTTTTCCTTAACGCACACTGGCAACTGCCATTAAGAAAGTAATTATGAAATTTTGTTAGTCTTGTTAGAGTTCTGAAATTTTCACCTCTAAAACATTAGAAACACTTTTGTAAGTACTTTTGAACCATTTTAAAGGATTGCACATGCTTATTAGCCAAGGTTTATCCTTGTTCTTTCCATGTTGCTTCTAACTTTGTAATGACATTTTTTTAAAGGTACCGATGTCCAAGATCGTGTCAACTTTGTTAACTGAGGTATAACTGTATTTTAAAATAACCAAAATAGCAATTTCTGATTGCTTAAAAAAAACCCCAAAATGGTACTATGAAAATAACCAAAAGAGCTACAGCTAGTCAGCTACACTAAAAAAGAGTCACACTCTCTCTCGCTATATTCATTACAAGTAAATTAGTTACATCTTAGATATTATAAAAGTGGTTTGAGTACAAGTTGCTAATTCAGAGCTTGAAAGTTAAACACTATGAAAGGAACCCTCCTCTCTCTTTGCGCTGATCTAATTGCAATTAATTGTGGTTGATTGCTCTTGGCTGGCTAATTGATCAAAGATGGAAAACACTGCAATGTGCTCGACAAAGGAATTCGATTCCTTGGAAGCAGGATCATTTAATTTATGTTGACATAGGTCAAGGTAAAGGTTGTCCCCTGACATTAAGTCCAGTCGTATCTGACTCTGGGGGTTGGTGCTCATCTCCATTTCTAAGCCAAAGAGCCGGCGTTGTCTGTAGACACCTCCAAGGTCATGTGGCCAGCATGACTGCATGGAGCACCGTTATCTTCCTGCCAGAGCAGTACCTATTGATCTACTCACATTTGTATGTTTTCAAACTGCTAGGTTGGCAGAAGCTGGGGCTGACAGTGGAAGCTCACGCCGCTCCCCAGAATCGAACCGTCAACCTTTCGGTCAACAAACTCAGTAGCTCAGCGCTTTAACCCACTGCGCCACCAGGGGCTCCTTATGTTGACATATGATTTATTATTTTTCACATAATTCACTGGTATAGAAGAAAAACCATTGCCATCCACAAGAAACAAGGCTAGTCACGCTGCGCACATGCATCACTAAGAGCTAATCAATCACAAGCCAAGCAGCACCTGCATGCCGTAGAGCCAATCACTGAATTGCGTATGAACCTAGACCTCACAACAAGCTAACCTGATAAACAAAAGATCATTACATGTTTACACAAACAGGTCTCTGTGCAGACACAATGACGTGATTGTTTGTTTTGTGTTTTTAAAATTTTCATAGCTCACCACTGCTCGGCAACCCCAGTTGGGAACCGCTGTTCTAGACCATTATGTAGTAAATTCCCTACAGCAGTGTTTCTCAACCTGGGGGCCGGGACCCCTGTGGGGGTCGCGAGGGGGTGTCAGAGGGGTCGCCAAAGACCATCAGAAAACATGGTATTTTCTGTTGGTCATGGGGCTTCTGTGTGGAAAGTCTGGTCCAATTCTATCGTTCAAAATGCTATTTCATTGTCCCAACAACTACAACTCCCAAATGGCAAGGTCTATTTTCTCCAAACTCTACCAGTGTTCACGTTCGGGCATATTGAGTATTTGTGCCAAGTTTGATTCAGGTCCATCATTGCTTGAGTCCACAGTGTTCTCTGGATGTCTGGAACTACAACTCCAAAAACTCAAGGTCAATGTCCACCAGACCTTCCCAGTATTTTCTTTTGATCATGGGAATTCTGTGTGCCATGTTTGATTCAATTCCATCATTGATGGAGTTCAGAAGGCTCTTTGATTTAAGGCAAACTATAAATCACAGCAACTCCAAATGACAAAATCAATCACCCCCAACCCCACCAGTATTCAAATTTTGGGCGTATCGGGTATTTGTGCCAAATGTGGTCCAGTGACTGAAAATACATCCTGCATATCAGATATTTACATTACAATTCATAACAGGAGCAAAATTACTGTTATGAAGCAGCAAGGAAAATAACATTATGGTTGGGGGTCACCACAACACGAAGAACTGTACTAAGGGGTCGCGGTATTTGCAAGGTTGAGAACCACTGCCCTACAGTAAAATGAGATATACTCCTTCTATTTTATGATACTTTGGCTCATAAAAAGGCTCAGATCAAAGAAACAGGAGCCTGGACTGTGTAATGCTGCAGATGCTTAAATTGTTCCTCTCCACAAATAGATTTTACTCTAGTCACAGTGCTTTCTCTTCCCTCTTTGCATTAGACTTGGATGTGAAGCAAAGGCCATAGTTTCTGTGGAGAGTACCCGCAGTCACAGAGAATGCAGAGGGAAGGAAACTGAGTTGGCAAAGTAAAGATTATTAGACTTGCACGAACTTGTCCCTAGATATCCCTCACTACATTGCCTGAACACGCATACGTACTGAGATGATAAGGGGAACTTTGGTGTCCTGGATTTAGAATCTCTACTGGTTTCCTTGTGCACAAATTGCTAATTAACTCCAACCTAAAACCAAGACCGACGTTTTTAAAATCTTTCATAATGCATTTACTAGAAGCATATTCACTTATACCCAGCAATATACTTTTGAAAATGTACCCACTATCTTTTGTGCAGTTCCTTTTTAGATTTACTGCATGCAGACTCCCAAGCCAGCTCCAAAATATTAAATCTAAGTATGTTCAATGCATTTTAGAAAATGTGCATTTAAGACCTTAAATTAGATATTCTTTAGGAACAGAAAACAAAACAAAACAACTTGCCTTTTGGAACATTTTTTAAAGCTGGAACTACTAATATATTTTCCATATCACCTAGAAAAAAGATGAGGAACTTTCTGTTGTCTTATCATCCTTGACCTTTTCCATGTCCTCATTCCACATTGTACTGGGCTATTTTTTTTTTTTGCGGAATATCTGTTTTTCATGGACTCTGTTCAGGAAAAAAAAGATGCTATTAGAATATATTAGCATTTTAGTGTATTGCAAGACAAACTTAATTATGCTCAAGGTGTGGAGCATTGGGCTGCTAATACTGCACACGGAGAGTTTTACTTTCTGAAGCACACATATAGGTGAAAATATTTAAGTAGAGTGATGTTGGGAATGTAAATATTTTTATTTAGATACATTTATATTCCCCTTTTTTCAATGAGCTTGAAACCCTATGTAGAAGTATGGAAATAATCCATTCTAAAATGGCAGGGCTGATGGAAACAGACTGATCCGTTACAGCCTAGTAGAACTGTGCAGATGAAATAGGTAGACAGGTCCATATTTATTTATTTATTTATTTACAGCATTTATATTCCACCCTTCTCACCCCGAAGGGGATTCGGGGCAGATCACAGAACACATATACGGCAAACATTCAATGGCATTAAATAGACAGGACAGTCAACAGATAGATGTGTATGTTGGCATTTTTCCCAACTTTGGCGTCCTGGAGATTATACTTGACTCCAGCCACAGGGGGGTGCTTGTCAAGCTTGTCCATAGTCCATTACCATAGCAATTGTCATCATTGTCATTGTCACTGTCAGCATAATTACCCGATGGCTTGGTCCCACATCCACATTTTCAACTTCTTTCTGAAGGAGAGGAGGGAAGATGATAACCTAATTTCCCCAGGGAGCGAGTTCCACAGACGGGGGGACAACCACTGAGAAGGCCCTGTCCCTTGTCCCCGCCAAGCATGCTTGTGACAAAGGCGGAGCTGAGAGCAGGGCCTCCCTAGAAGATCTCAAATTCCGAGGTGGGATGTAGAAGGAGATGTGTTTGGACAGGTACGCTGGGCTGGAACTGTATAGGGGTTATAGGTCAAGATCATTTCTGAATGAAGCAGAGAGTGTTTAAGTACCAGGATATCCGTAGGGATACCAAGGTGCTTGTTTATAAAGTTATTGTCCTCCCAATCCTGCTATATGCCTGTGAGACGTGGGCTGTCTACAGATGTCACATGCAACTCCTGGAACTATTCCATCAGCGCTGCCTCCGGAAAATCCTGCAAATCTCTTGGAAAGATAAGTGGATAAATGTCAGCATGCTGTAAGAAGCAAAGACCACCAGCATTGAAGTGATGGTCCTCCGCCATCAACTCTGCTGGACCGGTCACGTTGTCTGGATGCCTGACCACCGTCTCCCAAAGCAATTGCTCTACTCCAAACTCAAGAATGGAAAACAGAATGTTGGAGGACAGGAAAAGAGATTTAAAGATGGGCTCAAAGCCAACCTTAAAAACTGTGGCATAGACACTGAGTACTGGGAAGCCCTGGCCCTTGAGTGCTCCAGCTGGAGGTCAGCTGTGCCCAGCAGTGCTGTAGAATTTGAAGACGCACAAATGGAGGGCGAAAGAGAGAAACATGCCAAGAGTAAGGCACATCAAGCCAACCCCGACCGGGACCGCCTTCCACCTAGAAACCAATGCCCTCATTGCAGGAGAAGATGTAGATCAAGAATAGGGCTCCACAGTCACCTACTGATCCACCGCACACTCCACACTGACCCTGGAGGACCATCCTACTAGGAGTCAGGAGGGATTGCCTAAGTATAGTTCAAGACCAGCATTTTGAATTGTGCTCGGAACTGGATCAGCGGCCAGTGAAGCTAACATAATAGAGGGGTGGTATGCTTCCTGTATGATGCTCCAGTAAATAGTCTAGCTGCCACCCGTTGGACTAGTTGGAGTTTCCAAATAGTCTTTAAAGGTAACCCTACATAGAGCGTGTTCCAGTAATCTATTCGGGATGTAATAAGAGCATGGACTACTGTGGCCAGATCAGACTTCCCAAGGTACGGGCACAGTACATAATTATAATAATGGGTTGTTGTAGGTTTTTTCGGGCTGTATGGCCATGGTCTAGAGGCATTCTCTCCTGACGTTTCGCCTGCATCTATGCCAAGCATCCTCAGAGGTAGTGAGGTTATTATTGATAATAATCATCTTTATTTCTACCCCACCACCATCTCCCCGATGGGAACTCGGGGCAGCTTACATGGGATCAAGCCCGGACAACATAATACAGCAATAAAATCAAAGCATATATATCAGACAACAAGATTTAATAGTGCAAAGCTCTCCCGGACACCGCCGAGACTGGGGTTCCAGGCTCAGCGATGAGTCCGGGATCACTCCCAAGCTGCGAACCTGCGTTTTCAGGGGGAGTATAACCCCATCTAACACAGGCTGTAACCCTATCCCCTGTTCGGACTTATGACTGACTGACTGATCCCTTACTTAAATGAGAAAAAATGATACACAAGGCAGCCAGATACAGAAATCCTCTGCACTGGTTTTCTTTGTGTAGCACAAACGTTGTGAACGTAATGAGGGATGCCAGTTTCTTTCTGCACCGAGATGCGTTGCAAGTGGCTTTCCTTGTGGCGAGCAGGCCCATCAGATCATCTGTATTGTCTGCATGGCATGCCAATCTGATCAATAGGCCACTCAAGCGTGTGTGGCTGGCTGGCCCGTCCCCACCATTTGCAACCTAATTAGCAGCTGCTCAGAGATGGGAAACAGGTGCAGATCCAGGCGCCGGCCAGGGAAGTCTGCCTGTAATTAACAAGGAAAAAGGGGTCAGATATTGGGAAGAATATCAAATCTCGGTCCACTGGGGATGCCATGCTGGCCTCAAAGGCATAGTCACCTGAGATCTTAGGCATGCTAATTTAAATTATGCAAGCTTTCAAACAACATGGCTGCATAATCAGCTGGCAGAGAGGCAACGGCTGTGGAAAAACGAAGCGGCGTTCAGTATTCTCACCGTGTTGCCTTTTTGCTTGGCAAATACTTACATCCTGCAGTTGGAAGATACAAATTGGGGTGGGTAGGTGGAGAAATTACCAATTAACTTTTCTCCGCTTCCAAAAAGAACAGATTACCTTTAATAACAATGCATCTCGTGGGGAATTCCTCGATGCTAAATAGTCATTATCTCCATTTTTGAATATAAGTGCCCAGATAATTAGCCCTTATTATAATGCTTTGCAAGTTGATAGCTGGGGGCACAATCCAGTGGGACCTTCTCCTGTACACACCTCTTGGGGAGTCAGGAGGATCTTCATACCAATGGCCCGGGCACAAGAGACATTCAGTGGGGTGCCCATATATATATTGGGGGAGCATGGGCAGAGGCGGCCCTAGGTAATTTTCAATGGTAAGCAAACAGTATTTTGGCGCCCCCCCCCCCCCAACCAATTATTGATATATATTTTCTGTTCGTCGTGGGAGTACTGTGTGCCATATTTGGTTCAATTCCATCATTGGTGGAGTTCAGAATGCTCTTTGATTGTAGGTGAACTATACATCCCAGTAACTACAATTCGCATATGTAAAGGTCTATTTTCCCCCAAGAGTGCCTCAAGAGTGCACCTGGGCACAATCAACTATACTGCAAATGCTTACTTTGCGTAATAGGTTGCTGAGGCTTCCCCCAGACTGCTAGGGCTGTTGTGAGCCGAGGGGGCGCTCCTCAAGTGGTGGTTGAGGGACATTTACAGAGGCGCCTCTGCACCCCTGGCAAAAAAAGTGTACTGCGACCACTTACTTTGCGTAATGGATGAGCCGCCCCTGAGCATGGGGAGGATTGGTGTTCTTTCTTTACATAATTATCTTGATATGTTATTGCCCCAACGTTATTCTCCATCTTCATCACTATGATACTTCATCTTGTTGATGGGAAGCTTCCCACCGGAGTGGAAATCATCTATCGGACAAATGGCAAGCTATTTAACCTCAGCAGACTAAAAGCCAAAACCAAGGTTACAACAACATCTGTTATAGAACTCCAGTATGCTGATGACAACATCATCTGTATGCATTCAGAAGAAGACCTACACGCCACTTGAAATACCTTCGCAGAAGCATACAAGAAGCTCGGCCTGTCATTGAACATCAAGAAAACCAAAGTGTTCTTCCAGCAGTCACCAGCCAATCCCTCTCCAATGCCAGAAATACAGCTTAATGGTGTAACATTAGAAAATGTTGACCATTTCCACTACCTTGGCAGCTGCCTCTCCACAAAAGTCAACATTGACACCGAAATACAACTCCGCCTGAGCTCTGCGAGTACAGCTTTTTTTCTGAATGAAGCAGAGAGTGTTTGAGGACCGGGTCATCCATAGGGATACCAAGGTGCTTGTTTATAAAGCTATTGTCCTCCCAACCCTGCTATATTTATTTATTTATTATTCAAACTTATATGCCGCCACTCCCCTAGAGCTTGGAGTGGCTTACAAGAACAGACTAAAATCTAAAACAATTTAAAAAACAGCAATATCAAAGATCAAAAGCTTTTTGAAACAAATATGCCTGCGAGACGTGGACTGTCTACACATGACACATGCAACTCCTGGAACGATTCCATCAGCACTGCCTCTGGAAAATTCTGCAAATCTCTTGGGAAGACAAGCAGACAAACGTCAGTATGCTGGAAGAAGCAAAGACCACCAGCATTGAAGTGATGGTCCTCTGCCATCAACTCTGCTGGACTGGCCACATTGTCCGGATGCCTGACCACCGTCTCCCAAAGCAGTTGCTCTACCCCAAACTCAAGAACGGAAAATTGAATGTTGATGGGCAGGAAAAGAGATTCAAAGATGGGCTCAAAGCCAAACTTAAAAACTCTGGCATAGACACTGAGAACTGGGAAGCCCTGGCCCTTGAGTGCTCCAGCTGGAGGTCAGTTGTTACCAGCAGTGCTGTAGAATTTGAAGAGGCAAAAATGGAGGGCAAAAGAGAAAAACATGCCAAGAGGAAGGCGCGTCAAGCCAACCCTGACCGGGACCACCTTCCACCGATGCAGGAGAACATGCAGATCAAGTATAGGGCTCCACAGTCACCTACAGACCGTCCAGTACACTGATCTTGGAAGACTATCCTACTTGGACAATGAGGGATCGCTTAAGTAAGTATCTTGATCATACCACTTCCTTGCTTGTGTTTGGCCTT
The DNA here is from genome assembly GCF_037176765.1 of Anolis sagrei. NCBI lineage: Eukaryota > Metazoa > Chordata > Lepidosauria > Squamata > Anolidae > Anolis > Anolis sagrei. Next base: position 151,392,267 of record NC_090021.1, read on the forward strand.
GGCGGAGAGAAAAAACCCCACATAGGATCCAGGGACAGGAGAAAGAGAATACTACTTGCTTATCATGGAGTAATGAGGACCAAGAGCCACTCTGCATCCAAGTATTTCCACAGAGACACTTTCAGTGACAAGGGAGAATAAACTTGCATCTACTGCTGTGAGAAGTAAAAAGGCAGGGAGAATTTTGCTCCAGATTTTGTTTCTATTTTTGACAAGTACTCACCAGGATTCGGGAATATCTTCATAAATGTGCTGAAGAAATTTTGAGACTCAAAATATTTGATTGTAGGAGATTTATCAATCTGGTCGCAAACCTTTTGGTACTTAAGTTTTTAAAGACTGCGGCTCCATCTGCATTACCATATAAAATCCAGATTATTTGCTTTGAACTGAATTATATGGAACACCCCGGATTACATTTGAGGATTACATGATTAATTGTGAAGATATTGTCTTAAATGCTTTAAATTGTTTCAATGTATTTTATAATTCTATTTAAATGTTTATTTTAATTGTACATTGTTTTATGCCGTCAAATAGTTGCCTGTTTGTAAACTGCCTTGAGTCCCCTCCAGGGTGGAGAAAGGCAGGGTAGAAATGTCGTAAATAAATAAATAAATATATGGCATGTAGACTCATATAATCCAATTAAATAATTTGATAACAATGACAACAACAGCAACACTTTATGTATATTCTGTCCTTCTCCCCGAGGGGACTCTGAGGGCCTTTCTACACAGCCCTATATCCCAGAATTTCAAAGCAGAAAATCCCACAATATATGCTTTGAACTGGGTTGTCTGAGTCCGCACTGCCATATATTCCAGTTCAAAACAGATAATGTGGGATTTTCTGCCATTTATTTATTTTTTTTTTATGTCTTTATTTATTTATTTGCAACATTTTTACCCTACCTTTCTCCACCCCGGAGGGGACTCAAGGCAGTTTACACACAGTGTGGAAGGGCCCACAGGCAAACATTCAGTGCTTAATTTCAATGACATACAATGAGACACAAGCACACAGACAAAGGCCAAGGCTTCTCCTTTCATTCTGGCTCTGAAGGTGGTGCTCATCTCCGGCTCTAGGGGCGGTGCTTTTTCTCGATTTCCAAGCCAAGGAGCCTGCGTCTGTAGACATCTTCTGATCATATGGCTGGCTTGGAGCATCTTTTTGCCTTTTCTTGCCAAAGCAGTAACTATTGATCTAATCACATTTGCATGTTTTGAACAGCTAGGGTTGCAGGAGCTAGGGCTAACAGCGGGAGCTCACCCTGTCCTGAAGATTTGAACTGCCAACCTTCAGGTCAGAAGTTCAGCAGCACAAGGGTTTAGCCCTTTGCACCACCACAGCCTCTTGAATATATGGCAGTGTAGATGCAGTCTGGGTTTCAATATAGGGAGGATGTTGCTGAAACAGTGTCACCCCATCTTTTTAAAATCCCTTCTGTAGCAAGGGAGAGAGACTATTTCCTCTTTAAAAACCTCTTTGCTACCTTATACTAATTCAGTGTCTTCTTTTATATTAGCTGGGACTTTCTGTGTGCCGTTAAACCTTTGTACTTTAGATCACAGGCAATGAAACACTCTTGTGTATAACAAGGTAACACAGTTTATTTATAACTTCTGGCTCCAACGCTTGTGGTTACGTTTGTGTTTTGTTGCAATCTTGAGGCTTACAGTCAGTATCATTTACTTGGTTAACTTTCCTGAATAAACTGTCAATGTTTCACATTCACAAACATGTTACTTGCTTTACACACTCTTGGCTGAATTATATTCTGAACTAAAGCAACACTAGCCTTCTTTATGTTCCTTAAAACTCGAGCTCTATTTAACTAACTGCTTCTCTATATCAGAAGTCTTTAACACATCTTCATAACTGCTTATTTCTATCAGACACTCAAAAACCAACTCTCCTCTTCACACACAGATTCCTAACTCTCATTTTCAAACTCCCACACTCTAACTGCCTCTTTCAGAACCTTGGCTCCGCCCCTTTGGAATGTTCAGCTCTGCTCTCCCCAGATGTCATTTTGGCCTAGCAGCCTTTTCAAATCCTGGGCCTACACTAATCTGCATATGACCAATCGGCTTCACATATGCAAATGAATCCTATCTCTGCTGTTGCTACCCTGTCTGTGCCTATTCTTCCCTATCTGCCATATGTAAACATAGAGTTATACACCAAAACTTTAACATAGAGTAGCAATTTCACTACACCTTCCTTTCCTTTTCCCAGGGAAGGCTCCTCATACAAGGCATGTTTGAGAGATGAGTACAACAGGAACTCTTTACCATGCTAGAAACAGATGTACCAGTTGAATGTACCAGTTGAAAGACAAAAATATGTTTGTCAGAAAAATCTTTAAATGCCATACTCTGTTCTGTTATATTATTTCAATGTGTATTGAAGTGCTTTAAAGTAGTGCTTTTCATGTGGTTGTGTAATAGTTTATTTTTAAAAAATCATTAACTTTTAGCTGCACTTTGTTTAAATTCATATAATAAACCACCTTAGTTCCTGTGCTGGGAAAAGAGTGGGATATCAATTGAATGAATCAATATGTTTAAGTGTTGTATTTTTTTTTTAAAAAAAAGATCTCCAATCCATACATTTCTTCATAAATAGGAAACAAAGCTCTTGAGGGCTTTTTAAAATGTGACAGAAGAGAAACAACTAGCATACATTCATTTCCACAGAGGAATGCATAATTACTATTCACTTCCCTTTCTCTCCCTAGTGATGGTTATATGGGAGGAGGAGGATGTCTCTAAGGGATCTGCAATATAGAGTGACTCAAAAGTGTCTCATTCTTTGACTGTGAAATGTGGAATGAAGTCCTTTCTAAACCAGAGGCGAGCATTTATCCCTCCCAGATGTCCATCCACGTCATTTACCAGTGACATTGTTTTCCTAGGCAATGCCTAGAAAGCACACACATTATTTAAAAGGAAAGGAAATTGATAATTTGCTACTGCAACAGTAGCAAAAAGTTGATGGCAGCGGTGGGGTGTGAAAGAGATCCCTAATGGTTTTGGGTGGATTCCAGTGCAACCATAATCCACTGAGAGGTTCTCCACATTGAAAAAGTACCAACTTTAAAAAATGGCAGAGGGTCTTCAAGTTATATATCGGAATAGTTATATCATCACTTTATATCTTAGGAGATTTTTAGTGGCTTTCATGCAGGAGCAATGTTTTGTTTCTGCACTGAAGCAAAACTTTGCACTAGGTTACAATTGCCTCACTAGGCAGATGGCACCTCCTTGCTCTTACCAAAATAACAATAACAATAATAATAATAATAATAATAATCTGCTTCAAGTGCAAAAGACAAAGAGTGGATATCGTAAAAACACAATCCAGAACAGAAGAGAAAACTGGCAAAAGAAGGCTATCCATTGACAATTCCTGGGAAAAATTGAGAGCCAAATTGACAAAGAAAAAACTTGGCTGTGGCTCACAAATGGGACTCTGAAAAAGGAGAAGGAGGGCCTGATTCTGACAGCCCAAGAACAAGACATTAGAAGAAATGCTATCAGAGCCAGAATTGAAAATGCGACGACAGATCCCAAGTGTAGGCTCTGCAAGGAAGCAGATGAAACAATGGATCACATCCTCAGCTGCAGCAAGATCACACAGACAGACTACAAGCAGAGGCATAACACCATTGCTCAGATGAGTCATTGGAACTTGTGCCACAGATACCACATGCCTGCGACAAAGAACTGGTGGGATCACAAGCCTGAAAAAGTTACAGAAAATGAACACACCAAACTACCTATTTCGTATCACAAAATCACAAGTCGAACACTTCCCAAGCGTCTAGGACTGTGTGATGTAGTTTCAAATGATTTGTGCAGATCCGAGTAAGGTGGCCTTTTGCAGTTGACAGATTGGGATTTTGTCAATGTTTATTGTTTCCAAATGCCAGCTGAGATCTTTTGGCATGGCACCCAGTGTGCCGATGACCACTGGGACCACCTGTACTGGTTTATGCCAGAGCCTTTGAAGTTTGATTTCGAGGTCCTGATAGTGGCTGAGTTTTTCCTGTTGTTTTTCTTCAATGTGATTGTCACCCGGTATGGCAACATCAATAATCCAAACTTTTTTCTTTTCCACAATTGTGATGTCTGGTGTATTGTGTTCCAAAACTTTGTCAGTCTGGATTCAAAAGTCCCAGAGTATTTTTGCGTGTTCATTTCCACTACCTTTGCAGGTTTATGATCCCACCAATTCTTTACCGCTGGTAGTAACATTGAAAAAGTACCAACTTAAATGGACATAAATTCAAGTGAATCATTTGGGTCACAGAGTTGTGCCTCTGTTTGTAGTCCATCTGTGCGATTTTCTTGCAGCAGCTGAGGATATGATCCATAGTTTCATCAGCTTCCTTGAATTTTGGGTCATCAGCTGATTTTTCAATCCTGGCCTTAATTGCATTTATTTTATTATTTATTTCCGTCACTTTTACCCCGCCCTTCTCACCCCGGGGGGGGGGGGGGGGGGGACTCAGGGCGGCTTACAAAGGAAGGCACAATTCGATGCCTTTGTCACATATACATACATATATAAACAAATTAAACAGTTACAAATTAAAATCAAAATCATCAATACACAATAATACAATAACACAGTAGTCGACTAATCCTGAACTCAGCATTCGGAGTTTCGTAAATCCATTCCGTCTCGTCAGGTTCCAGCTCGTCATCAGGTCTTTCTTTAGCTGCCAGGGTGTCCAAATGCCCGGTCCCATATCCAGGTTTTCAACTTTTTCCTAAATGAAAGAAGGGATGTTGCCGATCTAATTTCCCCGGGGAGGGAGTTCCACAGGTGGGGGGCCACCACCGAGAAGGCCCTGCTCCTCGTCCCCGCCCATCTCACTTGTGATAAAGGCGGGGTCGAGAGCAGGGCCTCCCCAGAAGATCTTAGGTTCCGAGGTGGGACGTAGAGGGAGATCCGTTCGGACAGATACACTGGGCCGGAACCGTATAGGGTTTATAGGTCAAAACCAGCACTTTGAATTGTGCTCGGAATTGGATCGGCAGCCAGTGGAGCTGACACAACAGGGGGGTGGTGTGCTCCCTGTATGTCGCTCTGGTAAGCAATCTGGCTGCCTCCCGCTGGACCAGTTGAGTTTCCGAGCAGTCTTCAAAGGCAACCCCACGTAGAGTGCGTTTGTTCTGATGGCTTGCTCCTGGCCTGCAAGAATCAGAATTATTTATTTATTTATTTATTTATTTTATTTTATTTTGGTTGCTTCTACCCCACCCTTCTCACCCCGGGGGGGGACTGGGACTCAGGGTGGCTTACAAAAGTAAGGCACAATTCGATGCCCGCATCACATAACAGCAAAAGACAATAACATCAGTTAACACAAACAGCAATTCTAGCAATAACAACAATTAACAGAAAACAATAATTATTATAGGCAAAAACAACCATAAAACCAATAAAAGCAATAAAACCAATACAAACCTCATTGACGGTCAGCGTTTCACAATCTCATAGTTTAAATTCCAATTCCACAATGGTCAGTCCTTTCAGTCCTATCCATCTGGTTTCCATATCTAATTGTCAGGTTGCCCAAAGGCCTGGTCCCACAAACATGTCTTTACCTTCCTCCTGAAGGCGAGGAGGGATGTTGATGCCCTGATTTCCCCCAGGAGTGAGTTCCACAGGTGAGGGGTCACCACTGAGAAGGCCCTGCTCCTCGTCCCCACCAGCCTCACTTGTGATAGCGGTGGGATCGAGAGCAGGACCTCCCCGGATGATCTCAAATTCCAGGATGGGACGTAGAGGGAGATACGTTCGGACAGATACACTATTGCATAGTACCTTGTTCTGGAAGGGAGAAAAGCTTCAAAAGCAGGACCATCACTATAAAAACACCCAGCAAAACGATTTCTTTTTCTGTATATTAATTTTAATGTATACATATTCCACCTTTCTCTCAAGGCTGGGAATCCACGTAGCTCAAAAGACATTAAAACATCTCAATAAAACATATCAAATTATGTTACTTGGCACATTAATTTGAAACATCAATTGAAACATTTTAAAAGCCACACATTAATAAAACACACCAGAAGTCCAGCACCTCAACCGAGGTCTGGAAACATTGCCTGATTCAAAAGGAAACCCACCATAAAGGGGAATAAATACATTTGAACTTACAGCACTTTTCAAAACACTGGAGTATGCTTCTAAGTAATGTAAAGAGATCTTTTGATTTTAAAAAAGCAAAATTTGGTGTGAATTCAGTACAATGATCATGTACCAAAAATGTAGCCAACCCAAGAGTTCATACGAACAGAAGGTGGAGCGAGTGTCTATAAATAGCTGCTAAAGAGCTTTACGATTAAACCTAGATGAAGGGTTCCATGTCCAAAAGAGGCAGAGGTAATTTGTCCAGACCTGTGTCTCATAAAATAATACTTGAGCATCTGTCATATCAGTGTCCCACTAAGCAGCCTGCTTTATTGCCTTATTTTTGTAATAGCAGAGTTTGCCTTAGGGTGTTCTCTTAATTAATCATGTCCAAATATTAACTGACATCAGTTCTTGGGTGTGAGTAGAACTTCCCCCAGGGCACTTCTTTGGAAAAGGGAAGCATTTCCATGCTGAAAGCCAACTGGGCAAAACGACTAGATAGATGGCGCTATGGTGCATAGAGGAGAGAGAGAGAGATTTTGTGGCTAGGCATCGAAAGGAAAGAGATAGGCAGGATTGCTCCTAGGAACATCTTGAACAGGAAATTAAATTTTACCACTGTTGGTGAAAGACCATTAAATGACAAATTTTGTCACAGATTGTTCCCAGCAATGAAACAAGAAAGCTAAAACAACTCAGTGGTCATTAGCTCACATACTTATTTTAACCCATCATGAAATTTTAGACTTCCATAATAAAGTTAAACATGAGCCAACAATGTGATGTGGCGGCAAAAAAAGCCAATGGGATTTTGGCCTGCATCAATAGGAGCATAGTGTCTAGATCTAAGGAAGTAATGCTACCCCTCTATTCTGCTTTGGTTAGACCACATCTGGAATATTGTGTCCAATTCTGGGCACCACAATTCAAGAGAGATATTGACAAGCTGGAATGTGTCCAGAGGAGGGCGACTAAAATGATCAAGGGTCTGGAGAACAAGCCCTATGAGGAGCGGCTTAGGGAACTGGGCATGTTTAGCCTGAAGAAGAGAAGGCTGAGAGGAGATATGATAGCCATGTATAAATATGTGAGAGGAAGCCACAGGGAGGAGGGAGCAAGCTTGTTTTCTGCTTCCTTGGAGACTAGGACTTGGAACAATGGCTTCAAACTACAAGAGAGGAAATTCCATCTGAACATTAGGAAGAACTTCCTGACTGTGAGAGCCGTTCAGCAGTGGAACTCTCTGCCCCGGAGTGTGGTGGAGGCTCCTTCTTTGGAAGCTTTTAAGCAGAGGCTGGATGGCCATCTGTCAGGGGTGATTTGAATGCAATATTCCTGCTTCTTGGCAGGGGGTTGGACTGGATGGCCCATGAGGTCTCTTCCAACTCTTTGATTCTATGATTCTATGAAATGCAAAGTAAAAAAAAGTATAACATGTTCAAGTAATTAATCAATAGTAACCTCTGTGTAAGTAAGTATCTAATGGTTCATATGTATCTGTGTTGCCCGTCTGACTTAAAATTAATTCCTTCTAGGTCAGGTGCTAACTATAGTAACTTCAAATCCAAAAATAAAAATGTAGTGGTCAGTTGAATCTTTCACACCTAGCTCCAGTAGACAAGAGTTCTTTGTCCCACCCTGGTCATTCCACAGATATATAAACCCTTTTTCCTAGTTCCAACAGACCTCACTACCTCTGAGGATGCTTGTCATAGATGCAGGCAAAATGTCAGGAGAGAATGCCTCTAGACAATGGCCATATAGCCCAAAAAAAACCTACAACAACCCAATGTAGAGGTAACTGTACTCACCGTAAAACACATGTGGTGATATCTCTAGTAAGTCAATACAAAGTAGCAAAATAAATCACACTAACTTTTGAAACCAACTGGCTTCTTCATCAGATAGTAAAGGTTACTACTACTACTACTACTACTAGTAATAATAATAATAATAACTTTATTTATATACCGCTCCATCTCTCCGAGGGGACTCAGAGCAGTTCCCAGGTAACATCACAAAACATACAAAGTAAAAAAAACACATAACCATAAGATTAACAAAACACAATATAAGCATAAAAATTGTCACCATAACACACATATATTAAAAGTAATCCTGCCAAATAAAATCATACAGAGCAGAGGTTCTCAAACTTTTTCAGCTGTAGGGTGCTTTTTGAAGCAAAAGTTTCTCGTAGAGCTCCAATAAATGTTTATTGCCCCCGGTGGCACAATGGGTTAAACCCTTGTGCTGGCAGGACTGAAGACCAACAGGTCAGAAGTTCGAAACCAGGGAGAGTGTGGATGAGCTCCCTCTGTCAGCTACAGCTCCCCATGTGGAGACATGAGAGAAGCCTCCCACAAGGATGGTAAAACATCAAAACATCTGGGCATCCCTTGGGTAACATCCTTGCAGATGGCCAATTCTCTCACCAGAAGTGACTTGAAATTTTTCAAGTCACTCCTGACACACACACACAAATTATATATTATCTATAAATGTATATATAAGGATTGAACAAGCTTTTGGGGACATTGCATTTTAAAATTTGTCAGACGGGCCGATGGATGGAGAGTGTTTGTGTGGACTAAATGAAAAAGATGCGAACAAATTTCTATGCACACTGCACATATCTCATTTGTAGAGCAAAACAAAAGAGAGAAAGAAATAATAATACAATATTTCAAATGAAGAACAATTTTAACCAATATAAGTGTAACAGCATTTCAGTGGAAGACCCCAGGAGCCATCCAGTGCAACCCCATTCTGACATGCAGCAAAAGCACAATCAAAGCACCCCCAACAGATGTCCATTCAGCCTTTGTAATAATAATAATAATAATAATAATAATAATAATAATAATAAGGGAGAGGAGGAGGGAAGTGCAGAGCCTCTCAGGATGCTTTGCAGAGCCCTTGCAAACCACTCATATAGAGGAAGAAGCATGACAGTGGTAGGAGTAACCAGTCTATATATGTACAGGAGATAGATGCACTAGAAAAGACAATAATGCTTGGAGGAGTAGAAAGCAGCAGGTAGGGGAGGAAAACCACATTACCGCGGGAGAGATTGGATTGAGGATGCCATAGCCTGAAGTTTGCAAGAACTAAACAGAGTCATTACTGACTGGGGTTCTTGGAGGCATCTCATTCATATGGTCACCATAAATCAGAGTTGACTTGATGGCTAGTAAGAATAGCATCAATATTTTTTTCTTAGCAAGTATTTCTACAGCAATTAGGAGTTCAATCTTGACTTCACTCTCTTAGCTATCTGCACTCAGTTCAACTGTACAAAATATTTCTGCACAATCATTGATTAAATGAAATATTTTAAATCTGTATAAAATATACATTAATTATAGCTGCCTTAAAATAAGTCTGTGTAGAATATAATGCCTTCAGCATTCAGAACATGGAATAACCTCCATAAAAGAAGTGAATTCCCATTGAAAGGTGCATGGATCAAGAAATGAGTAATACCAAGGCATACTTCCTGGAGTACTCAAATCTGCTCACAGTGATGTACACCTTGGTTCCATCCCAGTTAGATTACTGTAATGAGCTCTATGTGGGTCTACCTTTGAAGAGTGTTCAAAATATTGTCAAAGGCTTTCATGGCTGGAATCATTGGGTTGTTGTAGGTTTTTCCGGGCTATATGGCCATGTTCTAGAGGCATTCTCTCCTGACGTTTTGCCTGCATCTATGGCAAGCATCCTCAAGTGTTCAAAATCTTCAATTGGTCCAAAGAGCAGCAAATAGGTGGGGCTGGCAATAGGGAGCAGATAACTCTACTGTTGCAATAGTTCCACTAGCTGCCAACCCGTTTACCGGCACAATTCAAAATGCTGTTTTTAACCTTTAAGGCTCTATACGGCTTGGGTCCAGGTTATTTGAAAGACTGTATCTCCCTATTTTTATGTTCATCACACAAAAGAGTTAATTTTTTAATTTTTTAATTTATATTTTAATGTATTTGCTTTGTTTTAATTGTATTGTGTCATGTTTGTTGCTAGCCACTTTGAGCCCTGTATCGGGAGAGAGGCGACATAAAAATAAAGTGAGTAAATATAAAATAAATACTTCTTACAACAAAGACTTTATCACAAAGGTAAAGAGTGTCCTGCTTCACCTGGATTCGTAGAAGAAAGAGAGGGGCAGTGGTGCAAATCCATCACCCCAGGAGCAGCTCTATTGTTATGGAACGGGGTCCAAAGACCGAGGCAAGAGTCCAAACAGTTAGAAGGCAAAACACAGGTTTATTCATATTGCGCAATAAGAAGGCGGACAGGCAGCACAACGCAGCATGCCAGTAACAAGTCGTCCGCCCCGACTGGGATGAACATCAGGGTTTATATACCTTACTTGTTGACAACTTAAGGTTCCCCTTTATCCTTATTTGGCATATCATTTAGCAAGCATTTCCTTTAACATAAACAACTCCCGGAATAGCTAACCACAAGATTTCAGAAGATTTCTGTCGTACTAAACAACTCCGAGGTTGTGTATGATATATGGCGATATTGCATATATTGCATGTAGCAACCACATTTCAGTAACATAACACACCCATTACAGTTAACGTGTAGCAACCTTTGTGGTTAAGCAGAAGCAGTTATGGAGCAAGCGTGTCTTGGTCAATCTTCCAGTAACTGGCCAACCACAGCTATTTCCTATGTAAGCTATGTAATACTTACTTCCCCTTTTCAGGGAGGTAGGCTGCATCTTTGAATAGAAGTTGATAATATGCCTTCTCTGACACCCTCTAATCACAGATTGACAAAATGGAGTTACTTTGGTTCACTGTTCCCTTCACTATCGTGGTGACTCTTTCCCCATCACACGTGTGAAGCATCTCCTTTCTTGAGAGGATTCCTGCTCACTCCAGTGGAGACAACACAACACGGGAAGCTTCCCGTGTAGTGAGGCAAACATCCAAGGATGCTTCCAACCTGGTTGGGGGCAGAGTCTCTGCCAGAAGTCACACAACATTGTGTGATAGTTAGCGTGGGGCTCCATCCCTAAAACAGGTTGGAAGCAGCCTAGGACGATAAATTTGGTGAGTGTGATAAGGTTGTAAATCTGTGCAGAAAATCACACATCATGTCAATAATACAGCTCTCTTTAGGATCAAGCCTTCAGCCAGTCTCCTTTGCCCTAAGAATAATTTTGTCTCAGTTCCACCAAACAATGATTATTATTGGAAAAAAATCCCCATACCTAAAAGCAGCAAAACAAGTGTGATGGTTAAGGTTCCCAAGATGTTATATTACTAGAATCAAAGAATCAGATGACCGACAAGACTCCTAAACAGCCACTTATTGTGTTGTTTCCTGTCTTCCTACTTAAGATAACATGTCTTGTGATGCTACTGCTACTACTACTTTTCCTTATTCTATCACTTTCAAAGGGGAAGCTCAACAAACTAATATGTTTGTATATAATGTATCCAGCACCCATCAGCAGTGCAAGTCAGGGATATCAAAGTATTCAATGTAGGAAAGTGTTTAGGCACCCAATTTGACAAGTTTGGAACATGAAACGTGTTAGGGGGCTTTAAATATTAAAGAACTGCAGTATGGAAAATTTGCATTTATCAGATTAAAACATTTCTGGGGATCATATCGATTCTAGAAACATGTATATCACACACACGGAAATCCACAGAAACAAAGTACATGTGCTGGAAAGTAATTGTTTATAGCCATATTTTATGTCACAAGTGAGAAATGCCTATAATGGGTGTATTTCTCTACTCAAGAGGTTTTGAGTATGTAGTTTGCATTAAGAACCATAGAAACATAGTGTTAGACAAAACCACAATGCTTGAAGGGAATCTCAGAATCAGAATCCTAGAGTTGGAAGAGACCTCATGGACCATCCAGTCCAATCCCCTGCCAAGAAGCAGGAAAATTGCCTTCAAAGCACCCCTGACAGATGAACTACCCATAGATTTTAAAGTGTGTTGTCCTACTGTTGATGTTTATGTTATCGTTTATTGTTTTGTTTGATTTTAATTGCTTGTATTGTTGTTATTGCCTGTATTGTTGTATTCTGGGCTCGGCATCTTGTAACCCGCACCGAGTCCCCTGGGGAGATGGTAGCGGGGTATAAATAAAGTTTTATTATTATATTATTATATCCAGCCTCTATTTAAAAGCTTCCAAAGAAGGAGCCTCCACCACACTCTGGGGCAGAGAGTTCCACTGCTGAACAACTCTCACAGGACGTTTTTCCTAATGTTCAGATGGAAGGCCAAAGTTCACCAACTTAACTGAAGTTCAAACACTTTCCTTAATAAGAGATGCAAAGGCATGTCAATCTATTTTCCATATGTAAAAGGCATTATTCTCTGTTGTTTGAATAAAGAGGGAGAGGGGCTCTGTCATTGTTTGGGATTGAGGTGCCCTCTCTTGCAGAGATTTTGGACAAAAGAAAATTGGATTTATACATTTCAGATCTCAACATCACATTGCCTTAGTTTACAGGACAAAACCACCATCCACTAATGAACTCTACAAAGAGCATTCTAAATTTCCACCTTTTTTTGCACAATCGTTGATTAAATGAAATATTTTAGTTTAGGCTGGATATATGCTGCCCTATATCCCAGGATCAGATCACAGATTAACTACTTTAAACTGCATTATATAAATTTACACTGCCAGATAATCTGAGATAAACAGATAATCTGGGATTGGAGTGTAGATCCAGCCTTAGTTTCATCTTTAACAACTGAAAACGCTGGAAGCCAAAACTGATGTTATATTTTACAGCTCTGTTTGTTAATTGTTCCTCTTGCAAATACAGATAGCTTCCAAATGCATACAAAACAAATTTGTAGAGCATTCCTTTTTTATTTCTACCTCACATTTCCCTTTAATTTCTGGTGGCTTTCTTTTGCTGTGTAAAATTTCGTATTGTACTAGCTGTCCCCTGCCACGCATTGCTGTGGCCCAGTCTGGTGATCTGGAAATAAAGTAATTGGAAAGTGTTAGTTTCTAATATATGTAATTTCTTTATGCTTGTGGGTAAACAGTATTTCTTGATGTTTCTTTGTCAGTGTTGATGTGAAGATTGTTTGGTTTGCCCACCCTGGAACATGCAAGATAGCATTGTCCTTCTTTAGGGGTCCCTTTCAAATCTATGATACTATATCTCTGTGTGTGAATCATATATATCTATTAGGCCTGGGCGGTTTCGTTTCGTTAATTCGTAATTCGTTAATAATTTGTTAATTTTTTCAATTACAAAACGATAACGAACCATTCTGGAGCAATTATTTAAAAAAACGAATTTTTAAATACGTTTTGTAAATGCTTCGTATTCCGTTATTGTATTCGTTTCGTTACTGTTCTGAGGTCGTTTCGTTATTATTTCCGCATGTCTGGGCCAGTTTTATGGTTTAATTAGTGAAAAAAAATTATAATATCACACCAACAGTCAAGAACAGAGGGAGAGGGAAGCTTCAGAAGTTTTTGGAGGTTTTTTAGTGTATTTCGCGGTCGCGTCCGCCTTTAACGAATCGATTCGTTATTGTTTCGGAAATCGATTCGTTAATTTTTTACCATTTACGAAATTTCGTAAATATCGAACTTTTTAAAAGGAAAATTTTGTAATTATTTTAAATAACGAAACGCAAAAACCCCCAAAAAACGAATCGATTTTAGAAACAATTTTTTCCGTTGTTACCCAGGCCTAATATCTATCTATATCTATGGCTGGATGGCTCTTTGTCAGGAGGGCTTTGATTACGTTTTCTTGCCCTGGTGAAGGGAGTTGGATTGGATGGCCTTAAGTATATGGGGGTTCTGTGTGGGAAGATTGCCTGGATTCTGTCATTCATGGGGTTCAGAATGCTCTTTGATTGTAGGTGAACTGTGAATCCCAGTAACTACAATTCCCAAATGTCAAGGTCTATTTTCCCCAAACTCCATCTGTGTTCATATTTGGGCGTATTGAGTGCTTGTGCCAAGTTTGGTCCAGATCCATAATTGTTTGAGTCCACAGTGCTCTCAGGATGTAGGTAAACTACAACTCCCAAAGTCAAGGTCAACGCCCACCAAAACCTTCCAGTATTTTCTGTTGGTCATGGGAGTTCTGTGTGCCAAGTTTGGTTCAGTTCCATCGTTGGTGGGGTTCAGAATGCTCTTTGATTGTAGTTGAACTATAAATGCCAGCAACTACAACTCCCAAATGACAAAATCATAATTTTTTGAGTGATGGTCACTCCTTGTGTTGTGAGATGTTTTGTTGCCAAATTTGGTGTGATTTCATTCATTGGTTCTTTTCTTTTTAAGGTACTCATTATGCACAGAGCATTTATATATATATAGATTGCCTGTTGCAAGCACTGTGACAATAGGGTTGACTTTATTCCCCAGTCTGGGTGAAGTAGGGTTTAAATATATTCCTATATAGCTGATACACTTCTGACTCGATTCCACAAGGGACTGAAATATTATATTGGTTCACATTTTAGTATGGATATGTAATTATTTTCCAACAATTGATGATGATGATTTATCAGTGTCACTGTTCAGCTTCTATAAACACATCCATATAATAATTGTAACCACACCAAAATATGAATTAATTGACACTTGTGACCATTGGTCTCTTCAAGTGCTCTTAAAAGAAAAGGCCTTCATGCCTAACATCTCTATGAGGCTGTTTATTTCTATTCAGGGCCTGTCTGGCTTATTTAAAAATGCTGTGAAGCAAAATAATTTATTAGTTGGAATTTATTTGCAAGGAAGTTTCCGTTGCCCTTTATATTATTGCTATATCTCAAGACAATGTTTCTTTACTTATGAGCAGATGTTTGAAATCCTCCAGGAGATTTTTTCTGTAAGACTATGGAAATGAACTTGGCATGGGTACTGGTCTCCCAGGTGGAGAGGGTGCACACAAGCCTCCTTAGAAGTCTCAGATCAAGGCTAGTCGGAAAGAGCAACACAGCCCTGCCACCAAAAGCTTGTGCTTTGGTGACTGACAGGTACAGGCTCTTTCTGAAGCATAAAAAGGAATGCTAAATGATCTCACTGACAGAATAAATCTTCTATTTGTTTGGTCTGGACCAGATGTGCTACAGGCTGATGCAGAAATGTCTGCTGATGCCAATCTCAGTTTAAATCACAATTTGGCAGCAGGTTTGGGTGCATTCCCCCCACCCCATTATTAAACTTGCAGCCTACTTAATGCTTTAAAATAATATTGACAGTCACAGCTAATTGGGACAGATCAGTTTGACTTAACTAGAAATGCAAAACGCTGCCTTGCAGGAGAAGATATAGGTTGGGTTTCAGAAACATCTGTGCAGGCTTGGATAAGAAATCTAGCTTGCCCTTAAAGGAGGTTAGATGTCCAACCCAAAGTTCACCCAACAGTGGCAATATGTAAGTCCAATTGCCATTCTCAAGCTGATTCTAGTCCACTTTACATGCCTAGGTTTGTTCCAAGGAATCTGATAAGTTTCCAGACATTTGGATGTTGAAGAACACCAGATTAAGAAAAAAAAAACCCAAAGAAATCAGTTGCATACATGACAGTCTATTTATTTATTTATTTATTTATTTACTGTATTTGTATACCGCCTTTCTCAGCCAATCTGCGACGCAAGGCAGTTTCCAACAAATCAGTAGACATAAAATCACAATACAGATTAAAACAGCATAAAACACAACAAGAGCAATAAAAACGACATCATTAGCCTCTCCTTATTATCAAGCATTGTCCAGTTCCGTTGTCAAGTCATTTGATTTTCTATATATTACTAGCTATGCTGCATTTGTAAACGCTTTCTCAAACAATCATGTTTTAACTTGCCTCCGAAGAGGGAGGGAGCCAATTTGATCTCCCTAGGGAGGGCGTTCCATAGCTGAGGGGCCACCACAGAGAAGGCCCTGTCTCTCGTCCCCGCCAGACATACTTGCGACGAAGGCGAGACCAAGAGCAGGGCCTCTCCAGACAATCTTAAAGTCCTTGACAGTTCATAAGGGGAGATGCGTTCGGACAAGTAAGTTGGGCCAGAACTGTTAACCTATGGAATTTAGCACATTTAAGATATGGCAATTGCCACTAGCTCAGAGACTGATTTATCAAGGACTGAGGTCCTGTAGCTGAGTGAAAGTGGGGGTTTCGACAGGCAGCGTGGTGAATCTGTTGGGCACTAGAGAAAACTGTTGCCCTGTGCCCCACGTTGTCTATCACACGGGGGAAAGTGTCGCCACCCAGCTTCCTACAATGCTGCCAGGATGCTTTTGTTACAGAGCCCTGCCAGAAATAGCCTCAAGTCATATAATGAGCTCTGTTGGACTCCATCGAGGAAGGGTCCTGGTAGTGTCCTAGGACGCTTCCAGAAGATGATGTGATGAAGTTCTTAGAACTGAGTTTTCTTAATGATTGTTTCCTTATGGTACAAAATACAACCTCAATCTGAGACTAAAGGAAATTTAGTAAAATGCCAAGTTTTTAACTTTGCTTATGGATTTTTATACATTATAACTGTATTCTCAATTTGCTTAATTTCATGTTGTTTTAGCTTCTGGAAAGTGCCTTGTATTCCCCAAGGAAAAAAGGCAAGATATAAATTCAGCAACAAATACATAAATAATATTTGAGGACCAGATCTTGGAGCAAATAATCCACAAAGGATATCCTTGTGAGACCCAAGGCTGCTTAGTTGGTGCTAATGTGAACAAAATGCTAGACTATACTGGATGGGAATTGAATTTTGAGGAAAATCTGGCTATCTTTGTTCATACACATTTGCCACACACATATCCCCCCCCCCTCTCTCAACATAATGGTTTGCCATTAAATCATTCTTCCCTCCACCTTTTCTTAATAGGTGGGAGTCATGTCAGATGAGGAGAAGTCCCTTAAAGAAGGGATGTTTACTTCTGCTTTCATTGACACAACATCACTCCTACTGCTCCTGGAGCTTTACTGAATTTTGTGTACTATGGAAGATGGACCTCCTGTTACAATATCAAAACATTTCCATCATTATGAGAAGATTGTGGAAAGTGTGGTTATCATTGGACTGCCTGGTTTTTCCAGGAGTAGTGAATCAACCTGGATAATTTAGAAACTTGCATCTGTGCATTTCTAGTCAATTTTGAAAATGGACACCTGCCTCAAATATTGCATGTATTGTCTACGTTTGTGGAGAAAAGTTGGGAATTTTGAGGAGGAAGATCTGGAAAAGACAAGCTCTTCTAATTTTTTCTACTTACTTTAAGGCCAAGAGTTTAAACACTGGTGGTGACGGCGGACAAATCTACCCAAACATAGGCAAAAACTGATTTGAAGGCCTAATCTGTAGCAGTTATAGGAATGTGTATTTATTATATACCAAATGAAAAAAAAACCTGAAATGAATTTGTTATTGTTCACTACTAACTAAGGCTGGATCTACACTGCCCTATATCCCAGGATTTGATCCCAGATTATCTTCTTATCCCAGATTATCTGACAGTATAGACTCATGTAATCCAATTCAAAGCGAATAATCTGGAATCTGATCCTGGGATATAGTGCAGTGTAGACCTAGCCAAAGAAACCAAGGGAAAATATTTATTTATTTTCCCCGAAGGGGTACTCAGGGCGGCCTCACAGCAAGCACAATCGGTGCTTTCACATAAACATTCAACAAATACAATCAAAACATTAGAACAGTTAATTAAAAACAGTTAATTAAAAAGCAATTAATTAAACATGCCAAAAATCCTAAGCCGGGTCTGGGTCAATTCATCATCGCCAGTTGTTTAAATCTTCTTCTCACTTGCTGCTATTCAATGGTTATCCTATAGCCAAGTCTTGAATTTCCTTCTGAAAGACAGGTGGGAGGTGGCCAATCTGATATCCCTGGGGAGAGAATTCCACAGACGGGGGGCCACTGCTGAGAAGGCCCTGTCCCTTGTCTCCACCAATCGCATTTGCGATGGCGGTGGGATTGAGAGCAGGGCCTCTCCAGATGATCTTAGACTTCATGACAGGAGATACATTCAGACAGGTAAACTGGGCCAAAACCATTTAGAGCTTTAAAGGTTAAAACCAGCACTTTGGATTGTGCTCAGAAGCAGACCAGCAGCCAGTGGAGCTGGTATAACAGAGGGGTTGAATGCTCCCTGTATGCCGCTCTGGTGAGCAACCTGGCTGCTGACCATTGGACTAGTTGAAGCTTCTGGGCAGTCTTCAAAGGCAGCCCCACGTAGAGTGCATTGCAGTAGTCCATTCAAGATGTAACAAGAGTGTGGACCGTTTGTACTCAAACAAATGATATGTTTATTCAGTTATCTTTCTCCTTCTCGCCCAATATTTATGATGTCAGAGCTTACTCTCTGTTCTGCTCTTCACCCATTTCCTGACTAGAAGTAAATAGACTGACTTAAATGTTCCTTATCCTATTTCCCAAAGTAGGTGACAAAGAAAATCGCCTCATTTCACCTTGATCCGAGAACTGCTCCTTCATTTATGATTTCTGTCTTAATTCTCAAACAGGAACATATGTGTATGTGCTTTAATAACAGGCTGTGGTTTCAAGTTTGAGCCCAGAAAAATAAGGATCTGGGATGGCACTCAAGTGGCAACTCCAGTCATAAGAAACTGACGAATCCTCTTTCTAGTCCTTATTGATTTTACATACGTGTATATCCACTCATAAGACTGATGCAACCAATTTCCAGCTAAAAGTGTAATTTAAAAAGTAGCAAATGAAAATCACATTTATTTTCACATGCTTCCCCTCCAAGACAGGCATTTTTATTCAAGTTTCCTAATATGTTCATATGCACCGGGATTGTGGTGCAGCTGGCTGAGTGTCAGCTGCATTAAGATCACTCTGACCAAAAGGTCATGAGTTCGAAGCCAGCCCGGGTTGGAGTGGGTTTCTAACCAATTGTGTAGCCTGTTGTCGACCTTTGCAACCCGAAAGACAGTTGCATCTGTCAAGTAGGAAAATTAGGTACCACCTTAAAGTGTGGGGAGGCTAAATTAACTAATTTATGAGGCCATAAAAAATGACTCCAGCAGGCACTCCGGCGAAAAGCATGTGGGGAATGCGGAAGTACTTCATCAGTGTTGCAGATGGACAATGAAAGCAACAGCTCCCCTGGCGGCCAGAAAAAGTTAAATAGCCTCAGTCTATGTCTGTATATGTTGTATGTCAAAACTGGCATTGAATGTTTGCCATATATGTGTACACTGTGACCCGCCCTGAGTCCCCTGCGGGGTGAGAAGGGCGGAATATAAAAGCTGCAAATAAATAAATAAATAATATATTTTTTCTAGCTGATTATTAATCAAAACTGTATTCTAAAATGGGGAAAGTATTCATTTTTAGGGAAACTGTGTTCTCATGTGCATATTAATATAGGAACATGATCAAGTCAGTTTAGTTTAAAAATTAAAACCGAACAAAAACCTGCCAGCCACCCCTATTATGTGGTAAAAGCCATGATTAAGTTATGCTTCTCTGCTATATATTATATACATGCCACAGCATCTGTTAGTAAACCTTTAAATATAGGCTTTAATTGTAAACATTCTGATGCCATAGTTGTGTGGCACTGAGGCCCCTTCCACGCGGCTGAATAAAATCCCACATTTTCAGCTTTGAACTGGGGTATATGGCAGTGTGGACTCAGATAACCCAATTCAAAACAGATGAGACTTTCTGGGTTATATGGCTGTGTGGAAGGGCTGTAAAGTCATAATGCTTAAATACATACAGCCAATGTCTCTGCTTGTACATTGGATGCCTTGTTACAAACATGTAAACAGTACTACTGCTGAGAAAATGCCGCTACAGGATTTTGTCTATTGAGAATGGACGATGAGGAAGGGCAGGGAGTATTAGAATTTTTAAAATATTTTCAGGCTCATCACGCTATGAGAAATGGAAATTTTCCCATCCTGTCCTCACTGGAAATTAAAGATCCCTATGATCACCACCATGATTCTCATCATCTCCTTCTTTCCCTTTAAAGCATCCTTTCTTGGCCTGAATCTAGAAAAAGAGGAATAAATCAATAGTGCATGCAATCCATAGGTTACAAGTGTTAGCCACCCTGAGTCCCTTCGGGGAGAGAGGTGTGGGTTAGAAATATAATGTTATTATAGGAAAACACATTGGTGGAGCTGGCACCTATGATACATTGTGGATCTTGGATAATAAAAATGGATTTATGATATTTATGATTCATGGGTTGGCTTTTCCACACACTTTGTCTGTTTATTCCAAATTCCCAGGCAACTGCAAAAAAATGCATTTTAAAGATACCAAGTTACCAAGCTACAGCACACAAATCAAGTCCTGCTGGGCTCAACAGCAGGATATTAAAGCAAGATAGATAACAGGAGTAGCAGCACCGCGGTATATGTATTATGTTACTCCTTTTTTATGTCAATCTAGCAAGGTAAGCCACTTTTGTTATCACCACATTGCAGATACAAAGGAATGAAACTGAGATAATGGTGTCTTGACTAAGGGCCCCTGGTAAATTCATAACTAAATTTAGATTCCAAGTAAACTTTCTAGTCCACACTTGTATTTATTAATTAATTATTTATTAAAAACATTTGTATTCCACCCTTCTCACCCCGAAGGGGACTCAGGGTGGAGCACAGCATATATACAGGACACAAATTCTTATGTACATACATAAACATTAAAAACATTTATCAAAATATTAAAATACACCATTTAAAACCGTCCTAGTCATCCATGTCAAATCTAATTGGCCTGGTCATCTTTCCTATTGCCGCTTTATTGCTCTGTCCCAAAAGCCTGGTCCCACAGCCAAGGTTTTGCCATTTTTGTAAAGGACAGGAGGGAAGGGGCTGACCTGATCTCACCAGGAAGGGAGTTCCATAGCCGGGGGGCAACCACTGAGAAGGCCCTGTCTCTCGTCCCCACCAATTGTGCCTGTGACAATGGTGGGACGGAAAGCAGGAACTCCCCAGAGCCTTGTAGCCTTTAAACAGTTTTTTCCTGAGATTTACAATGTTGTTTTTTTTAAAAAAAAAAAAAATACCCATGCTGCTTGGAAAGTTGCCCAGTAACATTACCAATTTTTGACTATGTTCCTTTGAATGAATCTTTAGGCAGAGGATTATTTATATTCTGTTCATTTTCCCTTTTCTTTAAAAGACTTTTAAATGTTTGTAGAGATCATCTCACCTGTAACTTCAAGTAGCATTGAACAATTTTCTTTCTGAACATAGACATTATTTCTAATCATTCACTGGACATGATGTGCCAAGGAAATATATATGAAATTTGTGCAATGCAAGCAGCACACATTTCTGTTTTTGGTACATAAAAGGGTCTGTTATTGTCTTCCAGCTGCCACAGGGACGATGCATTTGTCTCTTGTATTCTGGACATGTGGGTCTGAGGAGCGGTTTTGCTGATGTTGTGACTCTCAGGGACAGGCATCAGAGGTCAATGCTTGTGCTGATGAGACTCTCTCAGACTATTTTCCTTTATCATACTGATAAATCTAACCAGTGAAAATTTTCATTAAGACTACATCGAGTTCTGTGGTATTACAGAGACTTCATTACAGTTAGCATGTCAGTTTTTAGTATATAATCAGTCTAATGTACATGTTCAATCAGCTCTCCATATCCTTGGGTTCTACATCATGGATACAAACATCCATGGCTTGGCAATACATTTTTTAAAAACCCAAAGAGCAAATCTTGATTTTTGCCACCATTTTACTATGCTTGTATACAAGGGGTCTTGAACATCCATAGATTTTTGTATCCATAGGGAGCCCTGGAACTAAAATTAAAACTAACTTATCACATTGAGAAATTTCCCAGTGATAGGACACTTACACCTCTTTTCAAGCATGGAGAGGCACTGAGCTCATTACATGAGTTAAACTACTTCCAGCTGTCAATCATAGTCATCTGTGGTTGAAAAGAGGCAGAAGTGTCCTGAAAAGAGAGAAGTCTAGCAATCAACTTCATCAAGTTGAGACATTTTCCCCTGGCAGGACACTTCAGCCTCTTTTCAAGCACAGAGAGGCAAGGAGCTCATCACATGTTCAAGGACTGAAAAGAGACTGGAAACTCTGCACCAGCCAGCAATCGTGTTCAGAGCTCTTACCTCTTATTTTGCTGTACTCCCATGGTTATAACTGAAAAACAGATGGGATGAGAACTATCACTGTTTCCCATCCTGTTTCATTGCCCAACTGTTAGCTGTCTCTTGTATCCTATGGGGTTTCATGCAGAACAATAGGATCCCTTGGAAAGCAATGGTTTTAACCTCGATCACTGTCTCTTGTGAACTATGGGGTTTGATGTAGAACAATAGAATCCCATGGAAAGGAATGGTTTTAACCCTAGTTGCCCCTATATTGATTTTTCTATAATAGATATCATAGTTTCTTCTAAGGTTTACAAACTATCCAGAATGATCTAGTTTTAGGCTTCGTCTACATTGCCCTAAAGCCCAAGATGTGATCCCAGATTATCTGCTTTTCCCATATTATATGGCAGTAGAGATTCATATAATCCAGTTCAAAAAAAATCAGGGATCACACGCTGGGATATAAGGCAGTGTAGATCCAACTATAGACACCTCAGTAAAGAAATTATGGCTTCTGTAATGTGAAGCTATGTGCTAGAACATTAGAAATGTAACCCCGCAAAAGTTCCACAGAGGTATTATCCTACACCTTTAATTTTGTCTATAGGAGATGCAGAAGCATCTTCAGTTGATTAAAATCTGTATTTGGGCAATAACTTTACTATAGCCAATTAAGTTACTGCAAAAATGTACTAGCTTCTGAGTTCTCCAGAATTCTTCTCATGAGCGTCTACAAAAATGGTAGATAGAATAGGAAGGTCCAAAACTGGGCAGTCCAAAAATCACATCGTGACATATTCATGAAATCTACTATTGAACCAATCCCAAATATGAAGACTATGGACTTACTGAGTCAAAAGTAGGTGTGTAGGTGTTGAATTATTCCAAGCATTGCATATTAGGATGTATAGGCAATTATGAGTACCTGTCTGAAAAAACAAGCCAGACAATCTGCTTGGGAGACCTTTAAGAAGCATTGAAGATGTAACAATCATTTATATATGCAAAGAGGGAGATTAAATATACCTTGGTGCACTAAAAGTGGTCAGCTAGGGCTGTCTTTCCAAGTGTAAAATGATTATATGATAGCCATGTGGAAATATGTGAGAGGAAGCCACAGGGAGGAGGGAGCAAGCTTGTTTACTGCTTCCATGGAGACTAGGACATGGAACAATGGCTTCAAACTACAAGAAAGGAGATTCCATCTGAACATGAGGAGGAACTTACTGACTGTGAGAGCCGTTCAGCAGTGGAACTCTCTGCCCCGGAGTATGGTGGAGGCTCCTTCTTTGGAAGCTTTTAAACAGAGGCTGGGTGGCCATCTGTCAGGGGTGCTTTGAATGCAATATTCCTGCTTCTTGGCAAGGGGTTGGACAGGATGGCCCATGAGGTCTCTTCCAACTCTTTGATTCTATGATTCTATGAACCACCTTGCACTGAATGCCCAGCTTGCAAACCACTCTTTCTTCCTTGGCAAAAGAGAAGAACATAATAGCTTCCCACAGCTACTCATGTTTGTCCAGCGCTCCCAGTAATTTTCTAGAAACCTTGTTGCACACACCATTGTCATAGTGATGCACATTTCAGAGAATTTTGTAAAATAATTACATCAATTAACAGAATAAAGCAGGATGTCACTTTGGTTCATTGGCATGCGTTGTAAGAGGCTCAGTCATGAGCTGTACACACAATCATGCAAAACTGGGCAAAAAAGAAACATTAAATTAAGAAATTATACTTTGGAATCATTGCCTGAGATGCTGGTGAACAGTGATTTGAAAGAACTAGGAAAGCATCCCTTCCCAGAATATTCTAGTATTTTATGCTTTGGTGTATCTATATAAAAATGCTCTGTGCATAATGAGTACCTTAAAAACAAAAGAACCAATGAACAAAATCACACCAAATTTGGCAACAAAACGTCTCACAACACAAGGAGTGACCATCACTCAAAAAATTATGATTTTGTCATTTGGGAGTTGTAGTTTCTGGGATTTATAGTTCACCTACAATCAAAGAGCATTCTGAACGCCACCAATGATGGAAGTGAACCAAACTTGGCACACAGAACTCCCATGACCAACAGAAAACACTGGAAGGGTTTGGAGGGCATTGACCTTGAGTTTGGGAGTTGTAGTTAGCCTCCATCCAGAGAGCACTGTGGACTCAAACAATGATGGATCTGGACCAAACTTGGCACGAATATTCCATATGCCTAAATATGAACACAGATGGAGTTGGGGAAAATAGACCTTGACTTTTGGGAGTTGTAGTCACTGGGATTCACAGTTCACCTACAATCAAAGAGCATTCTGAACCCCACGAACGACAGAATCGGGGTAAATTTCCCACACAGAACCCCTATGACCAACAGAAAATACTTAAGGCCATCCAATCCAACTCCCTTCATGAGAGAAAGAAAACGTAATCAAAGCCCTCCTGACAAAGAGTCATCCGGCCGTAGATATAGATAGATAGATATGATTCACACACACACACAGATATAGTATCATAGATTTGAAAGGGACCCCTAAAGAAGGACAATGATATGTTGCATGTTCCAGAGTGGGTAAACCAGACACTCCACATCAACACTGACAAAGAAAAAGCAAGAAATACTGTTTACCCACAAGCAGGAAGAAATTACGTATATTAGAAACCAACACTTTCTCATTCCTTTATTTTCCAGAGCAACAGACTGGGCCACAGCAACGCATCGCAGGGGATGGCTAGTACACTATATAGCAATAGAGGCAGAGTCATATTCACCTCACAGAGGAGCATTTGGGAAACAAAAAGCATCCCAACATCCACAAGTACTTAATAACAACATGGTATGGTTAAAATCGTTGTTTTTTTAAAATATATATATAGAAGGGAATGATTTAAGAGTAGGCTGGCATGCCTACTTGTGGTATGAAAGAGAAATGAAGGAAAAAACTTTTGGAAATCACTTTGTCAGAGTGTCTCTGTTAAGAGTTTGGCAAAAATATAAAAGAAATTTATATAGTAAAAACACCTTTATGGGTCTCCCCAATGGAAGCACATCAGAGAAGACTTTTGGGATGGCGAAGGTGGCCAACTTAGACTGATTTGTTAAATAAAAATATGAATGATATAAAACCTTATGAGGAGCTAAAACAGACATTCTCTAATATTACATGGCTGTATTATATGCAGATTAAAAATTATTACAACCAAGATAAAAAGTGGGGCTTCAAATGGGAAGAAGGAGCCTGGGACAAGATTTTAAAATTGGAAAAGAAAGTGATATCCAATATTTATAATATATTACTTACTTGGCTTACCGAAAAAGAACAGGTTAAAAATTGCATGATAAAATGGGCTCAAAACTTAAGAAGACCAATTCAAATGAGAGAATGGGAGCAAATGTGGAATAAAAAACTGAAATATACATAATCCATATGCAATGGAAAATAGAGGGAGAAAATGTGGAGGCCATGACAGACTTTGTATTTCTAGGTGCAAAGATTACTACAGATGCAAACTGTGGCCAGGAAATCAGAAGACGCTTACTTCTTGGGAGGAGAGCAATGTCCAATCTCGATAAAATAGTAAAGAGTAGAGACATCAGACTGGCAACAAAGATCCGCCTAGTCAAAGCCATGGTATTCCCTGTAGTAACCTACGGATGTGAGAGCTGGACCTTAGGGAAGGCTGAGCGAAGGAAGATCGATGCTTTTGAGCTGTGGTGTTGGAGGAAAGTTCTGAGAGTGCCTTGGACTGCGAGAAGATCCAACCAGTCCATCCTCCAGGAAATAAAGCCCGACTGCTCACTGGAGGGAAGGATACTAGAGACAAAGTTGAAATACTTTGGCCACATCATGAGGAGACAGCAAAGCCTAGAGAAGACAATTATGCTGGGGAAAGTGGAAGGCAAAAGGAAGAGGGGCCGACCAAGGGCAAGATGGATGGATGGCATCCTTGAAGTGACTGGACTGACCTTGAAGGAGCTGGGGGTGGTGACGGCCGACAGGGAGCTCTGGGGTGGCCTGGTCCATGAGGTCACGAAGAGTCAGAGACGACTGAATGAATGAACAACAACATATGCAATGGATTTAAAAGAAAATTGGATAAAAATATTCCACAGATGGCATACTACACCTAAACAATTAGCTAAAATGTATAAAATGGCTTCAGACAAGTGTTAGAAATGTCATGAGCAACTTGGATCCTTTTTCCATATGTGGTGGACATGTAAAGTAGCATCCAAGTTTTGGACAGAAATACACGAAGAAGTACAGAAGATTTTAAAAATAATGTTCACAAAAAAAACGGAATACTATTTACTTGGGTTTACAGATCTAGATCTACAATTAAATGAACAAGCTTTTTACATTTATCACAACTGCCACCAGAATTGTCTTTGCAAGAGAATGGAAGCAAGAATTAAATCCACCTATAGAAGTGTGGATAGAGAAAATTAGGAAAATTATGGACATGGATGAATAGACTTTTTTGTTGAAAAAAAAAATAGGCAATACGTTAAAAAGAACAAATTGGGACCCTCTCCACAGCTACCTAGAGAAATTCCGAAAATAGAAGAGACAATTATTTTTAGGGAATATTTTTTTAATAAAAAAAAGACATTAACCAAGAAAATGGAATGGAAGTCAATTTTCTTTTTTCTTCCCCCCCCCCCATTTTTCCATTTTTTTCATTTTTTTCATTTTTTACTTTTTATTACTTTTCCCTCTTTTTCCCCTCTTTATATACTTCTATCTTTTTCTTTCTTTCTATATTGTTATTGTTCCCACTCTTTCGTTGTATTATGGAAAATCTAATAAAATTCTTTGAAAAAAATCATATTTTTTTCTGTCAAATATGACCTGGAAAATTTATTTATTTATTTATTTCTTGTGTCAGGGCAGCCAGTCAATTATATTACATTTCTAACAGAACAAAGCAAACAAACAGAGAAAATACAAAATGTGTGAGTTTGGTAGTTTATTAAATGTCCTTTGACCAGTATCTGGCCACTTGGAGTGCTTCTGGTGTTGCTGCAAGAAGGTCCTCCATTGTGCATGTGGTAGGGCTCAGGTTGCATTGCAGCAGGTGGTCAGTGGTTTGCTATTCTCCACACTCACATGTCGAGGATTCCACTTTGTAGCCCCATTTCTGAAGGTTGGTTCTGCATCTTGTGGTGCCAGAGCGCAGTCTGTTCAGCGCCTTCCAAGTCATCTAGTCCTCTGTGTGCCCAGGGGGGAGTCTCTCATTTGGTATCAGCCATTGGTTGAGGTTCTGGGTTTGAGCCTGCCACTTTTGGACTCTCGCTTGCTGAGGCATTCCAGCGAGTGTGTCTGTAGATCTTAGAAAACTATGTCTGGATCAGGCCCGTAGCCAGGATTTCGTTTCGGGGGGGGGGGCTAAATTTTTTCAGGGGGGTTTCGGGGGGGCTGAGTTTTGGGGGGGGCTGAGTCTGAGTGAAAGAGGGTCTAGCCTAGCAAACCTTTTGTATCGTTACCCCAATACCCCCATGCATATGGGATATATTGAGTATGGTGATCAGATCATGATATGAATAAACATAACAGTTTAAATAATGCACCAGTAAGGCCTTTTCGCGAACCACCATGAGAATTTCGGGGGGGGGGGCTGAAGCCCCTCAAGCCCCCCCCCCACTCCCCGGCTACATGCCTGGTCTGGATTTAAGTCGTTGACGTGCTGGCTGATACCCAAACAGGGGATGAGCTGGAGCTGTCTCTGCCTTGGTCCTTTCACTGTTGGCTGCTACTTCCCGGCGGATGCCAGGTGGTGCGATACCGGCTAGACAGTGTAATTTCTCCAGTGGTGTAGGGCGCAGGCACCCCGTGATAATGCGGCATGTCTCATTAAGAGCCACATCCACTGTTTTAGTGCGGTGAGATGTGTTCCACACTGGGCATGCATACTCAGCAGCGGAGTAGCACAGCGCAAGGGCAGATGTCTTCACTGTATCTGGTTGTGAACCCCAGGTTGTGCCACTCAGCTTTCGTATGATATTGTTTCTAGCACCCACTTTTTGCTTGATGTTCAGGCAATGCTTCTTGTAAGTAAGAGCACGGTCCAGAGTGACTCCCAGGTATTTGGGTGCACTGCAATGCTCCAGTAGGATTCCTTCCCAGGTGATCCTCAGAGCTCGGGATGTTTCTCTGTTCTTGAGATGAAAGGAAAAAACTTCCTTGGAATGCACCTGCTTTTGTTAAATGGCTGAAGGGGAACAGGGAGATTGCTTTTAATTTCCAAGAAGGTGCCCGAGGGGCAAGAGCTCCTAATTTACTGACCTCATTCCCAAAGTTGATGCAGCATCTTTCATAACTCTTGCTAAAACACAGTTCAAATACAGCTGTTAAAAAAAACCCTAGTGTGGATTCACAACTCAGAAGCACTGGAGCTGATGGTCATCTCTGGTGAACCATGAACTTTCATTCCAGGGTTTGTTTACTATGATTTTTAAGCCTAGGAAGCCAGTAAACAAACTCTGTATAGTTTCTCAGGCGTCTTGCAAATCAGAGCACCCTCTGCTGCTGGATGGATTCAGATCATGAACCTTTACCCAGAGGTTTCTTTTTTGTGACACCTGAAACAAGAATAAACCTCAGATTGGAAGTCCAAACCGCTGCAAGTGAGAGTGATTCTGCATCCTCAATAAGCTTGGGTTCCCATGGTTTTCTACCTCACTGTGATGTTCAAATGCAGCCTTGGTGTAGGGAGAGGGTAAGACTTCAAAGCAACCCCCAGAGAGCTTTGATAAGTTTATCAAAACTTGAAACATATTTGGAAGTTCTTCCTTCAGTGAAATGAGGAATTTTAAGGAGAGCCATCATAATGCTAGCAAAATGTATCTGAAGTTTGGCACATCCCTAGGCCAAAGAGAGCATTTATTTAACTAAGAATTATAAAACCTAGGCAGAAGGAAGGGAGAAATCATAGCATGGGTGGGGGGAGACTGGCAGGGAAGGAAAGATCAGGCAAAAGCAATGAACTGTCATATAGGAGCAGTACTTCTCATTGATCTTGTATGCGGCACAAGTGGGCCAAGCATCAAGTGACAAAAATCTATTGAATCAGAGAAATAATGAAGGAACAGGAGGATGTAGAAAACACATCCCAACAGCTTTCAGAAGGTTGTAATTTCCTTCTTTTATCAGCATGGTTTCCTTCTAGTAATGTAAACAAGAAACTTACATATGAAGGGTACTCCACAGGGATGTTGGCAGTAATCTACACAGAACATAATCACATAAAAGAATCAAGCAGTAACTTATGCTGCCAGAATATTTCAGGGTTTCAAAGACTGCAGTATGTTATCTTGACCCTCCACCAAGCACACTAGTTTACTAGTTTGTGTATCATCTTTAAAGTTTAAGGTAATTTCAGAACTGGATTATTCCAGATCAGTGTTCCCAGGATTTTGGCTCTAATCAGCAAAAATCTCTGTCTCCCTATACCAGGGGTCCTCAAACTAAGGCTCGGGAACCCGATACAGCCCTCCAAGGTCATTTACCCGGCCCTCGCCCAGGGTCAACCTAAATCTGAAATGACTTGAAAGGTGGTGGCCCTAGTAATTTTCAATGGTAAGCAAACAGTATTTTGGTGCCCCCCCCCCCCCCCGCCGACCAATCACTGATATATATTTTCTGTTCGTCGTGGGAGTTCTGTGTGCCATATTTGGTTCAATTCCATCATTGAAGGAGTTCAGAATGCTCTTTGATTACACTGTTCAATGGAGAAAAAGTTGCGGGCCTGAAAATAGTTGTTTTTTTATGATTTTGGGGTGCTGAAAACGAAAATGACATTTAAAAATGTATATTGGCTCTAGTTTTTATGATATAAGCAATCACGTGATCACGTTTGGTTGAAAAAAATGCATGTTGTGACTTACACTATGGAAGATTCTAGAATATTCTAGAAAGTTTGATGACGCAGTATTAGTGCCGTGTGCAAAAGCCAGAAAGCCCTATATAAGACCAGACTTTTGAACGGTGAGGGTCAGTCAGTTGAAGACTGAGACAGTGTCGTTAAACATCGTTTTACATTGTTCTTTTTACTGTAGTAGTTATGCCTCGCACGTGTGTAAATAAAGCACTATGGAAAAAAGATATCAAGGCAAATGGACTCCGTCAATGCTGTCAGACTACTGCTGGAGCATTGTAAGACACACATCAGACAGGCGCCCTCCCTCATGTCCTTTCGAAAAAGCCTTAAGACCTGGCTGTTCGAGAGGGCATTTAATTAAGTGCTAAGCAACAACATTACGGTAATGAGAACTGGAATGGTATAAGGAAGATGAGACTGGCTATGATTCTACTAAGAGACGAAGCGGATTTTTATGTAGTTTGTATTTGTCGTATAGTTATATGTTGTTGATACTGGCCTTTGTAACTGTCTTTTTATGTGTACTGTACACCGCCATGAGTCGCCCGTAAGGGCTGAGAATGGCGGTTAATAAGTGCATCAAATAAATAAATAAATAAATAAATAAATCCTTTCCTTGAATACAAAAGAAAAGTCAAGAGAAGCAAACAGGATATAAACTAAAGTCACGATTAAAGCGACATTTAAACTTTCAGACTTTTCAACGGCATTAGGCCTACTAATATAGTTTCTTGCTGCACAAACATAAACAATAGACTAATTAAATAAATATTTCTCATGTATAAACTATTGGCAATATAATTTGACTAAAATTTAGTAAATATTCACGGTTTATATACATGCAGTAAGGTTAGACGCATTATCATAATATTAACGAATTACCTATTGTGGAGAAAATTGAAATAGCTGTTGCATAAAAACCAGAGCCAATTAACACATTTAATTATTATATTTGAATTCAGCATGTTAAATTTATTAAGAAACGGCACATTTCGTTTCCGCAACTGAAAAAAACTGAAAATTGGTAGAACAGTGTTATAGGTGAACTATACATCCCAGTAACTACAACTCGCATATGTCAAGGTCTATTTTCCCCCAAGAGCGCCTCAAGAGCGCCCCTGGGCAAAATCAACTATACTGCAAATGCTTACTTTGCATAATGGGTTGAGCCGCCCCTGGCCACAACAACAACAAAAACCCTATCTCATCAGCCAAAAGCACTTCCCACTGAAATACTAATAAGTTTATATTTGTTAAAATTGTTCTTCATATTACTTATTGTATTGTTTTTAAGTGTTTATTACACTACAAATAAGATATGATGAGGACAAACAAGCTGATGATTAATCCTGACAAGACAGAGGTCCTCCTGGTCGATCATAAACTGGATTGGGGTATAGGGTGGCAACCTGTGTTGGACGGGGTTACACTCCTCCTGAAGTCACAGGTCCGCAGTCTGGGTGTCCTCCTGGACTCATCACTGACACTTGAAGCTCAGGCATCGGCGGTGGCCAGGAGGGCCTTTGCACAACTAAGACTCATGCGCCAACTGCGACCGTACCTGAAGGCAGATCTGGCCAGGGTGGTCCATGCCTTAGTCACCTCCAGATTGGATTACTGTAATGCACTCTATGTGGGGATGCCCTTGAAAATGGCCCGGAAATTTCAATTGGTCCAACGGGGGGGTGGCCAGGTTGTTAACTGGTGCTCCTTACAGGGAGAGGTCAACCCTCCTGTTTAAGGAGCTCCACTGGCTGCCATTCATTTTCCGGTCCCAATTCAAAGTGCAGGTGCTTACCTACAAAGCCCTAAAGGATTTGGGACCAGCCTACCTGCATGACCGCATCTCTGTTTACGAACCCACACAATCTCTTTGATCATCTGGAGAGGCCTTGCTCACGATCCCACCTGCATCGCAGGCACGGTTGGTGGGGACAAGGGAAAGGGCCTTCTCAGTGGCGGCCCCTTGACTCTGGAACTCTCTCCTTAAGGACATCAGGCATGCCCCAACGCTGGCAGTTTTTAGGAGGAGCTTGAAAACGTGCTTGTTCCAGTGTGCCTTCCCAGAATAAGGAAACTCTAAGCAAGATGTACCCAAATGTACTTTACTAGAGATTGAGGATATCTGCATGCCCCATCCCCCTCCAAACATCTATCCTTTTCACCTGGTCATGCCCAGCATATTTTTAAATGTTAATTATTACATTTGGCCCTGCCATAGATTTTAATGCATCATGGTATGTTGTTAATGTTTATTGCTTTGTTTCGAGTTCATTCATTGTTGTATTGTTGTTGTCCTTGTTTTTACTGATGTATGTGGGCTCGGCCTCTTGTAAGCCGCACCGAGTCCTCCGGGTATAAATAAAGGATTATGATTATGATTATGATTATGATTTATTATTATTATTATTATTATTATTATTATTATTATTATATGTGCAGTGTGCATAGGAATTCATTCATGGTTGTTGTTGTTTTTTTCAAATTAAAATCCGGTCCTCCAACAGTTTGTGGGACTGTGACCTGGCCCTTTGTTTAAAAAGTTTGAGGACACCTGCCCTATACCATCTGATGTAGGATGGGCAGATATAAGGTTGTCCTCAGGGAATGTACAGGAGCCTCAGAAGAATCAACACATGGAATGGACTCTGAGAAACTGCCAAGAAGATGTGTTTTGGAGGTAGGGGACTTCCTGCTGAGGGGATTTTAAAAAGGTGGTTTCAGACCTGACAGGATGAGCCGGCAGGTCTGCTGTCTCCCTGGGGCAAAAAATTGAGATGTAACAGAAAGGCAGACAAGGCTTGTCAAGCCCACAGACCCATTACCCTATCCTTTCAGAAGTAGTACAAAATATCTGGTAACTCTAAATGAATTCGAGTCTCTGGGGGCAGTTGAATTACATCCAAGGGTATTAAAAGAAATTGCAGAATTGATTTCAGATCTATTGTCGAAGGCTTTCATGGCTGGAATCACTAGGTTCTTGTGGGTTTTTTCGGGCTATAGAGCCATGTTCTAGAGGCATTTCTCCTGATGTTTCGCCTGCATCTATGGCAAGCATCCTCAGAGGTAGTGAGGTCTGTTGGAATTAGGACAATGGGTTTATATATCTGTGGAATGGCTGGGGCAAGGAGCTCCGCAGACTACTGCACTGCAGACTACTTCAACCAGAGAAGTCAGCCATAGCAGAGCACCTGATGAACCAGCCTGGACACAGCATATTATCTGAGAACACAGAAATGCTGGACCATACCTACAACCACCATGTCAGACTGCACAGAGAAGCCATTGAAATCCACAAGCATGTGGATAATTTCAACCGAAAGGAAGAGACCATGAAAATGAACAAAATCTGGCTACCAATATTAAAAAACTTTAAAATTACAACAGCAAAACAACAGAGAGGAAACAACCAGGCACAGATTAACACCTCCCAGCAAGAGATTTTCCCAGGCTCAGGCAGGCCTTCAAATGCTAATGAAGGTGATCAGCTGAAACATTCACACCTAACTGCAGCAGGGAAGAGCTCCATGCCCCACCCCAGCCATTCCACAGATATATAAACCCATTGGCCTAATTCCAACAGACCTCACTACCTCTGAGGATGCTTGCCATAGATGCAGGCGAAACGTCAGGAGAAATGCCTCTAGAACATGGCTCTATAGCCCGAAAAAACCCACAAGAACCTAGTGATTTCAGATCCACTGGCAATCATCTCAGAGAATTCCTGGAGAAATTTCAGAAGACTGGAGGAAGGCAAATGTTGTCCCCATTTTCAAAAGAAGTGGGAGGAAAGAAGACCCAAGCAATTATTACCAAGTCAGCCTGATATCAGTACCAGGAAAGATTCTAGAGCAGGTCACTATACAAATAATCTGTAAGAATTTATTTATTTATTTATTTATTTATTTACTCCATTTATATACCACTTTTCTCAGCCCTTGGGCGACTCAAAACTGTTAACAATAGCAAAATTCAATGCTCAAACATCATAAACAGTTAAAATAATTTTTAAAAATAGCATACTAAACAATCAATTAAACATCAATATAACATCTCATTAGTGTCTCATAGGTAGAATCAAAATCCAATCTCATCATCCATTGTTCCATATTCCTATATTCATTACACTGCCTATTCAAATGCCTGCTCGAACAACCAGGTCTTCACTTTCCTCCGAAATGCTAACAGGGAGGGGGGCAATCTACTTTCTGTAGGAAGGGCGTTCCACAGCCGAGGGGCCACCACTGAGAAAGCCATGTCTCTCGTCCCCGCCAGATGTACTTGTGATGCAGGCGGGACCGAGAGCAGGGCCTCCCCAGATGATCTTAACGTCCTAGCTGGTTCATAGGAGGAGATGCGTTTGGACAGGTAAGTTGGGCCAGAATCGTTTAGAAAGGAATGCCACACTCACAAAAAGTCAACATGGACTTCACAAAAACAAGTCATGCCAGGCAAACATTATCTCTTTTTTATAAAGTTATAAGCTTGGAAGATGAAGTGAATGTCATGAATGTAGCATTTCATTGAGGCCTTTAACAAGGTTTCCAATGGCATTCTCATAAATAAATTTAAGTTTTTGAAAAAGGGGAAAAATATCCAATGTATATTGGTCAGGGTTGGCTTGACGCGCCTTCCTCTTGGCACGTTTCTCTCTTTCACCCTCAATTCATGTCTCTTCAAATTCTGCAGCACTGCTGGTCACAGCTGACCTCCAGCTGGAGCGCTCAAGGTCCAAGGCTTCCCAATTCTCAGTGTGTATGCCTGATCTATGCTTCTATTGATGCAGGCCAAAACCCCATTGGCTTTTTTTGCCGCCGCATCACATTGTTGGCTCATGTTTAACTTGTTGTTCACAAGGACTCCCAAGATCTTTTTCACACGTACTGCTCTCGAGCCACGCATCTCCCATTCTGTATCTTTGCATTTCATTTTTTCTGCCTAAGTGGAGTATCTTGCATTTGTCATGGCTGAACTTCATTTTGTTAAAAAATTGAATAACAATCTCCATCCATTCATATGCCAATCTTGTCATCTCCATTTGCTTAGGGCCTTTGGAAGTTCCACTGCAAGCAAAGCTGGTAAAATACAGCACTCCTGTTGCCTTCTCTTCTCCACACTTCATCATCCTCATCCATCATCTTGGGATACACTTGGTAGATTCCATGTATACCAATTGAAGAGCATGCCTACTCTACTAGTTCTAAACTGGATTCAGATCTTACCCATCCCACAGGACTCTGGATGTGTCTGGTGGGAAGTCTGCTCTATACTGATAAAGGACTTCTGAAGATGAGGTGTCAGTCTCTCAATTTTCATCAAACTCTCTATTTGGAATGAAGTTTGAACACAGAATGTTGAATTCCCATGGAAACCATGATATTTAGAGTGGCATAAAAGCAATGTAGGTTTGCAGCGTGGATAATAAACCTCATTCTTTTCTGTTCACTCTGAAAGGGAAGCCCATTGCAGCTTGTGGTTTATGTTACAATGCCTTGTTGGCAGGAGGCTATTAGAATTCTTGACCAAATGGAGTTTTTGCTTGTTTGTTTAGTGCACACAAAATATATCCAGCCATTTGTGGTATAAAGTTTTGTACCTATACCAGAGAAAAAGAAAGACATTCTTCTGTGTGCAATAGGGATAGTTTAAGCCCCCTTAAATCACAACCTGAAATACATGTGAAATGTTAATTAAGCAACTTTCCCCCTTCTTCTCACCTCTGCTCTGCTGGCTTTAGTGAAAGCTCGTCTGCCAGGGTAACTCTCTACAGGTACCTCCAATTCCGTTTGAAGTCGGTGAGCTGGGCTTGGCTCATAACTTTCACAGTAGATTTACCTGAAAGATCAATAAAAGCATGTTCAAAGCTAGATTGGCTTCATAGAACCCAGGATTTTATTAATTTATATAAACTTCCTAAAACTTTCACTGTAAAGGAAAAAAAGCAGGGAGCAAGAGAGAAAACCTCTTCACAGTATACTGTAGGATAATGAAAATGGCACTGACAAAAAATAATATAATGGTCTGAGTATGGAGTGACATCTATAGAAAGAACGTCACTTTATTATTTTATTTTATTAATTATTTCTCAATAGGTAATATATTGATTCCATTGGGAATATACATTTTCAGATTCAACCACAGACCAGGCAATTTTTGGACTGGGTCGTTGTAGGTTTTTTCGGGCTATATGGCCATGTTCTAGAGGCATTCTCTCCTGACGTTTTGCCTGCATCTATGGCAAGCATCCTCAGAGGTAGTGAGGTCTGTTGGAACTAGAAAAAAGGGTTTATATATCCGTGGAATGACCAGGATGGGACAAAGGACTCTTGTCTGCTGGAGCTAGGTGTGAATGTTTCAACTGACCACCTTGATTAGCATATAATGACATGACAGTGCCTAGGGCAATCTTTTGTTGGGAGGTGATTAGATGCCCCAGATTGTTTACTCTCTGTTGTTTTGCTGTTGTAATTGTAGAGTTTTTTTTAATACTGGTAGCCAGATTTTGGACTGTTTTTCAAGCAAAATGTTAAACTCAATTCTAGAATAAAACCTGTTATTTGTCACCATGAAGAGATGTCTATGTTGGCCCCCATGGACTTTCCTCGTTCCATATTGGGTTTTGCATTAGGATGTGGCATAACACTGGGCAATAATGATAGGAACCCAACACACCTTTGTCAACTGCACCATAGTTGTTTGGAGGCATTGACTGCTGACTGTAAACCACCTCGAGTCACCTCCGGGTTGAGAGGGGTGGCATATAAATATGGTAAATCTATATACATAAAAATGTAATGTTTGTTTGTGGGATTAACATAACTCAAAAACCACTGGATGGATTGACACCAAATTTGGACACAAGACACCTATCGGGCTAACTAGTGACCATCACTCATAAAAACACTGAAAAACATAGAAGAAGAGACTTAAAAGCCATATATATATATATATATATATATATATATATATATATATATCACAACATTACAATGCATGTATCGGGCTAACAAGTGGCCATCACTCATAAAAACACTGAAAAACATAGCAGAAGAGACTTTAAAAGCCAAAATATATATTAAAAAACATTACAATGCATGTGCAACCCCCCCCCCCACACACACACACATATATATATATATATATACACGCAAGCACACATATATACACACACAAAGAACATATATACAGACTGGGCCACAGCAAAGCGTGGCAAGGGACAGCTAGTAAATAAATAAATAAATACTTCCCTCTTTTGACAAAAAGGAGAGAACAGAGAAAGAAAAGAAAAGTCAATTTAACAACATTTTTAAAAATCCAAAAATAAAGATGCAAATGTGGATTGACAACATTTTGCAGATGCCCCATAGGAAACAAGTGAATGGAGAATGGTTACCAGTAAGCGCCTTGTTTATTGAAACCTCTTGGCTGTTCGTGATCAACAGTAGATAAGGAGAAAAATGTTGATATAGCCACATGCCTCGATGGTGTGAATGATTTGGCAGTGTAGATCCAGCCTTTATTCTTCATCATTTTTAATATGAAGCTGTCCAAACAATCTGTCATTCAGTGAATTACGGCATATGTTTTTAAAAGATCAAGCAGAAGTTTATTTATTTCATTTATTTACCACACTTTTATCACGCCCTTTTCAGCCCAAAGGCAACTCAGGGCAGCTTACACACTGGCAACAATTAGAGGCCGAACACACATAAATACATCATAAAAAAAACAGGTGATATATATATATATATATATATATATATATATATATATATATATATATAAATGCTCTGTGCATAATGAGTACCTTAAAAACAAAAGAACCAATGAATGAAATCACACCAAATTTGGCAACAAAACATCTCACAACACAAGGAGTGACCATCACTCAAAAAATTATGACTTTGTCATTTGGGAGTTGTAGTTGCTGGGATTTATAGTTCACCTACAATCAAAGAGCATTCTGAACTCCACCAACGATGGAATTGAACCAAACTTGGCACACAGAACTCCCTTGACCAACAGAAAATATTGGAAGGGTTTGGTGGGCATTGACCTTGAATTTGGGAGTTGTAATTCACCTACATCCAGAGAGCACTGTGGACTCAAACAATGATGGATCTGGACCAAACTTGGCACAAGCACTTAATACGCCCAAATATGAACTCAGATGGAGTTTTGGGAAAATAGACCTTGACATTTGGGAGTTGTAGTCACTGGGATTCACAGTTCACCTACAATCAAAGAGCATGCTGAACCCCACGAATGACAGAATTGGGGCAAACTTCCCACACAGAACCCCCATGACCAACAGAAAATACTTAAGGCCATCCAATCCAACTCCCTTCATCAGGGCAAGAAAACGTAATCAAAGTCCTCTTGACAAAGAGCCATCCAGCCATAGATAGATAGATAGATAGAGATAGATATGATTCACACAGACAGAGATATAGTATCATAGATTTGAAAGGGACCCTTAAAGAAGGACAATGATATGTTGCATGTTCCAGGGTGGGCAAACCAGACACTCTCCACATCAACACTGACAAAGAAACAGCAAGAAATACTGTTTACTCACGAGCAGAAATAAATTACATATATTAGAAACCAACACTTTCTCATTACTTTATTTCCCAGATCAACAGACTGGGCCACAGCAACGCGTGGCAGGGGACAGCTAGTCACATAATAACATTTATATAAAAACAATTTAAAACTATAAAAATCAATTACTTCTGGGTTAAATCCATGTCCATTTGCATTGTTGTGAGAAGGACTCTAAAGGTTTATATATTTACTAATGTAATAGCTTCCATGTTAGTGGAGCAATGAATCCACTCTGAGGTTTATTCTGAACTTTAACAGAACTATTCAAAGTACTCAAGCAATTTTTAAGGACTGGGTTAAGCATCATGAGCAACTCCTTTGAAGTTTTCACTAAACCCCATCCAAGGACATGAATACCACCCACTGCTACTGTTGTTAACATTTGCAACATTGTGCTTAGTTGCGCGGGGGGGGGGGGGGGCGCTTGTTGCCCGGGTTGGGCAACTTCCTGCCCAAAAAATCTGTTTGCGATGGGTTTTGCTTATGTGATGCGATTTTAAATTTGAAGGCATTCTGGTATGGAGCAATTCCAGACATAATGAGAGGCTTGATAGTTCATGGGAGTGTGCCACAAAGCAAGCAGCGTAGGCCTACCGGGTTGACCTCCTTCATGGCCCAAGTAAGTAAGGGATCTCATAACTTAACTAGCACAGAGCCTAATTTGTCCTAAATCTGACACTGGCAGGGTACAAATCAGAACTTTAAAAACTAATCAGACTGCCTGCATGTCTTTGATCTCTAAAATGCTGGAATTATCATTAATTAGAGGAGAATTAGCACTGGCTAAATGGTAGCAAGATTAATTGTGGTACAAAGGTTGATTAAATGCCTCTTCCTTTCCTACTAAAAAAAAGGCAATCTTTTGATAATTTTTTGCTTGCGCTTCAAATGGAGAAATTGGTGTAATTAATCCAAAGCTAATTAATATGATAAATCTTTGACACATTCAATGACAAACCCAGGTAAGTCTTGAAAAACTGGGAAGTGGAGGGAAATATATTAATTCAAAAGAAAAGTGGAACCCTTGTAAACCATATCTGTGTGTGTGTATGTCTTTCACCAAGAATGAGCACTGATTTCAACCTTAATAGGAATGATTTAATATATTAAAAAGTACCATATCTATCTAATTCAACTTATCACATTGGGATATCATTTGTTTATATCAGCATGTATATTTTTTTTACTTATTATATGCTGGGTTTTTGTGAGTTTTCTGGGCTGTATGGC
The DNA here is from genome assembly GCF_037176765.1 of Anolis sagrei. Lineage (NCBI taxonomy): Eukaryota > Metazoa > Chordata > Lepidosauria > Squamata > Anolidae > Anolis > Anolis sagrei. The sequence goes on from NC_090021.1 coordinate 151,432,253, forward strand.
CATGTTCCAGAAGCATTCTCTCCTGACATTTTGTCTGCATCTATGACAGGCATCCTCAAAGGTTGTGAGGTCTGTGTCTTGGAACAGTTTCTCCCCGTAGAGATGTTCAATGTATTGTCAAAGGCTTTCATGATCTTAATCTCTGGGTTGTTGTGAATTTTCTGGGCTGTATGGCCTCACAACATCTGAGGATGCTTGCCATAGATGCAGGTGAAACATCAGGAGAGAATGCTTCTGGAACGACCATACAGCCCGGAAAACTCACAACAACCCATAGATTCCAGCCATGAAAGCCTTCAACAATACATTATTACATACTGTTTTGTGATGGGATGCATACCGACCACATCACACCCAAATACTAAGATTTTTGTCTTCAGAAAATACTCCACTTTGAGTCATCACACCGTGGAAGGCTGGCTCTTCCCAATCTGTTTGGAAGATTTCCTACATCACTCCATGACCTTTTTTTAAAAAAAAAAAAAAATCTAAAACTGCACAGTGATGTCTTGAACTACTGCTCTTGCAAGATTTGAAAATGTTCTCGTGGCTGTGTAAATAATATAATATAATGTAACATAAAATATTGTACATATAATGTTTCTAATATTATAATGTAATACAATATAATACTAATAATAATAATAATATGATATTATAATTATGTATTTTATATTACATGTAATATTACTAATAATATTGCAATTTAATGGTATAGTACAATGTAGTAATATATAATACTGATATTGTACTATATTATTATATAATAATATAATATATTGTATGTATATATATCTTGTAAGCCGCTCTGAGTCCCCTTCAGGGTGAGAAGGGCAGCCTATAAATGTCATAAATAAATAAATAAATAAATAATACATTCACCAATCACTCCCTTCTGGTCTAAAATAAGGAATTCTGAGGAATCTAATCTTATCAGATTGACTTATTAGATATGGCTTTTCCCCCTTCGACACCCAAACAGAAATGACAGCTGCTTCCATCATGAACAATACTCCACCCTCAAATTTCAATCATTTCATATTCCAATGATAAAGGGTCTGGACAACAAGCCCTATGAGGAGCGGCTTAAAGAGCAGGGCATATTTAGCCTGAAGAAGAGAAGGCTGAGAGGAGACATGGTAGCCATTGTATAAATACGTGAGAGGGAGGAGGGAGCAGACTTGTCTTCTGCTGCCCTGGAGACTAGGACATGGAACAATGGCTTCAAACTACAAGAAGAGAGATTCCATCTGAACATTAGAAATAACTTTCTGACTGTGAGAGCTGTTCAGCAGTGGAACACTCTGCCACCGATTGTGGTGGAGGCTCTTTCTTTGGAGGCTTTTACAAAGAGGCTGGATGGCCATCTGTCATCCTTGAATGTGATTTTCCTGCTTCTTGGCAGAGCGTTGGACTGGATAGCCCATGAGGTCTCTTCCAACTCTATGATTCTATGATTTCATTGCTGATGGGATGCATACCAATTTCTCAATTACACACAAAAACAGCACTTTGGTGACAGAAAACTCCATAGTGTTTCAAATACAATTATTAGAATCCCATCTGAACATGAGGAAGAATTTCCTGACTGTGAGAGCCATTCAGCAGTGGAACTCTCTGCCCCGGAGTGTGATGGAGGCTCCTTCTTTGGAGGCTTTTAAGCAGAGGCCGGATGGGGGTGCTTTGAATGCAATATTCCTGCTTCTTGGCAGGGGGTTGGACTGGATGGCCATGAGGTCTCTTCCAACTCTATGATTCTATGAAATGAGAGGTAAGCAACCACCCTCCTCTGCCCTGAAAATCCCCTCTAGAAAGAGAACCTTGAGCAGGTGCAGCTTAGAGCTGGAGATGAAACTACTCCTTATTTTGTGGCATCTAACCCTTAAGTAATAGACAGTATGTGCCATTTTGGTTGTTAGTAGCCAGGAACATGTAGCTTGAGTTCAGGCAGACCGCCTGGAGGGCAAGTCTTTCTTAGGAGAGATAATCGTGAGGTGCTATTTTTGTCTTGCAGTAAAGTAAGAAGAGAAAGGGTAAAAGAGTGATCAAGAACAATAGTAAATAGCAAAGGAATGTAAGAGAGATGCATGACAAAACTGTCAGATCTGTAAAAAGCGGAGCTTCTCTGCACATCAAGCTGTGAATGCTTTCCTTTCCCTGCAATGTTTGATAGGAAAAAAACCAGCCTTTCCTCTGTCAGTCACTGAGACACGTATCAGGGGCTATAAAACCTGGAAGGTTTTAGGCATCATCAGAAGCCGACTTGCTCTACAGTTTAGCAGCAGCAGAAGGAGGAGGAAAAAAAACTTGCAGTGAAAGTTTTCCTGCTGTTAATGAGACAGAGGTGACTGTAAACAATAAGATGCCTTATAGCTATTTTCAAGCAGGAATCAAAGCTGTAATTAAATATAAAGCACTGTCAATAAGGAAGCCTTTAATGTAGCATATCGTGGGTTCCCTTTCTCTTTGTATCAAATAAGCTTCACAAAGAAAAGGCACAAGCACACCCAAAAAGAACAGAAGAAAGCACTACGCTGCAGACCTACTTTGCACTCTGCAAGTCTGTCACCCATATCCTGGAGCTTCAGGAATCAAAGTATTGTTACTGGAATCGGGGTATGATTACTACACAAAAGTGGCTGTTAATTCACACAAAGTTGTCTCCATTAACTTCTGTCATCAGCAGCCTTTTTTCACCTGTAGATTTATGAAAGTACTTTTTAGCAAAGGGAATCTTTGTAAAGCTTACCCACCATTCATGTTGAACACTTATCGTGTTTGCAGCCAGAATAATAGACAGCGGGATACAGATCGTGTATCTCTGTTACAAGTAAATGTAGTCTTTTTGACTCCCGTTTTTTCCCTCTCTGAACTCTGAAACAAGTCAAAGGGCGCATCAACACTGTGGAATTAATGCAATTTGACACCACTATAACTGTCATGGCTCAATGCTATGAAATCATTGAAGTTGTAGTTTAGTGAGGAAGCAGCATTGCTTGGCAGAGAAGATTAAAAACGTTGTAAGTCTACAACTTCCTTGATTCAATAGCATTGAGTAGTGTCAGTTAAAGCCATTCAAACTGTACTGTACTAATCTGCTATCTACTGGGGAAGGCCATCTCTCTGTCCCATCAACCACTCAAGAAGAAGAAGAGGAAGAGGAAGAAGAAGAAGAGGAGGAGGAGGAGGAGGAGGAGGAGGAGGAGGAGGAGAGGAGGAGGAGGGGAGGAGGAGGAGGAGCAGCAGGAGCAGGAGCAGGAGGAGGTGGTAGTGGTGGAAAAAGTGGTGGGATCACAAGCCAGAAAAAGTTACAGAGAACTCCTCTGGGACTTCCGGATTCAGACAGACAGAGTTTTGGAGCACAATACTCCTGACCTCACCATCGTGTTAAAAAGACAAAGTATGGATTGTTGATGTTGCAATCCCAAGTGACAGCAGGATTGAAGAGAAACAACTGGAAAAACTGACACATGAGGATTTAAAGATCGAACTGCAAAGACTCTGGCACAAGCCAGTCAAGGTACCAGTGGTGATCGGCACACTGGGTGCATTGCCTAAAGACCTTGGCCTGTACTTAAACATAATTGGCGCTAACAAATTTGCCAGCTGCAAAAGGTCACCATCTGCATTCATTATTCTCTGATACATCACACAGTCCTAGACACTTGGGAAGTGTCCGACGTGTGATCCAACACAACAACCAGTAGAGTGTCTGCTGTGGACTCATCTTGTTGTGTTTCAAATACTACTACTACTACTACTACTACTAATAATAATAATAATAATAGCAACAACTTTATTTTTATACCCCACCACCATCTTTCCAAAGGGGCTCGGGGCGGTTTACAAAGGGACAAGCCCAAAAATACAGATTAAAACACCCACAATAAAATAAAATAAGACAAAATAAAATCAACTGCAACATCAAAGAAACATTACACTCTCAGTGGGAACATGAGGGCCTTTTTAGTGGCCACTTCCAGACTGTGGAACTCCCGCCCAACAGAGACTAGGATGGCCCCAACCCTGGTCCACAAGCAAGTCAAGACCCTCTTCTGTCAACAGGCATTTGGGAAAGGGAAGGGGGCAGTCTCTGAGGAGGTTGAGTGGGATTGTGTGTGTGCATGTTGGGGGGGGGGGGTAGGTATTACTTTGAAAGGCCATTTTAGTGTATTTACTGTATTTTAATTCTACTTTTACCACACTGTTACCATTTAATTGTTTTATTTTTTTAGTTCCATGGTCAACTACTAACCTTTGAATCAATGGGATTTACTTGGATGCTGAATGATCTGCTCTTTGGAACTAACCAATTGAACCAAAGTTGCTGTAATCTTAAAGATGGAAGAGAGCAAATTCTCAAACAGACATGCAAACCAAAACAGAATTACACTGGCTTTCTAACTTTACCCAACTTTTGTGGTTGCAGTTATCTTAGGAAGAAACTGATACAAAGGCAGATTAATTACACTGGCCAACATACATTTTGGTGCCTAAACTGTTTCTGAGTATACTTGACCTACTGATTCTGAAAATGGCACACGTTTTTCCTTCTCAGCTCCAGATTTTGAAATACAGAACATATACCATATACCAGTCTTTATCTGCTCAACTATAAAGAATATCATAACCATATCTAAGATTGCTGATGTAGTCCATCCAATACAATTTTCTAAATCAGTGCCTCAAATAACCCCAGGAATAGTCCTAAAACCCAAGAATCTTTTTTGCTGGACTGTGTTATCAGTAAATGTATACAGAAAGGATAAATACAAAAATGTATACATTTCTGTACACCCCCCTCCAAAGCATGCCTTTTTGTACTAATATCTCCAAATGTGTGTAGAAAGAGAAATACCTGTGCTACTATATATTATTATTGATTCATTGTTACTGTTGAATTCAGAATAAATAGAGGGCCCTTCCAGACAGGATCAAATCTCAGAAGGAACTGGGATATTTAATCCCAGTTCTTCTCAGAATTCAGGCCCCACACCACATTTTTGCTGGGGTGGTGGTTGGGGAGGTTGACCTGGGAGAGCATCCAGCCAACACCCAGCCCACTGTTTCCCCCCAAACCTTACCTGAGGGGGCTGGCTGTATGCTCAGACCCCTTGGCAAAAGCTCCTGATGCATCACAATGACACACTGGGAGATCTAGAGAGGAGACTGGGAGGGGAGGGCGAGTATGCCATCCCATTCTTAGCAATGAAGATTGACCCCCCCCCCCAGGATTGTGGAATCAATCAGCACAGTCCCACATCTGGAAAGATCCGGACCTTTCAATAAGGTCCAGATCTTGCCAGGTGTTAAATTAATCTGGATTTATCTGTTGTGTTAGCTCCACTGGCTGCCGATCCAATTCCGAGCACAATTCAAAGTGCTGGTTTTGACCTACAAAACCCTATACGGTTCCGGCCCAGTGTATCTGTCCGAACGGATCCCCCTCTACGTCCCACTTCGGAGCTTAAGATCTTCTGGGGAGGCCCTACTCTCAACCCCGCCTCTATCACAAGTGAGATTGGCGGGGATGAGGAGCAGGGCCTTCTCAGTGGTGGCCCCTCACCTGTGGAACTCACTCCCCGGGGAGATTAGATCGGCGACCTCCCTTTTTTCATTTAGAAAAAAATTGAAGACCTGGATGTGGGACCAGGCATTTGGATGGTCTGACAGCTAAAGAAAGACATTGATGATGAGCAGGAATGGATAAAACAGAATGGACCTACGGAACTCTGAAAAAGCTGAGCATAGGATTAATCTATTATTGTGTTTTGTATTACTGTGTATTGATGATTTTAATTTTGTTAATCGTTTTAAGTGGTTTGTATATTTGTATATTTGATATGGGCATCGAATTGTGCCTTTTTCTGTAAGCCGCCCTGATTCCCCCCTCGGGGGTGAGAAGGGCGGGGTATAAGTAACTGAAATAAATAAATAAATAAATAAATAAGGCATTGATTGGACAGGTAAACCTGTGACCTGAAAGGGTCCACGGGTTTTTCACATAATGCTTTACCCCCAGGAGATCATTCAGGCCCAGGAAAAGAGTATTCAGGTCCAGGAAGGATTTAGGTTTTATCAGTGTAGGCATCTAATGTCAGGAGTATGGCTCACTTGCTGGGACCCATGAGGTAATAAGGGGACATAACTGCCCTTTTGTTTTCCCTTTTCTTTTACTCCTAGATGGAAACACAAGTGATTGATGAATGTAAGAGGAAAGTTGCTTCTATTCCTGCTCACTTATCCTTCCATCCTTCATCAACCTCCCCGCTCCCCTAACACAGACACAGGTAGTGTGTGGGAGGAAGAGCAAAGGTCCCATTTTGCTTGAAGGCACTCCATAATGTCCAGCTGGCACTGACCTCAAACCCGCGGACTTCTTTCGCACAACTCTATCACACTGTGCTCTCTTCTAGAAGTACTGTATACTGTAGGATTGAATGTGCTTTTTGCTCACCCTTTCATTCTGCAACACAGAGGCAGGACCTTTTCTTTGGCCTAAACACACCCCGTCAGCCACATTGCTTTTTATAATACTCTGACTCAAAAACAACTGAAATTCTGAGAAATTCATAAGGGATACCAGGGCTGCTACGTAGGACCAAGAGAAGGAAATGGCACTGTAGATGCTGCTAATCTTATTTATTTATTTATTTATTATTATTTTATTTAGAGTTTTCATAACCCGGTCTTCTCAACCTCCGAGGAGGGACTCTTAAATACACACATGTCTGCTACTAGTTTTCTGTTGCTCAGTACAATTCACATTGCTCGTAGACTGCCTTGTCTGGACAGATCACGTACTGAGTGCATGATGGCTGTTGAATCTATATAAATAAAAATGTAATGTTTGTTTGTGGGATTAACATAACTCAAAAACCACTGGACAAATTGACACCAAATTTGGACACAATACACCTTCTAACCCAAGGAGTGACTATCACTCAAAAATGCTTTTGTCATTTGGGAGCTGTAGTTGCTGGGATTTATAGTACACCTACAATCAAAGAGCATTCTGAACTCCACAGATGATGGAATTGAATCAAATATGGCACACAGGACACTCATGACCAACAGAAAACACTAGAAGGATTTGGTGGGCATTGACCTTGAGTTTGGGAGCTGTAGTTCACCTACATCCAGAGAGCACTGTGGACTCAACAATGATGGTTTCTGGACCAAACTTGGCATGAATATTCCAAATGCTCAAATATGCACACACATGAAGTTTGGGGAAAATAGACCTTAACAGTTGGGAATTGTAGTTACTGGGATTTATAGTCCACCTACAATCGAACAGCATTTTGAATCCCATCAACGACAGAATTGGGGCAGACTTCCCACACAGAACCCCCATGACCAACAGAAAATACTTAAGGCCATCCAATCCAACTCCCTTCACCAGGGCAAGAAAACGTATCAAAGCCCTCCTGACAAAGAGCCATCCAGCCATAGATATAGTATCATAGATTTTAAAGGGACCCCTAAAGAAGGACAATTATGTTACATGTTCCAGAGTAGCAAACCAGATAATCTCTACATCAACACCGACAAGGAAACAACAAGACATGCTGTTTACCCACAAGCATAAAGAAATTACATATATTAATGACCAAAACTTTCTTATTACTTTACTTTCCAGATCACCACTGGGCCACAGCAACGCGTGGCAGGGGACGGCTTGTTCAGAATAAATGCAGCCTTTTTGGATAATACTTCACTCCCAGGAGAGCATTCAGGCCAGGAAGAGATTGGGTTCAGGCCTTATAGTGTTGGCAATGGTAGATTTTATCATAACCAACAGAGATGAACTACTCAGTGGGCTGGCAATATTAGAATTATTTGGTCAGAATACCAATGTCTCTTGTGATTTGCTGTATAACAGAAAGAGTAAGCTACACATGGTCAGATGCACGCTCTGGTAATTAAAGAATCCCTGATTCCAATAAGCTTCAGAAAATACCAAGTTCAGAAATGCTCAATAGGATTGTCCATTGGAGTTTCCTAAAGGTGAGATATTGAAGGAACGATTACAAACAATTCCAGTGAAGAAGCAAAAGGAAAGACACCTTTAAAAAGCCAAGGTAGATGTGGACAAAAACGTACTTTTCTAAACTCTGCTAAAGAATCAACGAAACATTGTACTATTTTAATAAATAAATCACCAGCTTTCTTTTAAACAGTTTGAAGAATTTGTGTTGTTGTTGTTCATTCATTCAGTCGTTTCCAACTCTTCATGACCTCATGGACCAGCCAGAGCTCCCTGTTGACCGTCACCACCCCCAGCTCCTTCAAGGTCAATCCAGTCACTTCAAGGATGCCATCCATCCATCTTGCCCTTGGTCGGCCCCTCTTCCTTTTTCCTTCCATTTTCCCCAGCATCATTGTCTTCTCTAAGCTTTCCTGTCTCCTCATGATGTGGCCAAAGCACTTCAACTTTGTCTCTAATATCCTTCCCTCCAATGAGAATTTGTAATAACCTCCAATTGTCAAAAACAAGAAAGATCTATTGGAGCCACATAATGGTTACTTTTAGTCAAAAATAGCTTTTTGGTTTGGCTAATCTTTGCCCATACAGCTTAGAATATTGTATTCCACAGGACTGCACAGAAGAACCTTGTAGATGTCCAGAAAAGGTACATCTTGCAACCATGCAAATTGCATTCCATAGACAACCGATGGACATCATGGCAGCAGACAGTGTAATGTCTACATGTTACACATGCCCTTAATGGATAATTTCTGGAAATCATTAAAATGTGCTCCTGTTACAGAGTTTTTGGCATTGTAAGTCAAGGAGACATGTAATAGATTCAGTGGTGATTAGTGTGGATGACCACAGTGTATATGAATCTTTGATATTCCTTGGCTTTTACTTGGTTTCCCTGAGGGCCTTTGGACTGTGCCAGTTAAAATAGTTGATGTCCCCTTGGCATTCTGGGAAACTCAGTGACATTTAAAGGCTGCTGGGGCTCATTCTGCTAATATCTAAACTAATTAAAATCAAATCATAATTGTAGAAGCTTGTTCACTGGAATTCTAATAAGCCTTGCAGCTGTACAAGCTGAATGTTGCTGTGCTAACGGCAGTTATCCGTATGTGAGTGTACCATTTTGCCAGAGAGAGAATTGTTCCCAGCATTTTTTTCTCCTCGCTCTTACAACCATCGTTCTTCCATAATAAATGTTGCTGCTAATGTGAGATGAAGACTCAAATTTTAAGTTGTCAAGACACAAATGTATAGAAGTCACTTCTCTTTTGCAAGGAGATTTCTGTGGGTGGGAAAGCTTGCCTTTGAAGTTCCTGTTCAGAGAAGACTACCGTCTTATGGTATGACTCATAAGACCTCATCACATGGTGGTCCTTAAGCCAGGGGACAGTGGGGGGGGGGGGGTTATGCAGCAGTACCCCACATTGTCCCGTTACCATCACATACACTTTTCTGTTTGTCCTTGGCTTGGTCCCATGTTGTTCCCGGCTTACTCTATGAGAACATGGATAGTCACACATGTTCTCAGGGCAGCCTCTTAGGTGCAGTGTGCACATATCCAGGATGGAGTCTTACAAATGACTCATAGTTAAGAGTGAGGGTGAGACCAGGAAGTGAGAGAAATCTACCTTTTGGAAGGGAAATTCAGTCCTGAAAGAGTTATCATGGGGAAATAGTGTCTCCATTGAAGCTTTCTCAGCAATCCTTGTTTCCACAATAAGCCAACATTTTCAAAATCTAATTAGCATAGGGAGAGAAAGTGAAGTGAAATCTTCTGAACAGAGAGAAAAATAAACACCACAGAGGTGTTAACCCTTCCCTATGATATCCCGAGCTCTGAAGATCACCTGGGAAGGAATCCCACTGGAGCATTGCAGTGCACCCAAATACCTGGGAGTCACTCTGGACCGTGCTCTGACCTACAAGAAGCACTGCCTGAACATCAAGCAAAAAGTGGGTGCCAGAAACAATATCATACGAAAGCTGACTGGCACAACCTGGGGATCACAACCAGATACAGTGAAGACATCTGCCCTTGCGCTGTGCTACTCTGCTGCTGAGTATGCATGCCCAGTGTGGAACACATCTCACCACACTAAAACAATGGATGTGGCTCTTAATGAGACATGCCGCATTATCACGAGGTGTCTGCGCCCTACACCACTGGAGAAATTACACTGCTTAGCAGGTATTGCACCACCTGACATCCGCCGGGAAGTGGCAGCCAATAGTGAAAGGACCAAGGCAGAGACATCTCCAGCTCACCCCCTGTTTGGGTATCAGCCAGCACGTCAACGACTTAAATCTAGACATAGTTTTCTAAGATCTACAGAGACACTCGCTGGAACACCTCAGCAAGCGAGACTCCAAAAGTGGCAGGCTCAAACCCAGCACCTCAACCAATGGCTGATACCAAATGAGAAACTCCCTCCTGGGCACACAGAGGACTCGGCGACTTGGAAGGCGCTGAACAGACTACGCTCTGGCACCACGAGATGCAGAGCCAACCTTCAGAAATGGGGCTACAAAGTGGAATCCTCGACATGCGAGTGTGGAGAAGAACAAACCACTGACCACCTGCTGCAATGCAACATGAGCCCAGCCACATGCACAATGGAGGACCTTCTTGCAGCAACACCGGAGGCACTCCAAGTGGCCAGATACTGGTCAAAGGACATTTAACCAACTACCATACTCACAAGTTTTGTATTTTTCTGTTTGTTTGCTTTGTTCTGTTAGAAATGTAATATAATGGACTGGTTGCTCTGACACGACAAATAAATATGATATCCAAAGTATGTATGTATGTATGTTTGTGTGTATAAAGAGCAAGAGAAAGAGAGAGAGCTGGAGGTACACTTAAAAATATACCTGTTCTGACTTACAAATGAAACTTAAGAACAAACTCACAGAACTTATCTTGTTTATAATTTGAGGATTGCTTGTATTGGCTTACTGGCGGCTAGATATGCCATGAGAAATCACAATGTTTGGGTCCATGCTTATCTTTCTAATAGCCACAACTTGATGGATAAAAGTGTTATTGAAATTGTATGATTCCTGCTAACATCTCACTTTTAATTTATCTTTATTAGCCTGTAATTAATTCCATACTGTGCATCCTCATTAAGCAACTGTTTGCTCCTTTGGGCATTTTTGAACTACCTTTCCATCTACCCACTGATTTTTAAGGCTGTAAAAGTGAAAGCCTATTTTAATTTTTATACAGAACCTGCAAATTTCATTTTTGAGCATGAACCTATCTCTTCCTTTTCTCTATGTAGTATATTATCCTGAACCAAACCAATAAACACTTCAGCAAGGAATTAAATAACACATATCCAAATGGAGTTTGTATCAGCCAAATGCCTTTTCTTCTTTCTTTCGGGAAACAGCTTTTCTGCACTTGTGTTTTATTGTAACTTATTGCTTGTGAAACGTCTATCTGGGTATTGAAGTGAGTATGTTCAAATGAACAGGCAGCTAAGCCAGGGAAGTGAGGGTGACATGTTGATAATGGTTTTCCGATATTTAAATAAATGCCATGAAGCAGATAGAGAACAATTTCCCACTTTCATCAAAAGCACAGATTTAAAAAGTGACAGACGTGAATATGAATAGAGTTGCTAAAGATTTAAACTGAGATCCTGCACTGGGAGATGTAGCCAAGGTGGTATAACTCCCAAAAGTGCTGGTGTTAACCTACAAAACCCTAAACGGTTCCAGCCCAGTTTACCTGTCCGAACAGATTCTCCCCTATGAACCATCAAGGTTGTTAAGATCTTCTGGAGGGGCCCTGCTCTCAGTCCCACCATATTCGCAATCGCATCTGGTGGGGACGAGACACAGGGCCTTCTCGGTGGTGGCCCCTCGGCTGAGGAACTCTCTCCTGATGGAGATTAGATCTACCCCTTCCCTCCTGACCTTCAGAAAGCTAGTGAAATCCTGGTTCTGGGATATAGCATTCCCAGAATAATTGATTGAGTCCAGCAATAACCTAATAACTACTGACCACATTTGCGGACTGAGTTGAACTTGATTCTATCTTGGCGATTTGGCTTTTATGTATTTATTTTGTTTGTATTTTAACTTATTATGAGTTTATAATGTTTTTAGTTGTATTTGTGCATTGAATTTATTAGAACTCAGGGAACGTTGCCCCCTAGATTGGCTTTTAATTGTTATTGTTTTAATTGATTGTTTTAACTATTGTGATTATTACTGTTATGTAATTTATCTGTTGAATTGTTGGTATTGAATTTTGCCGGTTGTAAGCTGCCCTGAGTCCCCCCTTGGAGGTTGAGAAGGGCGGGGTAGAAGTGCCGAAATAAATAATAAAAATAAATAAAATTTTCTGCTGTTAGCCAGTCTGAGTCCCTCTACGGAGGTAGAGAAGATATGGATATAAAAGTTTTAAATTTATTTATTTATTTATTTTATTTGTCGTGTCAGGGCAACCAGTAAATTGTATTACATTTCTAACAGAACAAAACAAACAGACAAAACACAAAATTTGCAAGTTTGGTAGTTGATTAAATGTCCTTTGACCAGTATCTGGCCACTTGGAGTGCTTCTGGTGTTGCTGCAAGAAGGTCCTCCATTGTGCATGTGGCAGGGCTCAGGGTGCATTGCAGCAGGTGGTCAGTGGTTTGCTCTTCTCCACACTCGCATGTCGTGGATTCCAATTTGTGGCCCCATTTCTTGAGGTTGGCCCTGCATCTTGTGGTGCCAGAGCGCAGTCTGTTCAGCGCCTTCCAAGTCGCCCAGTCTTCTGTGTGCCCAGGGGGGAGTCTCTCATTTGGTATCAGCCATTGGTTGAGGTTCTGGTTTTGAGCCTGTCACTTTTGGACTCTCGCTTGCTGAGGTGTTCCAGCGAGTGTCTCTGTAGATCTTAGAAAACTATTTCTAGATTTAAGTCATTGACATGCTGGCTGATACCAAACAGGGGATGAGCTGAAGATGTCTCTGCCTTGGTCCTTTCACTATTGGCTGCTACTTCCTGGTGGCGCAATACCGGTTAAGCAGTGTAATTTCTCCAGTGGTGTAGGGTGCAGACACCCCGTGATAATGCAGCATGTCTCATTAAGAGCCACATCTACTGTTTTAGTGTGGTGAGATGTGTTCCACACTGAGTATGCATACTCAGCAGCAGAGTAGCATAGTGTTGCAACCCAGATCAGGGAACAAGACCATAAGATATTAATCCACCACACTTGACTGTAGGAAAAACAATCCTTTTTTATTGATTAAAAAATGGTTACAAAATAGAGGAAAGTACAAAGTCCAAAAAGCCACAGTAAAATTCAGCAGTCAGGAATATCTATGCACTACATCAAAATTCCAAAAGCAACACTAGAAAAACTTGGAACCTGTTAGCATCTCACTAACCGTACTTGGAAACTAGAAGCCTTTGGGAATGCAGGCCATGGAAACCAGGAAATCTGCCAAGGTAATGCCTCAGTCTAAACGATGCTTGATCTAACGAGAGAGCCCGGGGAGAGACACTTAAAGCTAAAGAAACTGTTTCGGGATACGCCTCCAGACTTTGAAGCCTGTGCCTCCCTTTCCTTTAATCTGCTTGACCTACGCAGACTCAGCGATTCACTCCTGTTTTTCCAAATCTGCCCTTTTCTATCCTCACTAAAAAAAAGGCAGGTGCTAGCTCCTCTGGAGAGCTATCACCGCTTGATTCAGAAACATTCCCATCAGGATGAGTAGTTTCACTTTCCAAGCCACTGACCTCAGACTCAACAGTTTCCAAACCTTCAGGGACAAATTCAAGTTCAGTAGCCTGTTCAGTTGCATCAGGAAATACAATCAGAGAATCAGGTTCAGGTTCATGCAGAGGTTGAACCCCAACACATAGTGCAAGGGCAGATGTCTTCACTGTGTCTGGTTGTGATCCTCAGGTTGTGCCAGTCAGCTTTCGTATGATATTGTTTCTAGCCCCCACTTTTTGCTTGATGTTCAGGCAGTGCTTCTTGTAGGTCAGAGCACGGTCCAGAGTGACTCCCAGGTATTTGGGTGTGCTGCAATGCTCCAGTGGGATTCCTTCCCAGGTGATCCTCAGAGCTCGGGATGCTTGTCTGTTCTTGAGATGAAAAGCACATGTCTGTGTTTTAGATGGGTTAGGGATCAGCTGGTTTTCCCTGTAGTAGGCAGTTAGAGTACCTAGAGCTTCGAAGGGCTTCTGTTCAACCATCTCAAAGCTCCCTGCTTGAGCAGTAATGGCACGATCATCAGCATTTAAATAAATAGTTTTAAATAAATAATAAATAAATAAAATAAAAGCTGCCTTTTAAGCACTGCAACCCCGTCCTCTGCCCCACATTTCTGGAAGGCTGGGATGTATCTAGTTCTTTTGCTTGTGATGGAGAGAAACACAAACTCTTCCACTTCCCATGCTCCTAATCTGCTCGTGTTCCTCATTGGAGTTACAGGAGACGGCTGCAGAAATATCTGAGATGGTTGGGAGTTGGGAAATCAGGCCAGATCTCCCACTCTAAGATCAGAGATATCTTTTTTGGCCTCAAGGGAAGAGTCTATGTGATAGCCCCAAAAACAGTGTCTCAGAGAACATGAGATTATAGCATAACTGAATTAATTAATTAGCTGCGAACCAAATACTTCATTTCAACTGATAAAAAATACCATTTTAATTCTTAGTCTACTTATCCCCATTATGCATATTTGATCAAACTGTTTTTAAATAACGGGATTATTGTGTTTCCTTCCACCTTGTTCATAAAGCATATTTATTACTCCCTAGTGTTATTAATATCATACTAACCTGGAGGTTTCAGTCATGTTCTATTAGAGGCGACTTCAGTAAATACCCGCTTTCCTTCAGCTGAACCCCTTTTCCTCCGGGGAATAGAACATAGCCATAGAACATGAGTGGATATGCAAAACTCTTCCTTGAAGCAGTAAAGTTTTGTATTGCTTTGACAGATTACATGGTTCTACGGAGGCTGCATGGGTGAACATCCCAACCAGAGAATGGTTGGTCACTAGTGACTAGTATTAACAGCAGGCTCATCAATTTCTGGAATCAGGCTACCTACAACTATACAAACTTGATATACTCTGACAGCTACCAGGTATGCTTCTAAATGTTGTGCTAATTGCATAAAATGCACCTGGGACTTGGTACATGCAATATCATTGTATTTGTGTGACTGTTGAGAATTACAATTCATTTGGTAATAGTGTGACATATTAATAATAAAGAAGGGCTAGTAATTACAAGCGGATTTTGGGGTATGTGGAGGCATTTCATATGACATCCTGAGTTTTCTTTATTTTGATAAATAGCCAACATCTATATAAATAAAAATGTAATGTTCGTTTGTGGGATTAACATAACTCAAAAACCACTAGACGAATTGCTGCCAAATTTGGCTGCAAGACACCTACTAACCCACTCAAAACAATTGATTTTGTCATTTGAGAGTTGTAGTTGCTGGGATTTATAGTTCACCTACAATCAAAGAGCATTCTGAACTCCTCCAATGATGGAATTGAACCAAACGTGGCACACAAGAGTTCCAAGACCAACAGAAAACAGTAGAAGGGTTTGGTGGGCATTGATCTTGAGTTTGGGAGTTGTAGTTTACCTACATCCAGAAGCACTGTGGACTCAAACAATGATGGATCTGGGCATTCCATATGCCCAAATATGAACACAGATGGAGTTTGGGGAAAATAGACCTTGACATTTGGGAGTTGTAGTTGCTGGGATTTATAGATCACCTGCAATCAAAGAGCATTCCGAACTCCACCAATGATGGAATTGAACCAAACATGGCACACAAGAGTTCCAAGACCAACAGAAAACAGTAGAAGGGTTTGGTGGGCATTGACCTTGAGCTTGGGAGTTGTACTTCACCTACATCCAGAGAGCACTGTGGACTCAAACAATGATGGATCTGGGCATTCCAAATATGAACACAGATGGAGTTTAGGGGCATACTTCCCACACAGAACCCTCATGACCAACAGAAAATACTTAAGGCCATTCAGTCCAACTCCGTTCACCAGTGCAAGAAAACGCAATCAAAGCCCTCCTGACAAAGAGCCGTCCAGCCATAGATATAGATAGATATATATGTGATTCACACACACACAGATAAAATATCATAGCTTTGAAAGGGACCCCTAAAGAAGGACAATTCTATGTTGCATGTTATAGAGTAGGCAAACCAGACAATTTCCACATCAACACTGACAAAGAAACTCCACGATGTACTGTTTACCCACAAGCATAAAAAAATTACATATAGTAGAAACCAACACTTTCACATTACTTTATTTTCCAGATCACCAGACTGGGCCACAGCAATGCGTGGCAAGAGACGGCTAGTAGATAAATAAGAGGCATAACACTAGAGTTACAGTATTCTCTTTAGACTCTTGTTTCTGACCCCCTTAGCTCAATATTAGGGTCAACAGTAAAAGGTTTCTAAATGCCACTCATTTGCACAAATCTGTTACCAACAATGGTCAGTGTTTACAATGGACTCTTCAGAAAATGTTTTAGCTTCATTCCACAAAAAGAAAAATCAGCCAGTTTCCCAATCCTTGCAAATGCTGATTTATTATCAGCAAATGTTTGATTTTTATACCTGTTTTATATAACTACTAGCCATTTGAAGTCTCTCATTCAAAGCAGCAGTCAAAACCGATTTTAGGGCAGTTAACAATAACAATGGTCAACACAATGTGCCAAACTCTCCAACTGAAAATATGCCACAGCTCCCTAGCATGGTTTCTTCAATTAGAGTTTCATATAATGACTTTTTATTTAAACACAACATCTAAATCATTGCACAGAAGTTAATGCAAAGTAAAAGGCTCATGAATTTGTGTGCCCCCCCCCCAACTTTTCATTAAAAAGACAGAAAGAGATAGAAACACTGATTATTCTAAAAGCTTTTTGATCATATTTCAAAACCCAAGTGAGATATGAAGAACAATCTTTATGGGGTTTTTTTAATATTAAAAATAATTAGATCTTTCTACTCCTATGTGAGACTTTCCCATGTGCTAGCCAGCAGAACTAAGTAAATAACTCTCTTTGGCATTTGCATTTTAATTTTCTTTAATATAGATATTCATACAGGGAACACTTTTTTCCTTATATTTGTATAAATAGATGCCACTCAAGCTGTCATTTCAAAGATCTGTGGTGACTGTGTTAAAATCCAGGAGAAATGCTTAAGAAATGCCAGAAGGTAAAGCAAATGAGAATTATTATTTGAACTTCTTTCATTTAAATGAGTGAAAATTGAGGAAAGTAGTGACTCATAAGAACGGCAAACACTTCTGTAGAATCTAAATCTCCAAAGTGCTTGAAATTATTAATATATTTTAAGCTCTAATTATATTTGATAAAGAATGTTTAAACATGATATACTCAGGGTGAATCCAATCTACTCATTCTCAACACATATGACAGCAGATGCATTCGTGACATGAACTCAGGTCAAAACTGACCTTGCTTGTTTTGTAAATAAAGGCCATTAAGTGCTATAGAAAAACCTTGTGAGGCTGCAATTAGGAATTGTAGAAATGTAGTCGTAAGCTTAAGCATTCCTTTTTCAAGATGTTTTCTGTTCAAATGTCCTCTTCTAAGAGGACATTTGAAAACAATAGGAAAAAGGAAAAAGGAAGAGGACATAGAAAACAATAGGAAAAAATTAAAAGAATTCTTTGAGATAAATGACAAGGAAGACGTGCACCTTTATACAATTTGGGAGACTAGCAAAGCTGTAATGCGAGGCAATTTCATTCAACAAAAAGCGAGAAAGAACAAAATAAGAAGACAAAAATGGGATGCAATTCTGGAAGAAATCAAACAAGAAGAGGAAAATCTAAAAAAAGACCCCCAATCAAACAGGAGCATTGATAAATTAAAAATATTACACAAACAAAGAGAGAATCTAGAATTAGAGGAGAGAGCAAAGGAGTTAAAGTATCTAAAGCAAAACCATTTCATGAACGCAAACAAGCCGGGGAAGTGGCTTGCGAAGAAGCTAAGATGGAAAAGAGAAGCCACATTTGTGACAAAATTGAAAGATAAAGAAAAAACATATACAAATGAAGAGGATATAAAAAGGCAATTCATGGAATATTATAAAAATCTTTATAAGAAAGAGGAGATAGACAACGAAAAAATCACAGAATATCTAGGAAATAGAAACATTGGAAGAATCTCAGAAGAGGAGAGGGAAGAGCTGAACAAAGAGTTCTCAGATGCAGAAATAAAAGGAGTAATCAAAAACCTGAAAACAGATAAGGCCCCGGGTCCGGACAGCTTCTCCGCGATTTATTATAAGATCTTCCAAGAAGAATTAATACCATATTTAAAAAAAATTATGAACACAATTAGAGAAACCAAAACTATTCCGAATTCGTGGAGACAGGCAAACATAACGGTCATACACAAAGAAAACTCAGATCCCGAAAACTTAAAAAATTACAGACCTATATCACTTCTAAATCTAGACTATAAAATATTCAGTTCTATAATTGCAGAGAGATTAAAAAAATTACTATCAAAACGAATCAAGGAAGAACAATCGGGTTTTCTCCCAAATAGACAGCAAAAGGAAAATGTTAGGACGCTAATAGATCTAATTGAATACTACGACATTAATAGCCAAAGAAAAGTAATGCTATTAGCACTAGACGCTGAAAAAGCTTTTGATAGGGTAAATTGGGAATTTTTCAAAGCGCTAATGAGAGAAATGGACATTGGATATTATTTTCAAAATATGATAAACGCTATTTATGAGAAACAAGAGGCCAAAATTAGGATCAACGGACAAGAAACCGAAAAAATTGAAATAGAGAAAGGGACGAGACAAGGCTGTCCCCTTTCCCCCCTGATATTCATCCTGACCATAGAAATCCTACTCGAAAAAATTAGAGATGATAAAGAATTAGAGGGTGCAAAAATTCAAGGCCTAGAATTCAAAGTAAGGGCGTATGCCGATGATGTTGTCTGCGTAATAGAAGAACCAGAAAAAAATCTGGGAAAATGGATACAAACAATAAATGAATTTGGTGAGATAGCTGGCTTTAAACTAAATCTGGAAAAAACAAAAGCTCTAACGAAGAACATCACACAGAAGGAAAAGGAGAGATTAGGCAAGAATTGGAATATCCAGATCGTGACCAAATTGAAATATCTAGGAATAATAATAACGGCCAAAAATATACAATTACTACAGAATAACTATATAGAAGGATGGAAGAAAATGAAAAAAGAAATGGAAAGCTGGAAAAATCTAAATCTATCCCTATTAGGGAGAATTGCCTGTATTAAAATGAAAATACTACCTAAAATTATTTTCCTCTTCCAGAATCTGCCAATAATTAGGAACCAAAGCTTACTAAAAGAATGGAATAAAGAGATAATGAAATTCATTTGGCAAGGAAAAAAAGCAAGAATAAATTTTAAAAATATGATTGAAGATACAAAAAGAGGTGGATTCGCAGTCCCGGATTTAATATCCTATTTCGAAGCCAGCGCACTGATGTGGACTAAGGATTGGGTGGAATTGAAGAAGAAAAAATTACTCACACTGGAAGGAATTGAGTTGAGAACAGGTTGGCACCATTACTTATGGTATGGGGACCCCAAAAAAGAAAGAAAATTCGGAAACCATCTGGTTAGATCAACAATCATGAAAACCTGGCAAAAATATAGAAACAAAATATGTGAAAAAACTCCATTATGGCTCTCTCCTCTAGAGGCGACCCAAAGAAGAGAAATGGGATGGAACAACTGGCCGAAGTACAAAGACCTTCTAAAAAAAGAGGCTGGAGATAGAGTGATGAAGACTCAACAAGAAATGAACCAAATAAACAAAAATATATCGTGGTTCCAATATAAGCATATAACGGAATGCTATAAGAAGGATCAAAGACATGGGTTTCAGGAACTAGATACTTTTTGGGACAAGATATTAAATTCGAACAGAAAGATAATAACAAAGCTGTACAAGAAAATACTTGAATGGAAATTAGAAAAGGATGGGGAGAAAAAATACATGAAAAGATGGAATGAAAACCTCGGCAGATCAATTAAAAAAGAAGACTGGGAAAAGATCTGGAGAACAAAACTTAAATATACTTACGCAATTGATTTAAAAGAAAATTGGTTAAAAGTAGCTCACAGATGGTATTTGACCCCCCAAAAAATAAACAATTCACATAAAAATGTAAATCCTAAATGTTGGAAGTGTGGGCGGGTGGAGGGCTCCTACTTTCATATGTGGTGGGAATGCCCAAAGGCAAGAAGATACTGGAAAAAAATCCACAAGATAATACAGGAAATATTAAATGTGAAAATACAATTTAAACCGGAAACATTCCTGCTAGGAATACTGGATCCAAAAATAGAAAGAAACTCAGATAAATTGCTCTTCTTACTGACTACAGCGGCAAGAGTTTGTTACGCGAAATTATGGAAGAAAGAAAATAAAAGATTGGATTGAGAAAGTGTTAGACATCAAAAATATGGATAGACTAACATATCTGATTACTAAAAGTAAAGGAACTCCGATAAAAGAAACTGATTGGACTAAAGTGATAAACTACACTAAACATATGAATAATAATTCAAACAAATAAGCAGAAGAGAGAATGACAAAGAAGAGGAGAATGAGAGAAGGAAAAGGAACTCCCATCTGGAAGACACGAAGGAAGTCAACGAGTGAGACATTGACCATCTGTCTCCAAACCCCTTTTCTTTATCTATTTATCTTTTTCTATTTTTACTTTATCTTTCTCACCCCCCCCCCTTTTTCCATAACCTCTTCCCCTTCCTAGCCCCATTCCTCCTCCCACCCCCCAGCCCCACTCCATATCCATTCCCAGCAACCCTACCCACACCAAAATCTTGTTTCTTTTCTATGCACGCCTTTTGTTAAAAGGATGAAAATCTTAATAAAAACTATTTAAAAAAAAAAGATGTTTTCTGTTCAAATGTGACCCACTTGCTTTTCTTGCTGAAAGGTTTCAGGATACCTGTCACAGGATTGACTACACCTACGAACCCAAAAAGGTTAAACACTGCCTTTAGGTATTGTCGAAGGCTTTCATGGCTGGAATCACTAGGTTCTTGTGGGTTTTTTCAGGCTATATGGCCATGTTCTAGAGGTATTTTCTTCTGACGTTTCACCTGCATCTATGGCAAGCATCCTCAGAGGTAGTGAGGTCTGTTAGAATTAGGAAAATGGGTTTATATATCTGTGGAATGACTGGGGTGGGGCAAAGAGCTCTTCTCTGCTGGACCTGGGTGTGAATGTTTTAACTGACCACCTTCATTAGCATTGAAAGGCTTGGCTGAGCCTGGGGGAATCTTTTGTTGAGAGGTGTTAAGATGTGCCTGGTTGTTTCCTCTCTGCTGTTTTGCTGTTGTAATTTTAGAGTTTTTTAACACTGGTAGCCAAATTTTGTTCATTTTCATGGTCTCCTCCTTTCTGTTGAAATTGTCCACATGCTTGTGGATTTCAAGCCTTTAGGCTTGAAATTAAAACTTCTGCAAACCATATTTATTTGTAAAATCATGGTTGATAATTCATTTTTGTAGATAAACCACCCTGAGTCACCTGAGGGCTGGGAAGGGGGGTATACAAATATAATAAATAAATAAATAAATAAATAAATAAATAAATAAATGATTGCATCCATTTACACAACATTTGTATGCTATTTCTAGACACTAGGCTTGTGCATTTTGGGTGTATCGCTATCCATTTCTGCTTGCCGGATACCAGAAGCCCCCATATCCATTTTCCAGCACCTCCCAAAAATGGGCATGCTGCTGAATGGGCGTTTTTGTTCTGCATCTGGGAAAAAAATGATATTTTCAACCCACTGGCATCAATGGGGGTGGAGTGGGGGGAGGTCCCCGGGCTCCCCTTCCAGTCATTTCAGGCAATTGCATCATTTGTCTTTATATTTTTCATTAAGACCTGGATTAAAAGCATCAGAGTTAAGATACCACTTTTTCTGACATCCTTTCTCCTTCTATCTTTCATTAAGAATTGGATTATTTATATTTATTTATTTATTTCATTCACTTATACCCCGCCCTTCTCACCCCGAGGGGGACTCAGGGCGGCTTACAGGGAGGGCACAATTAGATGCCCAATCACATAACAAGTAATCCAAAAAATAACAATTCAACACTTAAATTAAAAACATCAATACATAGTAAAATCCTAAAATTAAAAGCATTAGAGTTAAAATGCCACTCTTTCTGGGATTGTTTGTCCTTATACCCTTCACTAAGAACTGGATTAAAAGCAACAGATTTAAGATAGCATTCTTTCTGGAATCCTTTGTCCTTATGGCCTTCATTAGGATCTGGATTAAAAGCATCAAAGTTAAGATACCAATTTTTCTGGAATTGTTTCTTCTTATATCCTTCGTTAAAACCTGGATTAAAAGGATCAGAGTTAGGATACCACTTTTCTGGGATCCTTTGTCCTTATATCTTTCATTAAGAACTTGATTAAAATCATTAGAGTTAAGACGTCACTTTTTTGGGATTATATCCTTCATTGAGAACTGGATTAAAAGCATCAAAGTTAAGAAGTTCTGGCCCTACTTACTAGGCTTGGGCAATCCATGGTTCTAAATGGTTCTAAAGTACTTACAAAACTAAACTTTAGTTTTGTAAGTACTTTAGAACCATTTAGAATCATGGATTGCCCAAGCCTACTACTTACTTCTCCGAACACATCTTCTCCTATGAACCAACTAGGACATTAAGATCATCTGGGGAGGCTCTGCTCTCGGTCCCGCCTGCATCACAGGCGCACCTGGCGGGGACGAAAGACAGGGCCTTCTCAGCGGTGGCCCTTTGGCTGTGGAACGCCCTTCCTATAGATATCAGATCGCCCCCCTCCCTGTTGGCATTTCGGAGGAAAGTGAAGACCTGGCTGTTCGAACAAGCATTCGATTAAGCAGTGTAATTGAATATAGGAATACGGAATAATGGATGATGAGATTGGATTCTGATTTTACTGATGAGACACTAATGATTGTTATATTGATGTTTAATCGTTGATGACGCTACTGTTTTTAACTGTCCCATATTCATTTTGTGATGTTTTTGCATTGAATTTTGCTGTTGTTAACTGCTTTGAGTCACCTGAGGGCTGAGAAAAGCGGTATATAAATGAAGTAAATATAATATAAATATAAATATACCACTCTTTCTGGTATTGTTGATCTTATATTCTTTATCAAGACCTGGATTAAAAGCATCAGAGTTAGGCACGTGAAGCTCCCAAAAAGCAGAGGAGGAGCAGAGATTGGCTCCAGCTTGCTTTCATGTTGGGTGGATTTTGTACCAAGAGGGATCTTACCGTTATGGGATCCCGAAATACTGAGGGTATAGAAGGAAATGAAGGAAATGAAAGAAACGAATTCCATGCACAAGCCTACAAGACACATTCAGATTAAGGATCATTCTCAATCTTGCATCTTCCCTTGTGTTATAAGTAAACTATAGAAATTGTGTATTGCAAAAGAGAGCAAGAACTATATTTTTCCATTTCCGAAACTTGCAAACAATAAAAATGAATAGCTATCTTGGAAAGTTTTTAAAATTAATGAACAAACTGAGGAGCTCACCAACATGCAGACCATTTTAAATACCTTGTTTTAGGACATCAAAATGTACCGTATATACTCGAGTATAAGCCGACCCGAATATAAGCCGAGGCACCTAATTTTACCACATGAAACTGGGAAAATGTATTGACTCGAGTATAAGCCGAGAGTGAGAAATGCAGATGCTACTGATAATCATCAGTAGGTTAAATGTTTTTGTGTATTTACATAAAACTATAATTTAAGATAAGACTGTCCAGCTGTCCAAACCATTATGCTAACCTTCCTCAATGTAAATGTGCTTACGTATCCTTCCAATAATAATAAAGAGCGTAAAATAATAAATGTTATAATAATAATAATACATAGAATAAAATAATAAATGTAATAAAAATAATAGTACAGTAAAATAATGTAAAGGTAATAATAATAATAATAATAGTAGTAGTAGTAGTAGTAGTAGTACATAGAGTAAAATAATAAATATAATAGTACAGTAAAATAATGTAAAGGTAATAATAATAATAATAATAATAATTATTATTATTATTATTATTACAGGTACTTTTACCCCACCCTTCTCAACCCCCGAGGGAGGACTCAGGGCTGCTTACAAAAAAGGCACAATTCGATGCCTATACACTTTACACAAAATATACAAAACCAAAGTTAAAAACAGTTATCACAATTAAAACAATCCACAACTAGTACATGACACACCATATAAAAATCATATATAAACTATTCTCGTGCTCCGTCTTTCAGAGTTCCATAGTTCTAATCCATTAATCATTTCCTAATCATCGTCAAAGTTCTTTCTTCATCTGCCCGATTGTCCGAATGCCTGGTCCCAAATCCATGTTTTCAGTTTTTTCCTGAAAGAAAGGAGTGATGTTGCAGATCTAATTTCCCCGGGGAGTGAATTCCACAGGTGAGGGGCCACCACTGAGAAGGCCCTGCTTCTCATCCCCACCAACCTCACTTGTGATAGAGGCGGGGTCGAGAGCAGGGCCTCCCCAGAAGATCTTAGACTCCGGGGTGGGACGTAAAGGACACACTGGAGGAGCACATAATAGTACATAGAGTAAAATAATAAATGTAATAAACACAATAGTACAGTAAAATAATGTAAAGATAATAATAATAATAATAATAATAATAATACATAGAGTAAAATAATAAATGTAATAATAATAATAATAATAATAATAGAGTAAATAATGGAAATTTAATAACAGTAATAGAGTAAAATAATAAATGTAACAATATTATTATTATTATTATTATTATTATTATTATTATTTATTTATTTACCTTACTTATATACTGCTGTTCTCAGCCCGAAGGCGACTCACAGCGGTTCACAACAAATATGAACAGCAAAAATTCAGTGCTACAGTATAGAAACAGTTAACAACCTAACACATTACACAATTAATAAACAGTTACTACAATACCCCTTCACTGTCGTCTCGTCATCAAAAACATGTTCCAGATTCGTCATCCATTGTTCCATTCCAGTGTTCATTAACCAATCATTGCACTAATTATTCGAATGCCTGTTCAAACAGCCAGGTCTTCACTTTTTTGCAGAATACCATTAGAGATGGTGCTAGTCTAATGTCCGTAGGAAGGGCGTTCCACAGCCAAGGAGCCACCACCGAGAAGGCCCTATCTCTCGTCCCCGCCAGCCGAGCTTGAGAAGCAGGCGGGATCTAGAGCAGGGTCTCCCTGGAAGATCTCAAAGTCCTGGTGGGTTCATAGGCAGAGATGCAGTCGGATAGGTAATAATAATAATAATAATAATAAGAGTAAATAATGGAATTTTAATAACAGTAATAGAGTAAAATAATAAATGTACTAAAAATAATACTAATAACATAGTAAAATAATAAATAACCTTGACTCGAGTATAAGCCGAGGGGAACCTTTTTAGCCTAAAAAAGGGGCTGAAAAACTAGGCTTATACTCGTTTATATACAGTATATACATTCCCCAGTATGTCTAATACATTGGGTAAACCATAGAGACTGGAGCTTAAAATATATTGATAATTTCAAGCATGTTGGACCTTACATCCCATCTGCAACCAGATTCTGTAATTCACAGGCAATCCATTAAGTCTGAAAAGGGAAAACACAGATTACATATTCTATGAATGAAATATATTCATGTGCTCACTCAGATATGCACAGAGTTGGAATATATTGTACAATAAAATGTCACTCCTCTAATAAGAAGCAGAAATGACAGTATGTCAGATTTTCTACAAATATGTCACATATTCTACAAATAAGATCCACTAAATGTTTATACAAATTCTATAATTAATAGTGACTCTTGGTAGGAGAGCTTGCTATGAATTAAACAATAATATTTCTGCCTCCCCCCATCTTTCTCCCCCAGCTTGTCCCAGGTGAAGCTCTCTCCGAGGTGGGAAAATATTTCAACTAAAGACTTTCCTCCTGGACCTGCCAAGGTGCATTTTTTCCTCATAGACTTGACTTGCAGTAGAAGTTGATGTGAGAGTTTGTCATGGCTGTTTTGACAGTCTGGTCAACCTAATCCAGGGATCCGGTCTCTGTGGTTTGTCAATTATCCTACTAACCCTACAGCGAGAGAAATACTCCAGGCACAGAAGTGTCAGCCAATAACAGAAAAATAATGTCAGCAGCTTGTGAGGGGGGAGCACAGTTATGGGAAGAAAAAAATGGATGGGCTCCAGCAGTCTGCGTAATTTTAGTATTTATTTTATCTGTGGTCACTTAATAACATATTTGATTGTAATTACAGTATATTTACAAGCAGCAAAGGTTCATCAAAACAGGTAGGCTCAGGCATAACTGGCCCTGTCTGTGTTCAAAGCACCGTTTGTGCATTTTGAGCTTCCAGGATACTTCTTCCTGAACCTACAATGATACCTTAAGAAATAAGAAGAAATGTCCTTATTCTTCCTTTATTTGAAACACTTTAAGCTCTTCACTACTTCTCCCTCTTCAAACTATAGTTGCAGTAATCTAGAAAAGGGGAATCCTAAAAAGGCACTCCCACTAAAACGAAAATCTCATCCAAAACAAAAGATTTGGGGCTGATTTATGTTCTTGGAGTCAATTTCACATGCTAGCTTCAAACTGCAGGGAGGACAAAATGCACACTATGAAAGTATGCTATAGTGTAGAGTAAGGAGAATAAAGCACATCAAGTAAAGTTGGGGGGAAATCAGAAATTACCCCCTTAATGCGCATCAGCTAGCTCCAAATGTAAAGCAGATTGCATAGGGAAATCAGTTTGTGCGTTGTACTAGACACACCTAACTTTTTTTGTTGTGTCAGGAGTGACTTGAGAAACTGCAAGTCGCTTCTGGTGTGAGAGAATTGGCTGTCTGCAAGGGCGTTGCCCAGGGGACACCCGGATGTTTTGATGTGTTACTATCCTTGTGGGAGGCTTCTCTCCTGTCCCCACATGAGGAGCTGGAGCTGACAGAGGGAGCTCATCCACGCTCTCCCCGGATTTGAACCTGTGACCTGTCGGCTTCAGTCCTGCAGACACAGGGGTTTAACCCACTGCACCACCGGGGGCTCCGACACACCTAGCTGTAAAATGCGGGCAAGGACTGCCAAAAAATGCCCCAAGGGCAAAGCTGGGTAGCAGAGGCAAACTGACCCCCTGGAAGAGGTAAGTCATTACCTCCATAGCTAACCATCACACACATACACACCCTCTTATGCTTCTGGGGCACAAGGAAATGGGGCAAAAACTTGCATTCTCTAGCAGTTGACAAACCACATATACTGTGAATCTGGCCTGAGTTTTGATACCGCATTCTGTGGTTCATATAATCATCTTCCTGGCCTTGAATCTGTTCCAGACATGTCAATCCAATCATCCAAACAACAAAAGTGGTTTCTGCCAAACTGCCTCCAAGCTGACCTAAAAGGTCAGTGTAGTTGATCCCTAGGACTAACCAGTTTGGTCAAACCATTGGGGAGGGCATAAAGTGGTTTGGGGATGTGTGTAGGGATCTTGGGAACATCAAAGGCCCCTCTTCACCATACACAGCCTGAGGGGCACAATTACCTTTCCTTACCATAAAATGGGATGATGTTGTGATTTGTCATTCAAAATAAAATACAATATTTAATTTGCATTCCTTCCTCAAAATACTTTTATGTAAAATTCTAAGCAATTACAACAGGCTTGATGTTATGACAAGAATTAAAAGGTCATAAGTCTCCTCGACGTTTGCGTGTTAAGCTAGGACAATGAGAGAACAGGGTTTGAGTCTCTGCTCAGACATGGAAATCCCCTGGCTAGCCTTAGGCAAGTCTTATGACCTTGCCACACAGTTCCAAATAAGCATCCTAGGATGCTTAGAGCCAACTTTGGAGATGGAGTCTCACTGCAGCCATCAGATGATGTCAGCTATAGCACAGCGCAAGGGCACATCTGCCCTTGCGCTGTACTACTCTGCTGCTGAGTATGCATGCCAGTGTGGAACACATCTCACCACACTAAAACAGTGGATGTGGCTCTTAATGAGACATGCCGCATTTTCTCAGGGTGCCTGCACCCTACACCACTGGAGAAATTACACTGCTTAGCACCACCTGACATCCGCCGGGAAGTAGCAGCCAATAGTGAAAGGACCAAGGCAGAGACATCCCCTGTTTGGGTATCAGCCAGCACGCCAACGACTTAAATCTAGAAATAGTTTTCTAAGATCTACAGAGACACTCACTGGAACACCTCAGCAAGCGAGAGTCCAAAAGTGGCAGGCTCAAACCAATGGCTGATACCAAATGGGAGACTCCCCCCCCCCCCCCACTGGGCACACAGAAGACTGGGCGACTTGGAAGGCGCTGAATAGACTGCGCTCTGGCACCACAAGATGCAGAGCCAACCTTCAGAAATGGGGCTACAAAGTGGAATCCTCGACATGCGAGTGTGGAGAGGAGCAAACCACTGACCACCTGCTGCAATGCAACCTGAGCCCTGCCACATGCACAGTGGAGGACCTTCTTGCAGCAACACCAGAAGCACTCCAAGTGGCCAGATACTGGCCAAAGGACATTTAATCAACTACCAAGCTCACACATTTTGTATTTTGTCTGTTTGTTTGCTTTGTTCTGTTAGAAATGTAATATAATCGACTGGTTGCCCTGACACGATAAGTAAATAAAGCTATGGCTCCGTCCCCAACATCCCCCAACTGAGGGGAAAGCATCACCAGATGCTTTCCCAAGCAACATAGGAGGCACCCCCATGTTGCACTGGCTCCAATGGAACCAGCATGGGGTCTCCCCAAGAGGACAAAGCTTTCCCTATATGATGGGGAAAGCATCATTAGTGGGAGCAGTGAGCAGGGTGACAGATGTGTCCCATGGCTCCCTTTTTCCTCTCAAAAAGGTAGGCGAAGTGAGTCTGGCCTTTAAGATAAGGTTATAAGACTCAGACAAACCCTCTGTCTAAATAAAACATGTCAAAAAAATTCTTGAGATATGTTTTTCTTAAGGGTCAATAAGTCAGAAGATACACAACAACAAAAACAAAAACAACAGCAACAGGCCTCCTCCAGGTTCTACAGAATAATTGGTATAATTACTTTGTTCTATTAGAAGAGTTTTCCCATCAAATCCCATCCCCTTCAGTCATTTCCTCCCATACCCTGCATCATCCATATATTTATTCCATTTCACAGTCAAGCAAGGAAATGTAGGAAGCCCTGACTATGATCACAAGTTGCAATGAAAAGGAGCATTGGATGCTTTCTGCCCTGGGAAACAAAAACATGGCACATAATAAGATGGTCAAGGTCTACACGCTGTGTATGCTGTTGTGCTCATGTAAACCAAGACTCAGAATTGCGAAGCTATGTTAGCAGAAAATAGTACTGGATTTTGGCTTATGCTTTGTTTTCCTCTCTGTAGCACCTGAGCTTCCTGAAGTAACTGAAGAAAGTTTGAAATTAATATTATGCACCCCTGATTTCCAAGAGGTGAAAAGCTCAAGACAATATTTGGGCAAGAAATGAAAGATTAGGAGGTAAATCACTGTTGAAACTATTAGGAATGGCAGAATAAATGCATACATTGTCTACTTCTCACAGTTTATACATATAAAATTGTGTTATGTCTATGTGTATACACATACACAACAACCCCAGTGTTGTTTATCGCAATGCAACACCCTCTGTGCAATTTGCAGAAAAGTTAGACTATCAATGAGTAAACTTTAAGCCTCCGAAAACTGCTTCTTGACAATTTGTCACTCAGCTTCAGCAAAACTATAGAGGCTGAAGCACAATGAATTAATGAATAGCAACAAATCCCCATGGCAACATGTTACTTCATTAAAATTTTATCAGCATTCTTCCGAAGGAAAGCATTGCCTTCTGTTCTGTGTTGAGTTTCTTCTGCCGTGTTTTCACAGACAATCCACAGCATTCTGGTGTTTCAAAATTAGTTCCTGTGGAGAGCAGGCTGCACTCAGGCTCCAACTTGTGTCACACACGGGTCTCTTGGGTTCCAGAATGAAGTTTTGCCTACATTTCAGGAGTGCGTGTACGTGTGCGTAGCTCGAGCCTGAAACATTAATCAGCCATCTCCCAGTTGCTTTCTTTGAGAATAGGTTAATTAGCTGTAAATGCATCTCCGTGTTAATTCTCAGCAACTGCTTTTAAGCACACTTCATAAACAATGTCTCATCAACCAAGAGGAGGCATTAAAAACAAAATAAGAAAAAAAAATGCTAGATTTGGTTGGAACTGCAAACCTTCTTTAATTCTTGGCTGGAAAATTTGGAAGAATCAAACAGTTGTGGCTTATAAAATAAAACTTTCACAAAATATTGTGCTTTCATCTATATTATTTCATTTTGGAAATATACCGTATTTGGAATGAAACTATTTTAAAAGTCTCCCCAAGAAAAGATTCCACCCATTTCCAGATATGATCTGAAATATTTAGGAGTCCTCAAACTACGGCCCAAGGGCCGGATACAGCCCTCCAAGGTCATTTACCCGGCCCTCGCTAAGGTTCAGCCTAAGTCTGAAATGACTTGAAAGCACACAACAACAACAACAATCCTCACCAGCCAAAAGCAGGTCCATACTTCCCACTGACATACTAATAAGCTTATACGAGGGGTATTTTTTAAGTAAGGTCCGTTTTGTTGTAGACACTAGTAGTTTGTGCGCATACCGCAACGAGCGCATACGTCGTGTACCGGCATGCCTCGGGAACAACTGTGCTCAGTTTCCGCTCTGTAGCTAACCTGTACGGTTCTGTTCTGTGCTTTATAAATGTTTAAGACTATCAACTCACCCTCCGCATGTGAGGTTCGCTCAGTGATACTATTTTTGTCAGCAAGGAACCTGCCTGCTGCAGAAATTCATCGACAGATTTGTGAAGTGTATGGTGATACTGTTATGAGTGAAAGCAAAGTGCGTAAGTGGGTACGACAATTCAAAGATGGCCGTGACAACGTCCATGATGAGGACCAATCCGATCACCCTTCTTTGATTACAGATGATTTGGTGGCTTCAGTTGAAGCGAGGATTTATGAAGAGGGTATTTTAAAATTGGTTCAGAGGTATGATAAGTGTTTGAACAAACTTGGCAACTAAGTCGAAAAATAGAGTGAAGTATGTACTTTCTGAAAATAAATTTACTTTTTTGAAATAAACTTTCATTGTGTACTTATGTTCAAATGGACCTTACTTAAAAAATACCCCTCGTATTTGTTAAAATTGTTATTCATTTTACTTATTGTATTGTTTTAAAGTGTTTTTGCACTACAAATAAGATATGTGCAGTGTGCATAGGAATTCATTCCTTTTTTGTCAAATTACAATCCGACCCTCCAACAGTTTGAGGGACTGTGACCTGGCCCTCTGTTTAAAACGTTTGAGGGCCCCTGATTTAGAATATGATGGAAGGGGAGGAAGATAATGATCTATTAGTATCACAGAGTTATGTGTAGTTCTCTTTTTCATACAGATACTAAAAACGGTATGAAAAACAAGCATCCTTAGGATAACAGTGCTGAAGGTGATGGAGGTATCTCAAATGGAGATATTATAAGAGAGGCAAAATGGAGATTGGCTATTCTGCCTTGCTGAATAACCACTTGTCCTACATGTACAGCCCCACAATTGAATTCTGTTTACTACTTTTTCTGTCTGGTGGGAGGGATCCCAAGGGCTGTACATAGAGCAACACTTCTACAAAAGGTCTCTCTGAACCATGCCTGCTCTCTTGACAAGAACCTTCTATGTCACCTGGAAATTTGCTTCTGAAAATCTGTGGACGCTTTGAAGAAGACTTCAGGGTTAGATGAAGAGATACTATACAAGACCTGTGAGGATATTGGTAGAGGGGTTCCGTCACCATTCTCCAACACACAACAAAGTACCTTTGCTCATATCTATTTTTGAGAATGTATGGTATTGGCTTCAGCAAATGTACAAAATTTACTTCCTGCTGCTCCTTACAACTGGTGTGAGATTCTGGGTTTGTAAAATATTTATGATTTTACATGCACACAAAAACCAGAAAAGAAAAACAATAATATATATTTTAAAGATTATATACATTACCAGCTTGGTTCAAAAGAGAATTTAGAGTAGTATAAAAATTACAAAGATTCATAAATACTCGAAATCACTAAGTCTGTAAGGTGGAAGGAGTAAAACCTTCCTGGAAATGTTGGTGTCAAGCATTTTTTAGTTGCATCTTCTGTCGCTACAGGTAATGCAATGGCACTAAACAATTTAAGTCTCACATGACAATCAAATAATAATAATAATAATAATAATAATAATAATAATAATACACTTTATTTACAACCCGCCACCATCTCCCCAAAGGGGACTCGGGGCAAGTAACATGAGGCCAAGCCCAAAATAATACAACATAATAAACACACAATAACAAAATACATTATAACAAAATATGAAATAACAAAATCAACAATATAAAACAGCATAGTAAAACCAGACACAGAGGGCGGGCCAAGTGTATGAGGTAAAATGTTAAAAAGTTAAAACCCTGGGTGAGATAGGGATAAAAGTGCATTTGTAGGAAAGGAGCCCAACAGGGAGGAACCAAGGGATTTAGCCATTTTAGGGGTGGGAAGATGCTTTATTCTGAGGGCAACGTAGGCTAAGACAACCAGATGGGATGAGTGGTCATTCTCCAAAAGCACAACGAAGAGCCAGGTTTTTAGGTCTTTCTTAAACCAGCTAGGGTGGGGGCTTGCCTGATCTCCCTAGGCAGTGAATTCAAAAAGTGGGGGGCCACAGCAGAAAAGGCCCTCTCCCTTGTTCCCATAAGCCTCTTCAGCAGATAGAAGAGATTGTGAAGGTTTGTGGTAGGAGATGCGGTCACAAAGGTAGGTGGCATTTCTCTTCTATGTTATACATACCTTGGATGTATTCTGGATATTAACACAATAGGATAGCATGAAAAGATTATACTTCTTCATGCCACCCTATGTAGCAGGTCCTTGATATCAATTGAAGTTTCATTCCAGAACATCTCATGAATGCCAAAACCCTTGGATACTCAAGTCCTATCTATATATATAAAAATGCTCTTTGCGTAATGAGTACCTTAAAAACAAAAGAACCAATGAACGAAATCACACCAAATTTGGCAACAACATGTCTCACAACACAAGGAGTGACCATCACTCAAAAATTATGATTTTGTCATTAGGGAGTTGTAGTTGCTGGGGTTTATAGTTCACCTATAATCAAAGAGCATTCTGAACCCTACCAATGGAATTGAACCAAACTTGGCACACAGTTCTCCCGTGACCAACAGAAAATACTGGAAGGGTTTGGTGGGCAGTGTCCTTTGGTTTTGGAGTTGTAGTTCACCTACATCCAGAGATCACTATGGACTCAACCAATGATTGATTTGGACCAAACTCTACTCAACTACTCAATATGCCCAAATGTGAACACTGGTGGAGTTTGGGAAATATTGACATTTGGGAGTTGTAGTTGCTGGGATTTATAGTTCACCTACAATCACAGAGTATTCTGAATCCCACCAATAGAATTGGGCCAAACCTTCCACACAGAACCCCCATGTGGGCCACAGCAAGGCGTGGCAGGGGACAGCTAGTTAGATATAATAGTGTATATATAAAATGGCAAAACTAAGGTTTGCTGTTTGGAAATTGTTGAAATATTTTGAAGCCATGGAAGGTTGAATCCATAGATACAGAAGGCTGGCTCACTGTATAGCTTCAATCAGCTAATACGAAACAGGTTATTGGTGAGGAAATCTATGACTTTTCCCCCTCAGATTTTCCTTGTTCTTTTCTCCTTTTCATATTCAGTTCTTAAAGGCTTTAGTTAGTTGTGAATTAGAGGTACTAGCTTTGAGCATTAGAGCATTACATTCCTGTCTCCGGGAGTCTATGATGCTCTTAAGTTGCCTTCTGAATTCTGTTTGCTTGTCTCTGCCCTCGTGTCTTGTAAGACAGCTCTTCTTAAAGGCAATTGCTGTCAATCAAACTCTGCAGGAGGTCTTTTACTTCCAGGAGTTGACAATAAAGATTTACTTTGGTCTCCCACATTCCGTAAACTCAAGTGGTAGGTGGTGCCTTTACTCGAGGGAAATTTTCCCCTCTCTTGCTAAAAATCACCACTGGTTCCTTCATTCACCTTTTTTTTTTTTAAGAAGCTGCTAAGCTTCACTTTACTGGCTGCAAAGTATTCAGTGGGATCCTTTACATGTGTAAAATTCAATTCAATTCAAAGTGCCGGCTTTAGCTTATAAAGCCCTAAACGGTTTCGACCCAACTTACCTATCCAAAAATATCTCCCCTTACGAACCTTCCAGGAATTTAAGATCATCTGGGGAGCCCCTGCTCTCAATCCCGCCTGCCTCACAGGCGCGCTTGGTGGGGACGAAGGACAGGGCCTTCTCAGTGGTGGCTCCTCAGCTGTGGTACTCCCTTCCTGGGAATATAAGATTGGCCCCCTCCCTCCTGACCTTTAGGAATAGAGTAAAAACCTGGCTCTCCGAGCAAGCTTTTAGAACCTCATTGTAACCAGATAAACTTAGTATTGTGAACGAATATAGAACGGCTTAACGATTATTATTATTATTATTATTATTATTATTAACTTTATTTGTACCCCGCTAACATCTCCCGAAGGACTCGATGCGGCTTACAAAGGCCGAGGCCCTCAATAAAACAACAACATAACAATACATTATATAACTCATAAGCAAATCAAAAAACATTAAAGCAGTAACAATAACAATAAAACAATACACCATGACACATTTAAAAATGTTAAAAATGTGGGTCAAATGTAATGGGTACAGTTAAAAGTGCTGGACATGACAGGTGAAATGTAGGGTTCTAGGATAGGAATTTAGAGTAGGTGCAATGTGCAGACAGTCTTAAATCTCTAATAAAGTGCGTCCGGGACATGACGCTGGGAGTTTCCTATTCTGGAAAGGCACACTGGAACAGCCAGGTCTTCAAGCTCTTCCTAAAGACTGCCAACATTGGGGCTTGTCTGATGTCCTTGGGGAGGGTGTTCCAGAGTCGGGGGGCCACCACAGAGAAGGCCCTGTCTCTCGTCCCCACCAAGCGTGCTTGTGTCACAGGTGGGATCGCGAGCAGGGCCTCTCCAGATGAACGGAGGGAACGTGTGGGTTCATATATGGAGATGCGGTCACGATGCAAATAGACATGGATTTAAACCCAGAAATCATTGATTTTTTATAGTTTTAAATTGTTTTTATATGAATTTTATTATGTGATTTAACCTGTTTTAAACAATGTATTTATGTGTGTTCGGCATCTAATTGTTGCCAGTCTGTACACTGCACTGAGTCTCCTCAGGCTGAAAAGGGCGGGATAATAGTGTAGCAAATAAATAAATAAATAAATAAAGAAATAAAATAGTAAGGTCATTGGTATGGAGGTGATATGGGTTTTTTTTAAAAAAGATTTGTTTTTTACATTTTTTATTGTTTCAACTTTACAATATCTTGCTTACACTTAGTTTCCATTGGTGTGCATATTTATACACACTTCATTTCCATGCAGCATTGCTTTTATCTGCACCCTCTCTTTTTTATACTTCCTTCTCTTTAAAAAAGGGGGAAAGGGATAAAAATGGGGGGGGGGGATAGGTGACCTCCAGCCTATCCCAATCTAGTCACAAAGAAAGCTAATACCATATGCTTCAGGCCTCTCTTTACCTACCTTTTTTTTCTCATCATGGAGTTTTCTTGACAAAGTTTGTCCAGAAGGGATTTGCCATTGCCTTCCTTTGAGTCTCAGTGACTGTGACTTGCCCAAGGTCACCCAATGGGTTTCCATGTCTTAGTGGGAATTCAAAGCCTTGCTTCCAAAGTCCCTGCTCTGACCTGGAAATTCACCTGGTGGACTTGGAGAAGTCACATGCTCTCAGCCTAAGAGGAAGGCAAATCTCATCTGAATACATCTTACCAAAATAAATGTGATAGATTTGCCTTAGGTCTCATCCAGACAGGCCCAAAACATAGAACCTGGCCCATAGCCATGATTTCGTTTCGGGGGGGGGGGGCTGAATTTTTTTCAGGGGGGTTGGGGGGGGGTGAGTTTCGGGGGGGCTGAGTTTCGGGGGGGGCTGAGTCTGAGTGAAAGAGGGTCTAGCCTAGCAAAGCTTTAGTATCATTACTCCAATACCCCTATGCATATGGGATATATTGAGCATGGTGATCAGATCATGATATGAATAAACATAACAGCCTAAATAATGCACCAGTAAGACCTTTTGCGAACCACCATGACAATTTGGGGGGGGGGGGGGCTGATGCCCCTTGAGCCCCCCCCCCCCCCCCCCCCCCCCCCCCGGCTACATGCCTGCCTGTCTGGGTTTTACCAAGGCTGTCCAAATGACGCCTCTGGTTATTTATTTACCGTGTCATCAGCAACCAGAACATTGTATTACATTTCTAACAGAACAAAACAAACAAACAAAAAACACAAATTTTTCAAACTTGGTAGTTGATTAAATGTCCTTTGACCAGTATCTGGCCACTTGGAGTGCCTCTGGTGTTGCCACAAGAAGGTCCTCCATTGTGCATGTAGCAGGGCTCAGGTTGCATTGCAGCAGGTGGTCAGTGGTTTGCTCCTCTCCGCACTCGCATGTCGTGGATTCCATTTTGTATCCCCATTTCTTAAGGTTGGCTCTGCATCTCGTGTTCCCAGAGCGCAGTCTGTTCAGAACCTTCCAAGTCGCCCAGTCTTCTGTGTGCCCAGGGGGGAGTCTCTCATCTGGTATCTCCCACGGATTGAGGTTCTGGGTTTGAGCCTGCCACTTTTGGACTCTTGCTTGCTGAGGTGTTCCAGCGAGGGTCTCTGTAGATCTAAGAAAACTATTTCTAGATTTAAGTCATTGACGTGCTGGCTGATACCCAAACAAGGGATGAGCTGGAGATGTCACTATGCCTCTGGTAAAAATGAATTAATTCGGAATAACCTGAAACCCAAAGATCTGAGATGGCTCCCCCCTCCCCCCCCCAGCCCCTCATTCACTCTTAAAAAGTAAATAAACTTATCTGGCCACCATTACGGTCCTCTTCGCACCCTCCTGGCATGAGGAAAGGATGTACATATATGAGGATATGGTTTTATTGTTCTATCAATGGGTTTGTGGACTGAGTATTGTTTTAATGACTGTTATGATAATTTGGTTATAATTAATTGCTATTGTTTTAACTCTGTATGTATTTATGGTTTAATACTGTGTTATTGATTTGTGGCATTGAATTGCTGCCTTTGTTAGCCGCTCTGAGTCGCCCCCCCCCTCCCCCCGGGGAGGTTGAGAGAGGGAGGTAAAAATACTGTAAATAATACCAGGCGAAGGGGAGGTGGGGTGAGCAGGGATTTTCCTTCCCACCCCCTATCTCCTGGTGCATCACTTCCTTGCGCTAGGAGGGTACAAAGAGGAATGTAATGGTGGCAAATAAGTTTTAAAAACTTTTTAGGGGTTCTTTTGGGGGGCTTCATGGTGGCTGCATGCCATCCCAGTAATCAGGATGGCACATAGACACCCTCCCCGGGAAAGCTCAGGTTTTGGGGGACTTGTGGGGACTTAAAGCACTGGGATTGTGGCGCAGCTGGCTGAGTGTCAGTTGCATTAAGATCGCTCTGACCAAAAGGTCATGAGTTCGAAGCCAGCCCGGGTTGCAGTGGGTTTCCAACCAATTGTGTAGCTTGTTGTCGACCTTTGCAACCCGAAAGATCTGTCAAGTAGGAAAATTAGGCACCACCTTGTGTGGGGAGGCTAAATTAACTAATTTATGAGGCCATAAAAAAGACTCCAGCAAAAAGGACTCCAGCAAAGCATGCGGGGAATGCGGAAGTACTTCATCAGTGTCGCAGATGGACGATGAAAGTGACAGCTCCCCTGGCGGCCAGAAAAAGTTAAATAGCCTCTGTGTATGTCTGTATATGTTGTATGTCAATTGGCATTGAATGTTTGCCATATATGTGTACACTGTAATCCACCCTGAGTCCCCTGCGGGGTGAGAAGGGCGGAATATAAATGCTGCAAATAAATAAATAAATAAATAAATAAAACCCATGTCGACGCCGGTTTTTTAAACCCACTTTGGCGTGGGTTTAACTCCTGTCTAAAAGGGTCACCATAAGTCTGAAATTGAAGGAACAAAACAATAATAATGGCAATTAATATGCCATTTTCCACAATTACTCCCCATGGATCATATTTTCCCCTTCTGTGTGAGAACTTGGACCAGACAAGTAAGAGCCCTAACTGAACAGAAATTTGATCCCATATCTCAGTTATCTACCACTCTGTACTAATTTGTATCATATTAGTATCATATCAATAATTTCCCTGTTCCCAATATTCAGTGTTTTACTGTGAGGAAATCCACTCAGTTATTGTTACTGGTCAAGAGCCCTCATCCCCACTTATCTCCATAACAAGAAATCCAAGATGTAATCTTAACAGTAGAATTCTACAAAGTAAATTGCTACTCTACTTGCAGTTAGTATGGCATTAATATAAGAAGTAAAGCACAGCCACTAAAGTCTCTCACCAACAGAAAAAGAGGAATAATCCCCAGAGCAGGATGATTGAAAATGGCTTCAAAAGCCTAAGCTTGCCATGTCCCTATTTGAGTTTGGCCAACATTGGGGAGGGGAGCGGGAGGAATGAAATTGTCTTAAATCTCCTGAGACACAAGTTGTAACCTAGAGAGTTGTTCTACTATCCTGTCCTGAAGACAGATCTTATGTATATTTTTATGAATATTGTCATTTAATTTTTTCCTCTCAAAAAGCTCCTGGGTATTATGCTTCCAGCAATTTTCTTTTCATTAATGTAATGCCTCCATGCTGACAGCTGATAGAGGAACAAAAGACATTGAAATAGGGGGCAATAGGCACAACACAATGAAAAGCTATCTAAAATGAAATGGGGAAAACTGTTTTGACTTTTTGCATTTTATTCTCAAAGAGAGGTCTTTTATTGACTTTGGCTCAGCACCTTGGAGAGAAAGATGACATCTTTAAAGGGGCTTTCAGGCCCTGAGGTTGGCTGTGGCTTTTTTTCCTCCTTCCCCAGACATTGTAAACATTTTTTTCCTAGGCTATGCACAACACACATAATTGTGGGGACGTCCTATCCTTTTATTAGAAATACCTTCTGTCTGTTTCAAAAGTGTGAAGTCTCTCTCTCTTTTTTTTAACCATGGAAGTTACGGATGAGGAATAAATGAGGAGCACAAGAATGTCGATTTTTTTCCTATTAAAGGGTAAATTTCTTTGACAATAAGGTCACTTTAAAAGGGTTCTATTGTGCATGTGGCCACAGGGGAGAAGAAAAAATGATCAATTTCTGTTTCAGGTTTATCCTTTAGGATTCTTCTTGGAGTTCTATTTCATGCTCTTCATGAGCCAAAAAAGCTTTTCTAGCAGGTATGTAGTGAGGTGCGTGTGTGCGTGTATGTGTGTGTGTGGAGGCAGAGAGTGGAGAGGGAGAGAGGCGGCCAGAATATCCAATCTATCGACAAACATACAGCTGCCTAGCTATAGACGAACACTATGTTATCCTTATTATTTCAAACTGTAGAAGAAAACTAAGACTGACATATTAAAAAAAGAATACTCTCTAGAAACTCCCCTACATTGAAAGTAATGATCATTAACAGCTCTAATATTGTATTGTCGAAGGCTTTCATGGCAGGAATCACGTGGTTGTTGTAGGTTTTTCTGGGCTATATGGGAGCTCTGGCGTGGGCTGGTCCATGAGGTTACGAAGAGTCGGAGATGACTGAATGAATGAGAACAAGCCCTATGAGGAGTGGCTTAGGGAACTGGGCATGTTTAGCCTGAACAAGAGAAGGCTGAGAGGAGATATGATAGCCATGTATAAATATGTGAGAGGAAGCCACAGGGAGGAGGGAGCAAGCTTGTTTTCTGCTTCCTTGGAGACTAGGACGCAGAACAATGGCTTCAAACTACAAGAGAGGAGATTCCATCTGAACATGAGGAAGAACTTCCTGACTGTGAGAGCCGTTCAGCAGTGGAACTCTCTGCCCCGGAGTGTGGTGGAGGCTCCTTCTTTGGAAGCTTTTAAGCAGAGGCTGGATGGCCATTTGTCAGGGGTGATTTGAATGCAATATTCCTGCTTCTTGGCAGGGGGTTGGACTGAATGGCCCATGAGGTCTCTTCCAACTCTTTGATTCTATGATTCTATGAATGAACAACAACAACATGGCCATGTTCTAGAGGCATTTTCTCCTGATGTTTCGCCTGCATCTACGGCAAGCATCCTCAGAGGTAGTGAGTAGGCTTGGGCGGTTTTGTTCGTTAATTTCGTAATTCGTTATTAATTCGTATTTAAATTAGCTTACGATCCAGTATTGAGCCATGCAGGAATAGTGTGAGGAGTAAATTAGATTCGAAACAATTTTTTCAATTTATTTCGTAATTATTTTGTAATTATTTTGTAATTATTTCGTTATTATTTTCGCATGTCTGGTGCAAGTTTTATAGTTGTTGTTTCTTTTATCACACCAACAGTCAACAACAGAGGGAGAGGGAAGCTTCAGAAGTTCCCCCTGTCCCATTTGGAGGTTTTTTTTAGCATATTGCGCAATCACGTCCGCCATTAACGAATCGATTCGTAATTATACGAAATTTCGTATATTTAGAAATTTTTAAAAGGAAAATTTTGGAATTATTAAAAAAAACGAAACGCAAGGGCCCCCTAAAAACAAAACGAGTTTAGAACCAAATTTTTCCGTGGTTACCCAAGCCTAGTAGTGAGGTCTGTTAGAAGTAGGAAAATGAGTTTATATATCTGTGGAATGACCAGGGTGGGACAAAGGACTCTTGTCTGCTGGAGCTAGGTGTGAATGTTTCAGCGGACCACTTTGATGAGCATTTAATGGCTTGGAAGTGCCGGGGGGAGGGGGATCTTTTGTTGAGAGTGATTTGATGTGCCTGATTGTTTACTCTCTGTTGTTTTGCTGTTGTAATTTTTGAGTTTTTTAATACTGGTAGCCAAATTTTGTTCATTTTCATGGTTTCTTCCTTTCTGTTGAAATTGTCCACATGCTTGTGGATTTCAATGGCTTCTCTGTGTAGTCTGAAAAGTCAGCCATAGCAGAGCACCTGATGAATCAACCTGGACACAGCATATTATTCGAGAACACAGAAATGCTGGACCACTCTCACAACCACCATGTCAGACTACACAGAGAAGCCATTGAAATCCACAAGCATGTGGACAATTTCAACAGAAAGGAAGACACCATGAAAATGAACAAAATCTGGCTACTAGTATTAAAAAACTCAAAAATTACAACAGCAAAACAACAGAGAGTAAACAATCAGACACATCAAATCACTCTCAACAAAAGTTTCCCCCCAGGCACTTCCAAGCCATCAAATGCTAATCAAGTGTTCAGTCGAAACATTCACACCCAGCTCCAACAGGCAAGAGTTTTTTGTCCCACCCTGGTCATTCCACAGATATATAAACCCATTTTCCTACTTTCAACAGACCTCACTACCTCTGAGGATGCTTGCCATGGATTCAGGCGAAACGTCAGGAGAAAATGCCTCTAGAACATGGCCATATAGCCCGGAAAACCTACAACAACCCAGCTCTAATATTGGCGAGTTTTCATGCAATGGCGAAATTGGATCAGGAAGAGATGACAGGATCCTGTTTATACAATGAGATCTTTCTTATTGCTGTTAGCAGCTTGTTAATTTTAACTTATGTTCTACAGTGTGTTGTATGCTGTATGTGTACGTGTTAAATGTGTATGTCAAATGTTTTGATACGGCCAATGGACTAATCAATAAAATGTCTTTCATTAGAAGCTTGGCATCCTGTAATGCCACTTCTTCAGGTTGTAGGACACTCTGAAAAAGTACATGAAGACCCACCATGTACAGAGACAACAATTTGGTGTGGCTGCTTTGTGAAATGGTTACACATTGTGACATTTGCCCAGTGTCAGAAACAGTTTATCTGTCAATATCACATAGGGAATACACATTCTAATTGTGAGTATAAACTAATCATCTGTTTGAATGGTATCAGAACAGAATATTGGGTTTAACCTGACTCGCTCTCTTCTTTCTCCTCCTCCTCCTCCTCCTCCTCCTCCTCCTCCTCCTCCTCCTCTTCTTCTTCTTCTTTTATTTATTTATACTCCTCTTCTTATCTCCACAAGGAGACTCATCATACCATCATGCTAGAGTTTTCCTTTTCCATGTCAGGAGTAACTTGAGAAACTGCAAGTTGTTTCTGGTGTGAAGTAGGTTAAAACTGTCATCACATGAGGGGAGGGAGGTAGAAGCCAAGCACTATTTTCCCGCTTGGCTCCCTGCCCCCCCCTCCAATAATATTTATCTATAACCCGCTCTCTCTCCCCGAGGGGAATTTTAGTATTATTTGGTAGCTAAACTGTATTAAGGTACATATAATGTCAGGTACCGGGATTGTGGTGCAGCTGACTGGGACTCAGCTGCATTAAGATCACTATTGACCAAAAAGTCATGAGTTCGAAGCCAGCCCTGGTTGGAGTGAGCTTCCGACCAATTTGTGCAGTCCGAAAGACAGTTGCATCTGTCAAGTAGGAAATTTAGGAACTGCTTATATGGGGAGGCTAATTTACGACACCATAAAAATCTCCAGCAAGCATGCAAAGAATGAGGAAGCACTTCATCAGTGTCATAAATGGAAGGTGAAGTGACAGCTCCCCTGGTGGCCAGAATACCTTCATGAAAAAGCTGGAATGTTAAATAGCCTCTGTGTGTCTGTCTGTATATATAAATATGTCAGGACTCGGTTTCCTGGCCTTGGATATTGGCGCAAAAAACCAGAATCCTGACATGGAGAGCCGATAAGGATGTGCAGCTGGTGGCCTTGGGAGGAGCAGTTGGTGGTTGGCGGGGAATATTGAGCGGGATCCGCGGTCGGCGGGAAAAGGGGATTCGAATGTGGGGGAGGGTATATAAGGGTTGACTTGCGGCTGTATGCCAATCCTGGCTTTCATTGTGTATGCATATCCAGTAGTAAAAGTTTCCTGATTGATTACGGATCGGCATCCTGTGTCATTCTTGGGGCGGCTGCTGTGAGCTTACATAAAAATGTGTGTGTGTATGTGTGTGTGTGTTGTGTGTCTATGGCATTGAATGTTTGCCATGTATATGTACATTGTAATCCACCCTGAGTCCCCTGCGGGGTGAGAAGGGTGGAATATAAATACTGTAAGTAAGTAAATAAGTAAGTAAGTAAGTAAGTAAATGTGTTTTATACAGTATAAATTTTGTGTGTGTGTGTGTTTCATACAATATTTAAAACAAATAAATGAAGCAATTACATTGTTATTTTTTGTTACTATTAGTATTGCTATTTTGCAGTGGCACAATGAAGGAGGTATTTCTTGGTATAATCTGTTCAACATGGGTTAACATACTATCCTGTAATAATAACAGAGTATCAAAGCTCAGAGATGGAGGCACCACCAGAAGCAAAATAATCCCTGTCAAATTCCTTAGTGGTTGTGTTGAAAAAGGCTTGGTAATCACAAGAGGAATACAGATATTTCTTTGGGAATGGTAAATATCCCTTGAATCAACACTAAAATATTCTGGGCCACATCCTGCACATCACATCTATTCCTTGCATTGAGTCATGTGATCTTCTCATATACAATCATATCCCAAATAAGATATGATGCCACCTATCACTAAAGAGACCTATGGAGATTTAGCTTTCTTTGTATGCCATGTGACTTGATCAGCAGGCTTCTGAATCCCTAAGCATGCCCAAGAAGGCATGTCTTCGAAATAAAATGCTGCTCAATTTGGATACGTGATCACTTTGTCTCTAATCCCCCTATTGCTTGTTGAATTAATCTTCCACTAAACAGGAAGGGCTCGCAGGTAACTGGAAAAAGAAATTGGAAAGGAAA
This sequence comes from Anolis sagrei, assembly GCF_037176765.1. Taxonomy (NCBI): domain Eukaryota; kingdom Metazoa; phylum Chordata; class Lepidosauria; order Squamata; family Anolidae; genus Anolis; species Anolis sagrei. Next base: position 151,476,362 of record NC_090021.1, read on the forward strand.
ATGTAGGGAATCTAGGATGATGAAGCAAAGGGGTTGGAGGTGTGGAAAAGACGGGGATAGAGAAATAATGCATTGCTACTGAAATCTCTGTTCTTCATCTTTTAAGGGAGACAAAAGATTATTTTAACAGCATTTGGATACTGATTCTATTGCAATGTTTAAAGGGAGATCAATGCAAATGTAGAATATCAGCTGCCTCATATAAATCTTTTGTATAAGCAGGTGGTTTTGGACCTTGCCTGAAGCTATTGCTTTTGATCATTTAGGGGGCTACTGATGTACCCCAGGCAACTCACGTAAAACAGTTATTTGTAGTTATTTAAAGGTATAACTTTAAACATGACTTTAATCTATTTGCAGTTATAACAGGCTCACAGTATGGAAATGTTTAAAGGACTCGCATCTTTCTTTCTCTCTTTTCTTTCTTTTTTTCTGCAGCATTTCACAAAAGCAGACATCATCATCATTATTATTATGTCTATTTTTATATTTATATCTTGCTTTTCTCTCTTGATCAAGACACAATGTAGATCGCAACATTAATACAGGACAATTTAACAACAAAAACATAAACATATTAAAATAGAATTAGACCTACAATTATTAAAATAAATTAAAATCACTTAAAACAAATAAAACAAAATAAAATTATTAAAACTATACAACAAGTCAGTTTTGGCACAGCTCCCTAATCTGTTAAGGTCTTTCTGAATCCTGATCTTGTCTTCTGGAGTATTAGCTATCTTTCCCAATTTCTCATTAAGAAACTCTTGGAGTTGAGAGTCCACCACATGCTCCAATATTTTAGATGGACACTAGCTAGTCATTGTCTATTTCAGAGGGGTAGGATATGGACTTTTAAACCCCTCAGTCCAGGGGTCCCCAAACTACGGCCTGCGGGCCGGATCCGCCCCTCTGAGGGCATCTATCTGGCCCGCGGGCTGTGGAGAAGGGTGAGAGGTGGGTGAAGGGGGAGGGAGGCGGCGGACGAAGGGAGGGAGGCGGCGAGCAAAGTGGCTTGGGCCCACTTTGTCCTCTGTCTCTGTGGGCCCAGCCTCTCCTGCCTTCGGGATGTGGCCTCACCACATCCAGAAGGCAGGAGAAGGGGGGGTGAGGCGGTGGGCAAAATGGCTTGGGCCCGCTTTGCCCTCCGTCTCTGTGGGCCCAGCCTCTCCTGCCTTTGGGATGCGGCCTTGCCGCATCCAGGAGTCAGGAGAAGGGGTGTGAGTCCTGCTAAACAAATTCTGCCAAGAAAATCTTGTGATGGGGTCACCGTTAGGGTTTAGCATAGGTCAGAAATTACTTAATGGCACACACATACTCACGAGAGTATGTGTATTCATGAATTTATTCATATATTTCATATGCCATGTGTCCAAACTGTTTTTGTCTAATTGAAAGTTGGCAATATCAGTATATCCCACCTAATGAGACAATAGGTACCATCTGATTTCTACAAGTTGTCTCCAGCACTCTGTCTAGTAGACATAAATTACATAACATAGTCATTCATAATAATAATAACAACAATAATAACTTTATTCTTATGCCCCACCACCATCTCCAAAGGGACTTGGGGCAGTTTACAAATGGGACAAAATGCCCACAGACACAGACACGTAACAATCCATCAATGCAAAAACACAAATTAAAAATAAAACATAGTTAAATATAACAATCCAGATAAAAGTACAATTCAATAAAACATAAGAGTATAAACAGCACTGTTAAAATTCAATCAAAACAATATACAACCAAACCAAAATTCATTAAATGTATAGAGACATCACTTTAGGGTTTTTAAGCATATAATTGTATGATACGATTAGCATTAAATAAGCACCACAGCCCATTTTTTAATCAATACCTTTAATTATTCTAGAATTATTGTGGCACTTTACCTTTTCATATAGTTTTAGAATAATATTAGTTCCCATTTGGACAATAGGCTCTGTGCTTATGGTCCTTAGCACCCATCGTAATAACAATGAAAACACTTCTATTCTGCATGAATGTTTTAGGAATGCAGGTGGATCATATGGCTTCTATTTTGAACTATTTCAATTTCAAAAATCAATTTCCTTCGACACATGGCTATTGCAATATTATAACATGCTGTGAAATGCAGATCTTACATGCTGCATTCTGACCTCCAAAAGATTTTGGAGATGAATGAATGTGTTACAAATGCATTTTAAGAACAGAAGAAGAGCCATGGTAGCTGAGACCAAATGTCTACCCAGGTCAGGTTTCTATACCCACATAGGTCAACCAGATACCAAGCAAGCAAGACAACAACCCACAAATGCAGCAAGAGTGTATTTGATGTTCCCACTAGCTTTCCCAAGTAAGAGAATTTGCAAACTATAGTGCTTCAGATACTGAAGAAAACATAAAGCTTGCATGATAAGAAACTATTAATGCTATCCTCACTGAATTTGTCTAATCTGCTTTTAAAAGCAATCCATGGTGGTGACCTATATTACCGCATCCTGCCTATATTCTGTCTCAATGCCTTTTAAGCAAACCACTACAGGAAGTACTGAAATCTTAGAAGTGCTTTTAACTTTGGGATTGCATATGTCTAGCTAGTTTTATCCTTCCAATTAATAGTTTCTTAAGTTGCATGCCACATACGTCAACTTAGAATAAAGCACCCAAGTGGATGATGTCTCCACCTGATTCCTACCTATTCGGTGGCTCAGTGGGTTAAACCCCTGTGCCGGCAGGACTGAAGACTGACAGGTTGCAGGTTCGAATCTGGGGAGAGGCGGATGAGCTCCCGCTATCTGCTCCAGCTCTTCATGTGGGGACATGAAAGAAGCCTCCCACAAGGATGATAAAAACATCAAATCATCTGGGCGTTCCCTGGGCAACGTCCTTGCAGACGGCCAATTCTCTCACACCAGAAGTGACTTGCAGTTTCTCAAGTCGCTCCTGACACGACTAAAAAAAGAGAGTAGCATCCTTTGTAGCATTTTCAGGGGGTATTGTCGAAGGCTTTCATGGCTGGAATCACTGGGTTGTTGTAGGCTTTTTCGGGCTATATGGCCATGTTCTAGAGGGATTCTCTCCTGATGTTTTGCCTGCATCTGGCAAGCATCCTCAGAGTTTGTGAGGATTTTCAGGGGGCTTGGGGGACTTCGGTGTGGTGTTGAGAGGTGTGGGTTCAAATGGGGAGCATGGCGCCTTTGAAAACCAGTTTTCACAGAATCATAGAGTTGGAAGAGACCTCACAGGGCATTCAGTCCAACCCTCTGCCTATTTGTTTCTTAAATAAACAAATAGGTACATTGTTAGCAAAAGATTTTAGCAATATTCGCAATTACTTTTTGCTTAACTGAATATCTATTCAGTTTTCACATTACATCTTCCATTTAACATTTGAGATCCCAGTCCAACTATCTCTATGCAGGCATGTAGCCGGGGGGGGGGGGGGGCCTCGGGGGGCTTCAGCCCCCCCCCCCCCGAAATTCATTCTCATGGTGGTTCGCGAAAAGGCCTTACTGGTGCATTACTTAAACTGTTATGTTTATTCATATCATGATCTGATCACCATACTCAATATATCCCATATGCATGGGGGTATTGGGGTAATGATACAAAAGGTTTGCTAGGGTAGACCCTCTTTCACTCAGACTCAGCCCCCCCCGAAACTCAGCCCCCCCGAAACCCACCCTAAAAAAAATTCAGCCCCCCCCCCCCCCCCGAAACGAAATCCTGGCTACGGGCCTGTCTCTATGGAATAAGATCTGATGAAAAATGACAGAGCAATATTTTTTTTTCCAGCAGCACCCATCTGGGCAAGAAGAGGTCCTTTCGAGGCTCCTGAATGTCAATCTTTTAGAGATATGGCCAATTTATTTATTTCAATTATTTGTACCCTGCCCTTCTTTACCCCTGAAGGGGGACTCAGGGCGATGCCTGTTGTAGAACGTTTTCATCTTATTACTCTCTTGGCTGTGTTATGTTACTCCACGAACATTGCTTCCTATTCTCTAAGCTATTTCAAATTAATTTGGTAAAAATATGACTATATAAACTGTGTATAAAAGAAATTGTTAATTTTCTAACAATATTAAAGTAAACTGTGTATTCTAGATGCACTAGGGACTATCAGAGTCAATAAACCTTTCTGCTAGAATACACACATTTATTTATTTATTATTTATTTACTGTAATTACATACCGCCTTTCTCACCCCGGGGGAGACTCAAGGCGGTTTACAACATACTAATGGCAAAAATTCAATGTCAACATACTATACACAAAGAAATCATAATAATGAATTACTACATATAATTGAACTTTTAGAATCATAAAATCATAGAAGTTAAAATCAATTAAAACCATTAAACTTAAGGCATACATAAAATTTAAACATTCAGACAAGCATAAAATCATCCCACCTGACATCCGCCGGGAAGTAGCAGCCAATAGTGAAAGGACCAAGGCAGAGACATCTCCAGCTCATCCTCTGTTTGGGTATCAGCCAGCACGTCAACGACTTAAATCTAGAAATAGTTTTCTAAGATCTACAGAGACACTCGCTGGAACACCTCAGCAAGCAAGAGTCCAAAAGTGGCAGGCTCAAACCCAGAACCTCAACCAGTGGCTGATACGAAATGAGAGACTCCCCCCTGGGCACATAGAGGACTGGGCGACTTGGAAGGCCCTGAACAGACTGCGTTCTGGCACCACAAGATGCAGAGCCAACCTTCAGAAATGGGGCTACAAAGTGGAATCCTCGATATGCGAATGTGGAGAGGAGCAAACCACTGACCACCTGCTGCAATGCAACCTGAGCCCCGCCACATGCACACTGGAGGACCTTCTTGCAGCAACACCAGAAGCACTCCAAGTGGCCAGATACTGGTCAAAGGACATTTAACCAACTACCAAACTCACAAATGCTGTATTTTATCTGTTTGTTTGCTTTGTTCTGTTAGAAATGTAATATAATTGACTGGTTGATCTGACACGACAAAAAAAAATCCCAGTATAAACGTTAAAATCCCATGATCCAGAAATCCATATACCATAGCCATTCTGAATTGTCAGTTCACAGGTTCCTTAATTATTCTTTGTACCTGGAGGCACATTAACAATACATTTCAGAAAGGAATTATATGAAACTGACTATTTGTAATACATTACTTCCAACCTCTGTTTGGGCATTATGTAAAAGAATGGGCATGCATATTGATATGCATACTACAGCATATATGTATAGGTGACACGGCACACACACACACACACACACCACCAACAACAACAACAACAACAACAATATTTCCATAATGCCCCATATCATCTGCTTTTTATATTGTGTCCCAGAGAACCCTCAGGTTCTTTGAAGGCTTCCAAAATGATTCTTCAATGATGTAGCCAATAATGGCAAAGAGTCCCCCCTAGAAGGCTTATTCCCATGCTGTTCAAGGCTGCAGGGGAATATCATGTGTCCCCTCCCTGCCAATCTAGCTGGCATTTTGTGCCATCTAGTCATGCCCTTGGGAAAGTATGGAGAGTTTGTAATGGGTAACAGTGAGAGTCCACTGCATATAGACAAGGGTTCCCTGGTTATAGATAACCACCACAATAACTTTATTTATTACATACTAGCCATCCCCTGCCACGCATTGCTGTGGCCCAGTATGGTGATCTGGGAAATAAAGTAAAGAGAAAGTGTTGGTTTCTAATATATGTAATTTCTTTATACTTGTGGGTAAACAGTGTTTCTTGTTGTTTCTTTGTCAGTGTTGATGGGGAGATTGTGTGGTTCGCCTACTCTGGAATATGCAACATATCATTGTCCTTCTTTAGGGGTCCCTTTCAAATCTAGGATACTATATCTCTCTGTGTGTGATTCATATATATATATATATATATATATATATATATATATATGGCTGGAAGGCTCTTGGTTAGGAGGGCTTTGATTATGTTTTCTTGCCCTGATGAAGGGAGTTGGACCTGGATGGTCTTAAATATGGGGGTTCTATGTGGGAAGTTTGCCCCAATTCTGTCATTAGTGGGGTTCAGAATACTCTTTGATTGTAGGTGAACTATAAATCCCAGTAACTACAATCCCCAAATGTCAAGGTCTATTTCCCCCAATCTCCATCTGTGTTCATATTTGGGCATATGAAATATTCCTACCAAGTTTGGTCCAGATCCATCATTGAGTCCACAGTGCACTCTGGATGTAGGTAAACTACAACTCCCAAACTCAAGATCAATGCCCACCAACCCCTTCTAGTGTTTTCTGTTGGTCGTGGGAGTCCTGTGTGCCACGTTTGGTTCAATTCCATCACTAGTGGAGTTCAGAATGCTCTTTGATTGTAGGTGAACTATAAATCCCAGCAACTACAACTCCTAAATGACAAAATCAATTTTTTGAGTGATGGTCACTCCTTGGCTTAGTAGGTGTCATGTGGCCAAATTTGGCAGTAATTTGTCCAGTGGTTTTTGAGTTATGTTAATCCCACAAACTGACATTACATTTTTATTTATGTAGATATTTATTACATAACCATATAATAGAGACATACTTGCAGGGAATTGATGGAGAGGAAACAGAGGAGGAAGAAGAGACCTCCTTATTCTCTTCACTATCTCTAATAATTTTTGTAAAGCCTTATTCCTAGAAGATGTGTTTCAAAGAAGGTGGACCACTTTCTTCCAAGTAGGTCAGGAGAGGAGACAAGTCTTCCAACACACGCAAAAAGAGGTTGGAGAGTTTAGTGAAGATATAACCATATCTAATGAATTTCGATTACATTTTTACTTTACTCCCTTAAACAGCAATGGAAGATCTTTAACATCCAGTGAACTAAACACATGGAAGGAGAACTTAGTATGAACACTATTATCATATTCATTTCTTTTCCACTTCTGAGAACATTGCTTGTGGCACCTTACAAATTCCTGTGAATTTCCTTTTTAGTACCTTCGACGGAGGGTGAGAAAGAGAATATGATCAAAATTGATGCTGAAACATCTCCATAGGCCAAAAGGAGGAGGAGGGACTCAGCCTGAATCAGGCCTTAAAAAGATGAAGCAATAGAGCTCGGTTTTGCAGAAAAGTGACTTGTCAAGTGCATTACATGGAAGGGAGAGAAAATGCCATTTCTACTTGTTTATAGTTAGCAAGCCAATGGATCTAACCTGGTAGACTCTGCAAAAGGTTTTGATTGTAAGACTTCACAGCACAACCCCATCACAGTAGTGTCTGGTTACAGTTCCATCTATTTGTTTTTAAAAGAAACCAGTTTACTGATAAAAATGACCATCAATCAAAATGGGGTTATTCATAAGTGCATCCTGTGAGCTACATGAGACCCTTGTGACTTTTACGGGTAGCTCGAGAAGCCCCCTAGAAGATACCAAAGCTAGCAGATGGCATCTCTACCCCAAAATAGTTTTTTCAGGCTATGAATTTGAGAGGAGAGTTTGAGGGAGCAGGGCATGTTCTATTGGATGAAGGGGAAACAGGGTGGGAAGAGGTGACATGATTGCACTTTTGAAATACTTTAGACCAGAGCTTTCCAAACGGTGTGTTGTGAAACTACTGTGTCCCCTGTAGCTCTCACATGTGTCACATGAAAAATGCTTCCTTTAGCAGCAGCAAGCATTGGGAGGATTGTGAAGGAAGATTGGAGAAACAGTGTTGGGTTGCAGCAGCATTGTCTGCAATAAATATTACAATACAATTTAAAATGGGAAAGAATAGCTTATCTGACCTGGTTGTTTCATTTCATGTATGCATTTTGTTAGTTATGGATGAAAGGTTTATGACAGAGGTGTCAAGCTTATGGCCCTCCAGACATTTGGGCTTCCAACTGCCTGAAGCTCTAGCCAGCTTGTCCAATGGGTATTCTAGGAGCTGAAGCCTAAAACACCTGAAGGGCCACAAATCTGATACCACTGGTTTATGGGAAAATGGTGAAGTCTCCTTCTCCTCTTCCTCTTTACCTTCATCATCCTCTATTCTTCCTCCACAATTATTCACCCACTCCTCATCCTCTCCTTCTTCATCCCCCTCTCTTCTTCTCCTCTAGGTAAAGGTAAAGGTTTTCCCCTGACATTAAGTCCAGTCGTGCCTGGGGGTTGGAGCTCATCTCCAGGGGCGGCTCAACCCATTACGCAAAGTAAGCATTTACAGTATAGTTGATTTTGCTCAGGGTCACTCTTGAGGCACTCTTGGGGGGAAATAGACCTTGACATATGCGAGTTGTAATTACTGGGATGTATAGTTCACCTACAATCAAAGAGCATTCTGAATGCCACCAATGATGGAATTGAACCAAATATGGCACACAGAACTCGCACGACGAACAGAAAATATTTATCAGTGATTGGTTGGGGGGGGGGGGGGGCAAAATACTGTTTGCTTACCATTGAAAATTACCTAAGGCCGCCTCTGCTCATCTCAATTTCTAAGCCAAAGAGCTGGCATTACTTTACTCCCTTACTTTACTCTCATTGGAGATTAGATCTGCCTCTTCCCTCCTGACTTTCAGAAAGCTGGTAAAAACCTGGCTTTGGAATATAGCATTTGCAGAATGATGATCAAGTCAATAATGGCTGACCACACCCGCGGATGGTGATAAAGTTGTGATTTTATTCCGACGACCTGGCTTTTGTAATTGTATGATATTGTATGATCTGTATTTTAATGTATTTTGTATTAATGTATTATGATGCTATTAGGTTTACTATATTTGTGTTGAATTTTCTGCTGTTAGCCGGCCTGAGTCCCTCTTCAGAGGTCGAGAAGACTGGGTTATAAAAGCTCTAATTAAATAAATAAATAAATAAATAATTGTCCGGAGACACCTCCAAGGTCTTGTGGCCGGCATGACTGCATGGAGCACCCTTACTTTCCTGCTGGAGCGGTACCTATTGATCTCACATTTGGATGGTTTCAGACTGCTAGGTTGGCAGAAGCTGGGGCTGACAGCGGAAGCTCACGCTGCTCCCCGGATTCGAACCTGTGACCTTTTGGTCATCAAGCTCAGCAGCTCAGTGGTTTAACCCACTGCGCAACCGGGGGCTCTCCTCTACCACCTCCTTCTTAATCATTTTCCTCTTTCTCCTCCTCTTTTCTTCTCTTCCTCCCCTGCTTCCTCCTGCTTGTCTTCTTTCTCCCTATGCTTCTCTCCTATTACTCCTCCTCTTTACTTGTCTGGGAGTTTGGAAAAGCAGGGGAGACCCCATAAGCCTTGACTTAATGTTGGAATGGGTTTGGGTTGAGCCAACAAGTGAGGAATGGGGTTGGGAAAGGGGAATTATTATTATTATTATTATTATTATTATTATTATTATTAACTTTATTTATACCTCGCTAACATCTCCCAAAGGACTCGATGCGACTTTCAAAGGTGAAGGCCAACAACGAAACAACAACATACAAATACAACAGTAAAACTCATAAAGCAAATAATAAAACATCAAGCAAACAATAAAACACTAAAAACAATGACACCATGATGCATTTAAAACCTAAGGCCGGGCCAAATATAATGGACAAATTTAAAAAGTGCTGGACATGACAGGTGAAATGTAGAGGTTTTTGGAGGTAGGTGCAATGTGCAGACAATCCTAAAATCTAACAAAGTGCATTTGGGACATGATGCTGGGTGTTTCCTATTCTAGGAAGGCACACTGGAACAGCCAGATCTTCATGCTCTTCCTAAAGACTGCCAACGTTGGGGCTTGTCTGATGTCCTTGGGGAGAGAGTTCCAGAGTCGGGAGGCCACCACAGAGAAGGCCCTGTCCCTCGTCCCCACCAAGCGTGCTTGCAACGCCGGTGGGATCGTGAACAGGGTCTCTCCAGATGATCGAAGGGATCGTGTGGGTTCATATATGGAGATGCGATCATGCAGGTAGGCGGGTCCCAAACCATTTAGGGTTTTGTAGGTAAGCACCTGCACCTTGAATTGGGACCGGAAGATGAACGGCAGCCAATGGAGCTCCTTAAACAGGAGGGTTGACCTCTCTCTGTAAGGAGCACCAGTTAACAACCTGGCTGCCGACCATTGAACCAGTTGGAATTTCCAAGCCGTTTTCAAGGGCAGCCCCACGTAGAGCGCATTACAGTAGTCCAATCTAGAGGTGATAAAGGCAAGGACCACCCCGGCCAGATCAGCCTTTACGAGGTACGGTCGCAGTTGGCACATGAGTCTCAATTGTGCAAAAGCCCTCCCGGCCACCGCCAACGCCTGAGCCTCCAGCATAAGTGATGAATCCAGGAGGACAACCAAACTGCGGACCCGTGACTTCAGGGGGAGTGTAACCCCGTCCAACACAGGTTGCCACCCTATACCCCGATCCGGTTTATGATCAACCAGGAGGACCTCTGTCTTGTCGGGATTAATCTTCAGCTTGTTCATCCTCATCCAGATAGCCACAGGGGGAATCCAATCAGTCTTTCCCCATCTTCAGGAGAAAAGGAAGGAGAGGACATTGCTCATGGATGACTTCCCTCCTCCCTTTCACTCCCCTTTGCTGAATATGGGAGCCAGGAAGGCCCCCCTAAAATTCCAGATATATGAGAGTTCCTAGGAAATATGGGAGTGTGGTCATTCTACTTGTGGTGGTGGTGGTGGGGGTTGATTCTCAGCCTAGTCCTACATGCTAACCAGCACAACACGGGACTGAACCTTGACAAGTGCTGACATCACCTGAATCTCTGCCTGTCTTCCGATTCCTTCAAAAACAACCCAGTCTTTCAGGAGAACATGCCAATGCCTGCTGAAAAGCAGAGGAAAATAACAGTGTGAAAGCTGGGCTTCGTACCATATGAAATTAAGTTTGAAACAGCATGTTATCTATAAATATTCACTTCATTTGCAAGGAGATAAAATATCTTGGCTTCCTTAAAATTTACATTTGTGTCCAAAACTGCTCATCATATCTTTTTTAATTACATATGTTTAAAATGTGCATATGTTTTTCTGTCCTAGTGCTGTTGGTTTCTACGTATTTAAAAGTCAGATGAAAGAAAATGCAAGCAAACAAGAGTTTTTTCCCTAATGCTTTGATGTCTCTAATGCTCCATCAACTGGCTTATTAAACCTTACACTCTTCGTATTCTAAGCAAAAGCTTGAGTGCTTTGGAAGGTGTCTAAAAATATACTGTGATCCTTAAAAATATGATCATACTTATCGGACAAGATAATAAATAATAAATGGCGCTCAAGACCTCCTTTATATTTTATTCACCCTGGCATATAAGTTTAATCAGGGCAGCAGTCGGATTTTCCATCCAGTGGCAGCTGAATAAAAGAAGTAGAAAGAAATCGCCATGTAAAAGAAATGCCTTTATATTGCCTGTTTGAAAAACCAATTAAGGCAGCAGTACCCAATGAATGTTTGTTACATCTCAGTTCTGATTTAAGCACATTTAGTTGAAGAAGGCATGCATATTCAAGGTGGATAATATTTTTTTCATGTCAGGAGCAACTTGAGAAACTGCAAATCACTTCTGGTGTGAGAGAATTGTCCGTCTGCAAGGACGTTGCCCAGGGGACACCCGGATGTTCTGATGTTTTACCATCCTTGTGGGTGTCTTCTCTCATGTCCCTGCATGGGGAGCTGGAGCTGACAGAGGGAGCTCTACCCGCTTTCCCCAGATTCGAACCACTGACCTGTCGGTCAGCAGTCATTCCAGCACAAGGTTTAACCCATTGCCCAACTGCGAGCAATTATGACCAGATTACACAAGGGAAAATGAGGATTTCAGCTACAAATGCTTTGGCTGGCTGGCTGCTCTCAGTCCCGCCGGCCTCACAAGCGCGGCTGGTGGGGATGAGGGACAGGGCCTTCTCGGTAGTGGCCTCGTGACTCTGGAACTCTCTCCCGCCAGAACCGCCCCAACAATCCTGACATTCAGGAAACAGGTGAAGTCATAGTTATGGAGACAGGCTTTCAAAGAATGAGACAATGATCTGGATGGAAGACGGTGTATATTCGATTTTAGCATGACGACTGACCACTGTACTTTTGAAAATATGTGCTTTTTAAATGTTTTATTGTAATGTGTATTTTGATATTTTACCGATTGTATGTGTTTTTATGGTTGGAAACCGGGCTGAGTCCCTCTTATGAGGTGAGAAGCTCAGTATATAAAACTTTGAAATAAATAAATAAATAAATAGTTTCACTGCCCAATTTTTTAAATCAAATATTTATTTTAAATTTATATTCAGATCTATTATTATTACATTTGTTATCTGATTGTTAGCTGACAAGGCAGCTAACAATTTCATACTAAGAGGTAAATTGATACATGTACTAAGTTGTCAGATAACTAATTAAAACAAAGTCAGCAACTAAACATACTGAAGAAAACAGCAATGAAATTTGGTGAAACAACCCTGGAGAAAATCCTTCAAAATTAAAAAAAATGCTATACTAACTTGTTGATTGATTTTATTGCAAGAAAAGAAATGTTTGAAGTGACAGGATAAGCTTGAGAAAATATATGTTTTTCTTTCCCCTGTTTTCAAATGTTTCAAATGTTTCCATTCCTAATATATTTTCAACAGCACACATGTGCTGGTGAATTCATTTAAAATGAACTGAAACAAAATGCACTGATGCACAGATAATGAGAAAAAAACAAGATAAACTCGAACTTTTGACATAGCAACACAAATATGATATAACATGGAAAACTGAAACATGGTGGGTTAAAACTCATTATTTGAATGGATTGTTGATGTATATATCTACGGCTAAGATACATTGGTTTCAAGCTGACAAATACCTGTATATTTGTATTTTAAGAGGACTAGATGTATGTTGTATGTTGTGTTTGCACTTTCTGTTTTGGTAAGGCCAACAGGCTAATCAATAAAATCGTTTGTTCATTACTTGGATGTAATTTTTTTTTGTTCATTTGTTCAGTCATTTCCGACTCTTCGTGACTTCACGTACCAGTCCACAACAGAGCTCTCTGTCAGCCGTCACCACCCCCAGCTCCTTCAAGGTCAATCCAGTCACTTCATTGAATGTAGTAGTACAGTGGTATAATCTAGTTCAAAAAACAGGCCAATATGGAAAGAAAAAAATTAGCATTATATTTCAAGGATGATTACACTTTGGGATCTATGTCTTGATTCCCATGCAACAGTCAATGAGCTTGATAAGCTTTGTTGGTCTCTCTATTATGACCTACAAAATATAAAAATGAAAATAGAATTAAATATTACAATAATTTGAAAAATTGTTCAATTTAATTGGCAGGGGTGGGGGAGCTTTGGAGAGGGAATATTGTGGGACTATTTCTGTATTTGACCACTTTATTTTGTTATGTTTTCTTTTAAAGGATTTCATCCCACAATGTTTCTCCAAGCACACGAAGCCCCACAGAGCCCAAATGATGATGCAAGATCATTCCATGGGTTCCCTGTTTCCCCATTTCTGAAGTGTTTTGAAATACAAGGATTTTAAAGACCACTCTCACAACCACCATGTCAGACTACACAGAGAAGCCATTGAAATCCACAAGCATGTGGACAATTTCAACAGAAAGGAAGAAACCATGAAAATGAACAAGATCTGGCTACCAGTATTAAAAAAAACTCAAAAATTACAACAGCAAAACAACAGAGAATAAACAATCAAGAACATCAAATCACCTCTCAACAAAAGATTCCCCCCAGGCACTTCCAAGCCATTAAATGCTAATCAAGGTGGTCAGTTGAAACATTCACATCTAGCTCCAGCAGACAAAAGTCCTTTGTCCCCCCCTGGTCATTCCACAGATATAGAAACCCATTTCCCTACTTCCAACAGACCTCACTACCTCTGAGGATGCTTGCCATAGATGCAGGCGAAACGTCAGGAGAAAATGCCTCTAGAACATGGCCATATAGCCTGAAAAAACCTACAACAACCCAGATTTTAAAGATGTTTAGGAATAGACTCCAGGTGGTTCCCTCCACATAGAATCAGGCTAAAATGTTGAAATTGAAGTGTGATGTTAAATATCTGTGTTCTATTTATATTGTGACATTTTCCTGTGTGCGGTCCTTAAATGTCCCCAAAAATACAATTATCAAAAATGGAGACAGATAGGTAATTTCTAATATTTTTTTATTTATTATTCAAAGTTCGCAATGCAGAAGTAATGCAACTTCCTTTTTCAGAAAACATTTAGTTCTTCAGTACATCCCAAATTGCTTAGGGAGTTCTTTTTGGGTTGGAGAAATATTTGCGATGTTTTCCAATGTATTCAAAGTGTTACTGTAAAAAAATACACGAGGGGAAAAACTGGGAGGAGCTTGAATTCTCTTGTGAGATGGCAAAGTAAATAGATTTAGAAACAGGAGAAGGAAAACACATGTGATAGGAGTAAGCTCATTTTCCAGATCCTTTGGAGATGGAGCAACACAAAATGCCACACTAAGAATACCCGTGACACTCGCACCCCATCCCCTGTGGAATTAAATCCTTAGGTTCTGTGTTTTTAGGGGGGGTTGAATTTACATTTTAGGGGGGGGGGGTTGAATTTACATTTAATTAAAAAAACAGCATTCATCATTCCTTGGCCCATTATCAAGAACTTTCTGCTTTAAAAGCCTGCCTGAATAGAAAGGTTTTAGCCAGCTGCCAGAAAGACAATTGGGAAAGGGCAATTCCAATTTCCCTGGAAAGGAAGTACCAGAAATGAGGGGTGGCCTCTGAGCCACATCCCCACCAACTATGTTTATGATGGTGGGGGTTTGAGAAAAGTTCATCTCCTGAGGATCTCAGAGTCCGGGCAGGCTCATACAGGGAAACACAATCTGCTGGAAGAGTGTATGACCAAAAACAAAAGAAAAAAGAAGAAAAAAGAGGGCAACCACAATTCAACCCTGGAAAATGCAGCTCTCATCCATTAACATTTAAAAACTGATGCAATGTTCTTCCATCTCAAATATGATGAGATGTATGATACCAGATTTGAGTATTGCTTCAGATTTGAGATGGAAGAACGTCAGATTTGTAAATGCATAAAGGACCAGAATTTACAGATACTGATCAAATATGAACTGAAAATTTCACTTTCTTCTATATACTGAATATTTTCCCCTCTATTGCCTTGTTTTTTAAATCAGTCTTTTAATTTAGTTTTCATTGGTGGCCATTTGTATAAGTTTTCATGCTCATTCACAGTTTTATATTGCCTATTTCTATAAATTATGTAAGCACATGTTTGAATGATCCCTAAAAGGCACAAACTGCCATCTGCTTTGGTGGGTGACTGCAGTCTGAGATACTAATTCAATTGCCATGTCTCCATCAAGTGAGATCTGGAAAGTTGAAAGTTTGGTGAGGTACTTAAAGTTCCTTACTAGTAAGCCAATAGTCTAGCAAAAAAGTCTAAGTACTATAACAAACAACAAATCTCAGGGTTTGCAAAAATGAACCCATGGCACAAAGGCCATGGCTACGCAGCCAGAATAAATGGACTCACCACTCAATGCAAGGTCCACTTTATTGTTATCCCATAGGCACCCATCTTGTCACCATAACATTTTGTAAAATGGTAAACAATCAACTTCATTGTATTGTCAAAGGCTTTCGTGACTGAAATCGCTGGGTTGTTGTAGGTTTTTTGGGCTATATGGCCATGTTCTAGAAGCATTCTCTCCTGACATTTTGCCTACATCTATGGCAACTATCCTCAGAGGTTGTGAGGTTTGTTGGAATCTAGGAAAATTGGGTTTATATAACTGTGGAATGTCAACTTCATTCTTTTTTTATTTCTCTATATGCATCAGATATACTTTTTCTGTGTGTGATCATACACCTACCTGAAGTTCATCCTCCGTGGCAGTGACATGTCTTTTGGGGAAAGTTTTGGGCGTGGTCTATTCATCCCATTCTATTCTCCTTTGCCAAAACAACCAGTGGCAGTCAGAGAAAGACCCTGAGTAAAAACCATAAATGTTTTTCATTTTCCCATTATTGTTTCCATTTCTTTTTTAAAATAATTGTTTAAATTTTGAAATTGTGCAGTGCTGTAGAAATGAAAAGATATTTTTATGTATCTCGATTGGGACAAAGGTCACCTAACTCGTGTGGTTGCACAAAATCTGCAAAAAAAGAAAAGGAAAGGAAAAAAGGAAGACAGTGATGTGGAGAATGGCATATTAAGTTTTTTTTAAAACTCACAATACCTTTTTACCCAATAAAGTTTTAAGGAAAGGCAGGGGGGCACACTTATGTGCATGGAACAGAGAGGAAAGCAACCCCAATATAAAGTTATGGCTCTCCCCTTTTGGAGTCCCAATGCAGAAACGATGACAAAGAAGAACATTGGATGAACTGGGAGGAATCACTCTTCTGCTGTGTGATAAGTCAAAGGTGCATCATTTTATTAGACATTTATTTATTTATTTACTGTATTTGTATACTGCCTTTCTCAGCCCGTAGGCGACTCAAGGCGGTTAACAGAGTAAAATTCAATGCTTACAATATCATAAATACAATTAAAAACATAACATATAATAAAAATGAAACATATCAATAAAATATAAATTCATAGTGTCTCCTTGTTAAAAACGTTGTCCGGTCTCATTGTCGTAGTTCCATTTTCCAATGTCAGTTATTCTGCTTTTGGAAACGCTTGTTCAAAAAGCCACGTCTTGACTTTTTTTCCAAAATGTTAAAAGGAAGGTTGCTGATCTATAGGTATGGCATTCCACAGCCAAGGGACCACTGCCGAGTAGGCTCTGTCTCTCGTCTCCGCCAAACGTACTTGTGACGAAGGTGGTAATGAGAGCAGAGCCTCCCCAGATGATTTTAAGGTCCTAGATCAGTGGTTCTCCACCTTGCTAATGCCGTAACCCCTTAATGCAGTTCCGTATGTTGGGGTGACCCCCAACCATAATATTGTTTTCGTTGCTACTTGATACCTATCATTTTACTACTGTTATAAATCGTAATGTAAATATCCAATATGCAGGATGGATTTTCATTCACTGGACTAAATTGAGCACAAATACACAAGATGCCCAAATGTGAATGCTAATGGGGTTGGGGGGAGGACTGATTTTGTAATTTGGGAGTTGCAGTTGCTGGGATTTAGAGTTCATCTATAATCAAAGAGCATTTTGAACTCCACCAGCGATGGATTTAAACCGAACTTGGCACACAGAACTCATATGATGATTAGAAAACACTGGAAGGGCGTTGTGGGCATTGACCTTGAGTTTAGGAGTTGTAGTTCACCTATATCCAGAGAAGCACTGTGGATCCATGCAATGATGGATCTGGACCAAACTTGGCACGAATACTCAGTATGTCCAAATGTGAACACTGGTGGAGTCTGGGAAAAATAGACCTTGACATTTGGGAGTTGTAGTTGTTGCAATTTATAGTTCACCTACAATCAAAGAGCATTCTGAACTCGACCAACAATAGAATTGGGTCAAACTTCCCACACAGAATCCCAAAGACCAACAGAAAATACTATGTTTTCTGATGGTCTTTGGTGACCCCTTTGACACTCCCTCACGACCCTCTCAGGGGTCCCGACCCCCAGGTTGAGAAACACTGTCCTAGATTGTTCATAAGGGGAGATGTGTTCGGACATGTAAGTTGGGCCAGAACAGTTTAGAGCTTTATAGGCTAAAGCCAGCACTTTGAATTGTGCCCAGTAGGAAACTGGCAGCCAATGGAGCTGGCGCAACAGAGAACATGGGTGTGATCCAGTCCTCTTAAACCACAGGTTGCCTACTTAAAAGCCATTTTCTGCAGTACGTGTAATAAGGTCCTCGGTCATTTCAAGCTCTCTTGGGGATGGGCCTGAGTATAGAAAGTCTGATAAAGTTAAGGGCTTGGGCCAAAGCCAATATATACTGCAGGAAAGCTTGAATAGGTACTGAAAATGTAGCAAAAATATATTTAAAATTCATCTACCCCTGCATTGCTCATCTTCACTTGCAAGTCTACACATTAGTCTCATTTCAGCTAGTGACTGTGATATATACAGATTTTGTAAGTTTGGGGATTGAAACGTTAGAAATGCAAGAAGGGTATATTCCACCTGTCTGACACAAATATTAAAATCCTGGCACAGTATAACACAAAGAGCCACACAAACATATAATTTAAAAGGTTAAAAAACACTTCTTTTTTATTCTTATGGCACCTTTGGGGTTATTTGAAGAACATATTGCCTTGTTCTGTGAGGTATGAATTAAAAACCATCCTTCATTTGACAATTAAAACTGTATCTTTTTATCTAGGAAAGCAGACAGGGTTTGAGAGAAGAGCTTTCCACATCCACATAAATAAATAAAATGTCTAAATATTTTAGTTACTGTTGTCTCTAACTTCCCACATACGCATTGCTCTTGCAGCTTGATGTGGGCCCAAGAAGAAAGAAAGGACAATGTTTTCTCTCATAACATGATTGTTTTCCTTCTTACTGTTCAGAAACACCATTGTCTTTTAGGAACTGCTGCTGTACCTGAAGAATCATATGCAGAATCCAAGAATGCAGATTCTATGACTGCAGCTGTAATGGCTGGATTGCTACGAATATATCTGCCTCGTCGGGGCCTTTCTACACTGCCATATAATCCATATTGTCAAAGCAGATAATCCACAGATATCTGTTTTTGCTCTGTTTTTGCTCTGTTTTCTCTTGGACCATTGGGGGGGGGGGGGGGGGCTTGCCAGGCTCCCCTTCTTATCATTTTAGGCATTTAAGTTGTTTCTACTCTAGAGGACAGGAGCTGCAGACAGGCGCCTGTGTGTTCCCTGCATGCCACACATACTCTTTCCAAAGCATTAAAAAGGAGGCAAGTTCTTAACGTTGTTTCTTACTCTAGAGGAGAAGCGCTGCAGGCAGGCACACAGGGTCTTTCTCTCCCAGACATGCACCATGCCAGCAGCTACGCGCTCTTTCCAAGGCATTTTAAGGAGACTTCCCACTTCCAGGTAACGAAGAACGATAACCTCCTGGAGCTATCCCCCCTGAGCTTCCTTTAATCCATCGTGAGTCCCTCTTCGGAGGTTGAGAAGGATGGGATATAAATGTTCCAAATAAATAAATACATTTTTAAAAATGCCTCATTTTTCCTGGCACAATCTCCTTTCTGTTTTGGAGTTAATGCTTTCTTGCAGCTATTTCTACTTTCTACTCTAGAGGAGAGGTAACTGGTGGTAATAGTTTTCAGGGAATGAGGTTTTTATTGTTGTTTGCAGGGAAAGTAATAAAAAAGATTAAACTGTGATGCCAAAAAGCAGAGGAGGAGTCAAGCTCAGCTCTCATTTGCTTTCATTACAGGCGGGGTTTTTGTGCAGGGAGGGTCCTTCCCGTTACGTGTTCCCAAAGTACTGAAAGGAAGTGGAAGAAATGGAAGAAACGAATTCCACATACAAGCCTAGGCACTAGTGTCCCTTCAATGGACTTGGGTCTCCAATGTGTCAGTGCTACAGGTCCATTGTTGTTTTATTGAGGGCCTTGGCCTTTTGTAAGTTGTACCGAGTCCTTCGGGAGATGTTAGCGGGGTATAAATAAAGTTAATAAATAAATAAATAAATAAATAAATAAACATTGCTTGGACAACAGGGCTTGCTCTAGTATTGTATCCCCATCAGACTTGTCACAGGTGTGATAGTTTTTCTTTGTCTGATCAGCTAATCCAAAGTGATGCTTTCTTGGATCACATCTTGGAAGTAACTAATTACAATCACAACATTGTAATTAGTTACCCCCCCCCCCCCCAGTAACAAGTATATAACTATTTTACATTATGATTTTAACCCAGTGAAGGATACATTTGTTCCTTTTGAAGTATAAATGACACTTTTCAGTAACTGTGATAGTTAAGAGACCTTGTTAAATCACTATTGCAAAGGTATCCAGAATTAAGAACTGCGTATTACTGTTTATATGTGAGTTATATAAATTGTATTGTTTTTGCTTGTTGTTTTTTGTTTTATTGATGTGTTGTTGGGCTTGGCCTCATGTAAGCCACTCCGAGTCCCCTTGGGGAGATGGTGGCGGGGTATAAATAAAGTATTACTATTATTATTATTACTTCATGCTGCATCCAGTTTTTTTAAAAAAGTCACTCAAAACTTCAGTTACATTTGAAAAAGATTAAAACCGAAATGCTCTGATTGCACTGGACCAAAGATTCTTTGCTTTGTTGTGGCACTACAGCAAAATCCTTCCTCAAGTCTACCCTTGTGTGTCAGATTGCAGCCCAAAATAATCCTTAGGATTGATTCAAACTCTAAATCCCTTACTCTTTTTTTTTCAAACTGAAGAGATAGTTTCTTCTCCCTCCAGGCTTAACCCAACTGCAAGCCTTTCATTCTTGTCGAATGATGTACCCAAGTAAAACTGGGCTCACTGGAGTAGCAAGAAGGAGGTTTAGAGGATGCTCCCTCCCGTATTTTCCTACAGCAGTGTAAGTATGTGCAGAGCTTTTAATCCCATATTTCTGGATGGGCTTCAACAGGCTTAGCCTGACTTTTCAAGCAACACTAAATACCAGTTCAAGTACAGCAGTCTAGCAAGGGCTCCAACCTTCCCGTTTGGCTTTTTAAAAAACCTATCTTCCACTTTTTAACATCAACAAGCTCATCAACAATGATTAATTTTTGCTGCTGCTATTATTATTGTCATTTCTGTTATTGTCATCATCTACTGAAGTTTGGCTTAGTAAATCCAAGCAGACATGTCAGATGAAGGTGTGTGTGTGTGTGTGTGTGTGTGGAGGGGGTGGGCGTTGCATTATAACTCTAAAGGCAGCCTCTGGGTCAATGCATGAAAAGTCTGAGGTCAAGATGTTGTCAGTAATGAGATCAAAAGTTCACAGAGGCCTTTGTACAACACAGGAGAATTCCTCTGTTTCCTCCGGTGCTGTCTAATGCTAATTTCCTTAGCAGAAAGCTGTTGCAGGCATTTCAAACAAAACATCAGTCTAACACAGATCCACCTTTACTGCCTGAGCTGAATGTTTGAGGCCTGATGTGAGTGAATTTCTGAAGTACTAATGGTTATGTTTCATTTAGGGGAAAGGTTAATAATTACATGCCTTTTTTATTTTATTTTACCTCATTCCTTCCCCGTTCTTGGAATGTTGTTACTTCCACTCTGCTCCACTTGCACATAAAGTGTGAAAACAAGGAAAATGTTCCTGTAAATGGGGAAATGTTGGTTTGGTTGTATTCATTAGGAGATGATAAACATTTAAATTGCATTTGAAAACTTCAGTTTTGCCATACGTGAGAAATTGGTGTCAAAATGAAATGGACTAGTGTGGTGAAGTGTGAATTTTGGGTCTACAGTTATGTGTAGTTATAGATAGGTGTTTGGAGAGGTAAGTGTTTAGAGTAGCATAGCTGGGGGGATGGTGGCCAGCTCAGCTTGCATTGAGCTGAGTTGCCATGGAAAAAGGGGCGGAGCCAACTGCCACTTGGCAGGGCAGCCATTTCAAAACGGTCAGTCTGCAGTCTGTGAACTGCAGGAGAGGCTGGTTCTACTGTAGTGAGAATCAGGAAGGCAATCTGTAGTTAGAGAACTACAGGGAAAGGCTGATTCTGTTGTGTTAAGAGGAAGGTTTAGGCTTTTAGCCTGTGAGGTTTAGATAGGTCAAGTTGACTTATTTAGATTAGTACTTAGTGTATGAGTAGGAAAGGTGACAGAAACCCAGAAGCATCTTTACTGCAACAGAAATAACATAAGGAAAGAAGAAGCTCATACCTGAAGTAATCTGTTAAAGAAAGAAACACATTTTGAAGGAAAATAAGTTAAAACTTGTCTAGTAGAAGGAACAGTTCTCTCAAGAGTTATTTTTTGAAATGTATTAAATGTAACCTCTGAAGATATGTGCCTTTAAGAGTTAAGAAACATTGAAACCATTAAGCTTCTTCTATACTTCAATAAACTTGCTACAGTTTCTTTTAAAGCCAAGTCTCTGTTACAAATACTTTCAAGTTAAGCCGCGCTACACATTGAAGAAAGACCAAATCAATATTACAAACTATTAGTTGTGTTATCAGTTTAGTAAGCCCTTACAAAGTGGTGGCATCATTTACCAATCGTTACAAATTAGTGGCATCTTTACACTAGAAATGCTGCATTGGGCTCTATAGCTTAGAGCCATAAGCCACAGTCAAGAGATGCTGGGTCAGTTTTAACAAAGTCATATAATAACTTTCAAAAGGTCTTAGTAGAAAAAGTTGCTTTGGAATGCTGCTCATATACAAACATATATTTCTGTGACATTATATGATATTGCACATGAGGAGTCATTCCTAGAATGAAACCACCCTATACTTATACTTTCATGGGATGATTTCAAAACGTAATTTTGTATGAGCACAAAATTTTCTGATTGCAACTAAGTCCCTATTTATGCTGAACATATAATGCAGTTCAAACTGCATTATATGTTCAGTGTAAACTCATATAATACAGTTCAGTGCAGTTCAAACTGCTTTGTATGAGGACCCCTCTACACTGGCCCAAATACAAAGAAAACCAGCATTTAAAATTTGGTCCAGTGAATGACAGAGATTTACATGATGGTTAATAACAGTAGCAGCATTACAATTATGAAGTAGCTACGAAAATTATTTTATGATGGGGGGGGGGGGGTCACCACAACATGAGGGACTGTATGAAGGGGTTGCTGTATTAGGAAGGTTGAGAAGCACTGCTCTAGTAGATTATGAGAAAGCTATTTATCAAGAAACTAGCTGTCCCCTGCCACACGTTGCTGTGGCCCAGTCTGTTGATCTGGAAAATAAAGTAATGAGGAACTGTTGGTTTCTAATATATGTAATTCCTTTATGCTTGTGGGTAAACAGTATTTCTTGTTGTTTCTTTGTCAGTGTTGATGTGGAGAGTGTCTGGTTTGCCCATCCTGAAACATGCAACATATCATTGTCCTTATTTAAGGGTCCCTTTCAAATCTATGATACTATATTGGTGTGTGTGTGTGAATCATATCTATCTCTATCTATCTATCTATCTATCTATCATCTATCATCTATCTATCTATCTGTATCTATCTATCTATGGCTGGATGGCTCTTTGTCAGGAGGACTTTGATTATGTTTTCTTGCCCTGGTGAAGGGAGTTGGATTGGATGGCCTTAAGTATTTTCTGTTGGTCATGGGGGTTCTGTGTGGGAAGTCTGACCCGATTCTGTCGTTTGTGGGGTTCAGAATGCTCTTTGATTGTAGGTGAACTATAAATCCAAGCACTACAACTCCCAAATGTCAAGGTCTATTTTCCCCAAACTCCACCTGTGTTCACATTTGGGTGCATTGAGTGCTTGTGCCAAGTTTGGTCCAGATCTATCCTTGTTTGGGTCCACAGTGCTCTCTTGATGTAGGTGAACTATAACTCCCAAACTCAGGGTCAATGCCCACCGAACCCTTCCAGTATTTTCGGTTGGTCATGGGAGTTCTGTGCGCCAAGTTTGGTTCAATTCCATCATTGGTGGGGTTCAGAATGCTCTTTGATTGTAGGTGAACTATAAATCCCAGCAACTACAACTCCCAAATGACAAAACCATAATTTTTTGAATGATGGTCACTCCTTGTATAGAGAGACGTTTTGTTGCCAAATTTGGTGTGATTTCGTTCATTGGTTCTTTTGTTTTTAAGGTACTCATTATGCACAGAACATTTATAGATAGAGAGAGAGAGAGAGAGAGAGAGAGAGAGAGAGGACAGGGTCCCTACATGGAAGCACACAAGGTCATCCATGAGCCAGACAAATGGGTCCAATCAAAGCAACTGTAATCGAGTGTTAAATTCTTCCTCTCCTTCACAGTTTTATTACCAAACTTGTTTGAGCCCAGATTACATGTATGTGTATTAAATAAATGCAAATATATTTGAACGCTAAAAAATAATGAAAGCCGGGATCCTCTTCAAAATAAAACCAGTTGAAACTTCTAAGCTTTATTATCCATTTCTCTGTATTAAACTCTTATGATATTGTTTAGGAGCAGAAAAAACAATGTGAAGTATTGCCTTCTTTCTTTTTTAAAGTTTCTTGTTAAAATAGAGCCAGAAGGGTACACACATCTGATGCAGATAGAGGATTAAGCTATAATTAAAGTCAATATCATTGTCTATCCCTGAATTGCCAAGGAATATATATTTCAGTCAGGGCACTTTGGGGATTTCTCTCCGTGCGGCCTGCTCCTGCCCAAATCAGTGTGTCTTTCCCTTTGATATCCCCACAGTGTTCACATATACCCTCAAACACACACAGCTCAGGGTAATATGTCTCTAATGCGATGAAATCAATGGGAACACAGCCTTTTTTGCCTGACAGTATTGTCAGGCTGTATTATCTAGTTTAGGCTGTGGCTTCAGTTCATAGCAGTCGTCAGTTAAATTTCCCTTTCTGAAGCTGAGCAAAGTGTGGTAATGTCACAGCCACAGGCGACTGCTACTCATAGGATGGTTTACTGGTAGAGTTTAGCCTCCTGGCTTGTCACAGTGTATATATCTCAGGGTCTTCTTTTCCTTCGTAGTCAGAGGTTTCCAAGAATGTTGCCTGGAGCAGTCGTGGGATGCAAAAAAAGAAAGATTTTTGTTCTGCACTTAGCAACATTACCACACTTCACACTCACTTTCTGATAAGGGGAAATTTAACTGACTGCTCTGAACTAGATATACCAGATAATACATTCTGACAGTGCTGTGGATAAAGGCTGGCAAACCTACTAATTTATATTTCATTACCCTTACACTCAGCTTAATCTGTTATCTTTTGCTAAACATTACAAAGATCACAACAAGGCCTGAACCCAAAGGGGAGAGAAACAGGACCACAGCTACCTCAGAACACAGGGCACGACGGAGCTAGATGGGGCCGTGTGGATACCCTGCCCACTAACATTACGCAGGTGGAAGACAGGACACATGGGGCCAAGAAACATCTGAATATGGTCAAGATGGCAAATGTTATGAAAGAGGAAAACATACAAGCTAGAATCATAGAATCATAGAGTTGGAAGAGACCTCATGGGCCATCCAGTCCAACCCCCTGCCAAGAAGCAGGAATATTGCATTCAAATCACCCCTGACAGATGACCATCCAGCCTCTGTTTAAAAGCTTCCAAAGAAGGAGCCTCCACCACACTCCGGGGCAGAGAGTTCCACTGCTGAACAACTCTCACAGTCAGGAAGTTCTTCCTCATGTTCAGATGGAATCTCCTTTCTTGTAGTTTGAAGCCATTGTTCCACATTCAAGTCTCCCGGGAAGCAGAAAACAAGCTTGCTCCCTCCTCCCTGTGGCTTCCTCTCACATATTTATACATGGCTATCATATCTCCTCTCAGCCTTCTCTTCTTCAGGTAGAATAGAGGGGTAGCATGACTTCCCTAGATATAGACACTACACTCCTATTGATGCAGGCCAAAATCCCATTGGCTTTTTTTGCAGCCACATCACATTGTTGGCTCATGTTTCACTTGTTGTCTACGAGGACTCCAAGATCTTTTTCACACGTACTTCTCTTGAGCCAGGCATTGTCCCCCATTTGTATCTTTGCATTTCATTTTTTCTGCCTAAGTGGAGTATCTTGCATTTGTCACTGTTGAACTTCATTTTGTTAGTTTTGGCCCATCTCTCTAATCTGTCAAGATCGTTTTGAATTCTGCTCCTGTCCTCTGGAGTATTGGCTATCCCTCCCAATTTGGTGTCATCTGCAAACTTGATGATCCTGCCTTCTAGCCCTTCATCTAAGTCATTAATAAAGATGTTGGACAGGACCAGGCCCAGGACGGGATCCTGTGGCACTCTGCTCGTCACTTTTTTCCAGGATGCAGAGGAAGCATTGGTGAGCACCCTCTGGGTTCGTCCATTTAACCAATTACTGATCCACCTCACCCTAGTTTTGCCTAGCCCACATTGGACTAGTTTGTTTGCCAGAAGGTCATGGGGGACCTTGTTGAAGGCCTTACTGAAATCCAGGTACGCTACATCCATGGCATTCCCACATCTATCCAGCTTGTAACTCTATTGACAAAAGAGATCAGATTAGTCTGGCATGACTTGTTTTTGATAAATCCATGTTGACTATTAGTGAGGACCGCATTTGTTTCTAAGTGCTTGCAGACCACTTCCTTGACAATCTTTTCCAGAATCTTGCCTGGTATTGACATGAGGCTGAAATGGATGCTGTAGTTTGTTTTTGCCTGAATCTTTGGGGAAGGGCAAGATGCTGCCCCCCTCTTCTCCCACTGAATTTAACTTGCAGTATTAAAGGAGGGGAGAGAAAGAAAGAAAGAAACTTGGATACATCCACAGATGGTTATTTGTTGTTGTTATTGTTCATTCGTTAAGTCATTTCCGACTCTTCGTGACCTCATGGACCAGCCCACGCCAGAGCCATCTGTCAGCCGTCACCACCCCCAGCTCCTTCAGAGTCAAGCCAGTCACTTCAAGGATGCCACCCATCCATCTTGCCAATATGGCTGAGAAGAAAAAACACATAGCTGAGGTTCAGGTTCCATGAGTGCAATACATCCTGAAGAGGGGCGCAAGGAAAGTGCAACAATCAAGGAGATAGGACTGGGGATGGTCTCATCAAAGTGTTGAGGTGGACAATGAGAGGGCCGAACATAAAGTACTGAATTTAAAGTAGGGACAGGGAAAAAATACTGGTGGACTGCTTAATCGAAAGCACACTGGAACATCCAGGATTTTAGTTGACGCCAGAAAGAGGAGAAAGTAGGAGCCTGTCTGATCTCCCTAGGGCAGTGTTCCTCAACCTTCCTAATGCCGTGACCCCTAAATACAGTTCCTCATGTTTTGGTGACCCCCAACAATTTCGTTGCTACTTCATAACTGTAATTTAGCTCCTGTTATGAAGTAGCAACGAAATATCCAGATGCAGGATGTGTTTTCATTCACTGGACCAAATTTGGCACAAATACCTAATATGCCCAAATCTGAATACTGATGGGGTTGATTTTGTCATTTGGTTGTTATAGCTGCTGAGATTTATAGTTCACCTACAATCAAAAGCATTCTTAACTCCACCAATTATGGAATTGAACCAAACCTGGCACACAGAACTCCCATGACTAATAGAAAATACTGGAAGGGTTTGGTGGGCATTGACCTTGAGTTTTGGAGTTGTAGTTCCCCTACATCTAGAGAGCACTGTGAACTTAAACAATGATGGATCTGGACCAAACTTGGCACAGATCCTCATTATGCCCAAATGTGAACACTGGTGGAGTTTGATGAAATTAGACTTGACATTTGGGAGTTGTAGCTGCTGGGATTTATAGTTCACTTACAATCAAAGAGTATTATGAACCCCACCAATGATAGATTTGGGCCAAACTTTCCACACAGAACCCCCATGAGCAACAGAAAAAGCTGTGTTTTCTGATGATCTTTTGTGACCCCTCTGATGCCCCCTCGTGACCCCCCAGGGGTCCCGACCCCCAGGTTGAGAAACACTGCCCTAGGGAAACCGAGAAACCCCTGTATGTATGTACCCTAAAGGCTCCTACATGACTTGATGGATCTGGATCAAACATAGTACACTTACCCTTCATTATTCAACTTAAAATGCTGGCAGGGTTTAAATTTAAAAAAATACACCCATTTTGATTGTTGTCTTATTTTTAAAGTGATGGACATTGATGGCCCGTGAGCCTCACACTGAGGTGTTCAGATACAACCACAAGAAGGCAGTATATAGGCAGAAAAACTACTTCAGAAGGAGAGATGGCAAGTGAGAATGGACTAGAGACGTGTTTATCAACCTGGGGGTCGGGACCCCTGGAGGGGTTGTGAGGGGGTGTCAGAGGGGTCACCAAAGGCCACCAGAAAACACAGTATTTTCTGTTTGTCCTGGAGGTTGTGTGTGGGAAGTTTGGCCCAATTCTATCATTGGTGAGGTTCAGAATGCTATTTGATTGTAGGTGAACTACAACTCCCAAATGTCAAGATCTATTTTCCCCAAACTCCACCAGTGTTCACGTTTGGGCATATAGAGTATTTATGCCAAGTTTAGTCCAGATCCATTCTTGTTTGAGTCCACACAGCTCTCTGAATGTAGATGAACTACAACTCCAAAACTCAAGGTCAATGCCCACCAAACCATTCCAGTGTTTTCTGTTGGTTTTGTATGCCAAATTGGGTTCATTTCCATCATTGATGGAGTTCAGAATGCTCTTTGATTGTAGGTGAACTATAAATCCCAGCAACTACAACTCCCAAATGACAAAATCAACCCACCCACCCCACCCCCCAGTTCTAAAATTTGGGTGTATTGGGTTTTTGTGCTAAATTTGGTCCAGTGAATGGAAATACATCCTGCCTATCAGATACTTACATTATGATTCAAAACAGTAGCAAAATTACAGTTAGGAAGTGGCAACAAACATTATTTTATGGTTGGGGGTCACCACAACATGAGGAATTGTATTAAGGGGTCGCGGCATTAGGAAGGTTGAGATACACTGGGCTAGAACATTAGCAGGGAGACACTCTAGGTTTCTCAATCAGAGGGTTTACTCATCTATAAGGAATCTTTCAGAGGACCGGACTGTTGCCATATGGACATTTTAAGAGAGCCCTTCTCAGAGGACCAGGCAAAGATAGAAGTGAGCTGGAGAAGGGAGAAAGAAGGCAGGCAGTTACTCCTCCAACCCAGCTTCTGGGTTTTGGAGTGGGAACAGGAGAAGCGAGATGGTGATGGCCTCTTAGAGGAAGGAATAAGGCATATCCAGACAATGCACTAGTATATACACTAGTTATCTATAAATTAAGGTAGTTAACAAGGAAGATAATGGAACTTGTCAGTAACTGCAGTTGAATCAGTATCACAAGGTACTTTGCAGGATCTTCTACACAGGTAACCAGACACCTAGTGCTGGATGATGGACTCTGTCTAGGGTATAAAAATCAAGGGAGAATGAGAATCTCCCACCAAGAATAAAGAATATGTATGTATGTAAGTAAGTGTATGTGGGAACAGAATCTTAATTAATATCAGCTATGCCAAATACCTGTTAAGCCACCATTGTCAAAAACTCAAAAGCATCTTTAATTCTTTGAACATTTATTTGTTATTTTGACCTTCAAGAAATGCATCATATTCTTTGGTCATTAAGTGATTAACATTTTACTTTGCTTACTTTGATTTCTATTGTATTTACATTGATGGGTCTCCATGCAACATTAGTCCTGGTTTCGGCAAAGAAAAGATCAAAATATGATTGACTGCAATGGTCTTGGCTTCAGATCAGATTCCCTTACAAAGACTGACCTGACTTAAGTTTTCAATGATGTATTGATCGCCTGATCTCAAAGTTTGTTTCTTGGATTATAATATTGCTTTGTTGTATTTCTTGTTTCAAAAAATGCCCCCCGCCCCCATTATGAGAAATTCTCTTTTTTTTTACTCTTTCCCAAACACACACAGACACACTCTCAATGTTGCACTGTAGTTCTAGATAACAATAGTATGCTCACCTGCAGGCAATTTTTTAAAATGTATTTTTTTTAAAAAATTGACAAATCCTAATTTTTCCATGGCGTTTGAATGTAGATGTTTATATGTGCATGTAAAATAAAACATTTAACTTAATGTTTTATTTACTGTTTTAAACTGTTGCTATTTGTGTTTATATTTATATTATACTAGCTGTCCCCTGCCCGTGTTGCTGTGGCCCAGTCTGGTGATCTGGAAAATAAAGTAATGAGAAAGTGTTGGTTTCTAATATATGTAATTCCTTTATGCTTGTGAGTAAACAGTATTTCTTGTTGTTTCTTTGTCAGTATTGATGTGGAGATTGTCTGGTTTGCCTACTCTGGAATATGCAACATATCCTAGTCCTTCTTTAAGGGTCTCTTTCAAATCTGTGATACTATATCTGTGTGTGTGAGAGAGAATCATATCTATCTATCTATATTTATGACTGGATGGCTCTTTGTCAGGAGGGCTCTGATTACACTTTCTTGCCCTCGTAAAGAGAGTTGGACTGGATGGCCTTAAGTATTTTCTGTTGGTTTTGGGGGTTCTGTGTGGGAAGTTTGCCCCATTTCTGTCGTTCGTGGGTTTCAGAATGCTCTTTAATTGTAGTGAACTATAAATCCCAGTAACTACAAATCCCAAATGTCAAGGTCTATTTCCTCCAAACTCCATCTGTGTTCATATTTAAGCATATGGAATTTTTGTGTCAAGTTTGGTCCAGATCCATCATTGTTTGAGTCCACAGTGCTCTCTGGATGTAGGTGAACTACAACTCCCAAACTCAAGGTCAATGCCCACCAAACCCTTCCAGTGCGTTCTGTTGGTCATGGAAGTTCTGTATGCCATGTTTGGTTGAATTCCATCATTGGTGGAGTTCAGAATGCTCTTTGATTGTAGTGAACTATAAATCCCAGTAAGTACAAATCCCAAATGTCAAGGTCTATTTCCTCCAAACTCCATCTGTGTTCATATTTAAGCATATGGAATTTTTGTGTCAAGTTTGGTCCAGATCCATCATTGTTTGAGTCCACAGTGCTCTCTGGATGTAGGTGAACTACAACTCCCAAACTCAAGGTCAATGCCCACCAAACCCTTCCAGTGTGTTCTGTTGGTCATGGAAGTCCTGTGTGCTAAGTTTGGCCCAATTCCATCATTGGTGGAGTTTAGAATGCTCTTTGATTGTAGGTAAACTATAAATCCCAGCAATGACAATTCCCAAATGACAAAATCAATTTTTTTGAGTGGAGGACATAAATTGGACTGTTAGGTGTCTTGTGTCCAAATTTGGTGTCAATTCCCCCAGTGGCTTTTGTGTTCTGATGGTAGCACGAACTAACATTACATTTTTATTTATATAGATTGAGGCTTTGAATTGTGGCTGGTTTGTAAGCCGCCCTGAGTCCACCCTCGGGGGTTGAGAAGGGCGGGATAGAAATATTGGAAATAAATAAATAAATAATTGAAAACATGTGGTAGCAGTCAAGATTAGGACCTCATCCCATTTTTTTCCATGTGCTTCGGAAACAGAGTCCCACAGAGGCCATTGCATAACGTTAAGGGCACTCCTGTTGGGACTCCATTTTGGTATCATAGAAAAATGGAGTCCAGAATGCGTTTTCAAATGGCAAAAAGACAGGGTATGATGAGAAAAGTTGAGGAAAGGACATGGGATGGCTTACCATAGCTGAAGATAGACCTCAACAGTAAGTGAACGAAGTAAGACAGCTCTCTCCACTTTCCCCCCGCTCATGGGGTAAGATCCTAAAGCTGATAGTTTCTGATTCCTACTTCATTTATGTATTTACTGCATTTATACCCTGCCCTTCTCACCCCAAAGGAGACGCAGAGTGGCTTACAAATAGGCAGCAGTTTGATTCTGCAAAACATAAATAGAATAAAATAAATATATAGATTAAAAACCAAAAAGATAAAAAAAACTCAAAATTAAAACCAAGTATTAAAACCATGTTCAGACCCTTAGTTATTAAGCTACATCTTAACTCTGTTGTTGGAAAAAAATCCCAAGCAATTTTGTGGTACAGTCCTTGCCCCAGAAGTTTATAGTAGCACAGATATTCTCATCTGAGTCTTGTTTGGGGACCACAAACTTTGGAGGCCAAAGCTCAGAAAATCCTCCACCATTCTGAACTGTATATGGTTCTGGCCCAGCTTACTTGTCTGAACACATCACCCCCTATGTCCTACCTCATAATCTAAGATCATCTGTGGAGGCCCTGCTCTCACTCCTGTCAATAGCACAAATGCATCTGGCAGGGACGAGAGACAGGGCCTTCTCGGCTGTGGCCCCCCGCCTATGGAACACACTCCCAAATGAAGTAAGATCCGCTCCCTCCCTCCTGGTTTTTAAAACAAAATTAAAAACATGGTTCAGGGACCAGGCCTTTGGACAGTAGATGTATGTAGCATTTTAGAGGGACATTGACTGGAATGGCGATTCGACTGACGAGACTGTTTATTGTTTTAATACTTGTTGATGTATTGAATTAATTACGATTTATGTTTAATTGTAGTTTTACTATTGTAATTGTTTGTATTGGCATTGTATCGGTGTCCAATGTAAGGCATTGAATTTTGCCATTATTTATGTGTAAACCGCTTTGAGTCCCCCCAGGGGTGAGAATATAAATACTTTAAATAAATAAATAAATAAATAAATAGGTATATAAATACTGTAAATAAATACTGTAAATAAATACTGTAAATAAATAACAGTCAAACAATTGTGCTTTTTCTAAACTGTGTGACATGTTAATGATCATAGCCCTGTCTTTGAGAAGCAACCATAGTGTTACTTACTTTACTTACTTAGGCAATCCCTTGTTGGGATTGAACAGTATTCTTGTGGATCCGTAGGTGGCTGTGGAGCCCTATTGTTGACCTGCATCTTCTCCCACAGTGAGGGCATTGGTTTCCAAGTGGAAGGCGGACCATAGTGTATGAGAGGGATGATGGACCCAAGCTTGAACATAACAGTCAGGAGGCCCTCAAATTCAAAGCAGGACTCTTCAAGACCACTCCCATTGAGCTATATTGTCTTAAATCTTGGTCCTTCTACATTCCAACAAGTGGCTCCACATCTTAATAGTGTCCTTTTCAAAAAAGATATTACCTCACTAGCCTCACCATTTAAATAACTGCATTATAAAGAACCTCTTGGTGTTTTGGAGAATATTTGCATTTGTGTATGATATGAAGCTAAGTTCTTCCTCTGAGAACAAGTCATCATGACAATTGCAGGTAAACAAATGGGACACTGCCTAGAAGATCAGGCTCTTTAACTAGACAATGTTGTGGTGTCCACAAGTGTGGGAAGGGAGGGGGGATGAGAACATTCTAGTGTTAAACACTCCTTTAAAAAAAATCATATATGAATATCTGTGTGTGTTTGTGTCAAGGATACCAGCTAAAAACCTTTTATGTTCAGAGTCAATCATCAAAGCATTTATTTAACAAGTTTCCGTGTGAATGTGAAGACTCTTTAAGATTGCATTTTGATCCCCAGCCTTTCTACTTTACTCTTCCTAGCCCATGTAATATTCATTACATGGCTCAATATTGCACCTCCCCATCCTGATATGGACTTGTTTTGTTTAAATTATATGCCTACTCGTTACTGAGAGAAGATGATGTTGTCTATACGGGACCTGATGATGCCAACAGTTACACTTTATGTACAAGTCATGCTGTTAATTAAAGGCTGCTACTCAGAGGTGGGTACACATGCAAAATTCAGCTACATTGTCAAAAGCAGACGTGTAACTCTTCTCTTTAAATACATAAGTAATCATGGATGTCTGCTTACTGTATTCAAAATTACCTTTGAATAATTTGTACACACTTCATGTAAGGTCTACATGAGATCAAACACATGTGTCTTGTGCTTCTGTGACCCATCTTAGTTTCCAGTCTTACACTTTAAAATATCACACTTCCTAGAATGGTACTATTTTACCTCTTTATCTGTACTAAAGAGGAGTGACTTGTTTACAGTGTCTAGATCCAGGGAAGTCATGCTACCCCTCTATTGTGCCTTGGTTAGACCACACCTGGAATATTGTGTCCAATTCTGGGCACGACAATTGAAGAGAGATATTGAGAAGCTGGAATGTGTCCAGAGGAGGGCAACTAAAATGATCAAGGGTCTGGAGAACAAGCCCTATGAGGAGTGGCTTAAAGAGCTGGGCATGTTTAGCCTTCAGAAAAGAAGGCTGAGAGGAGACATGATAGCCATGTATAAATATGTGAGAGGAAGTCATAGGGAGGAGAGAGCAAACTTGTTTTCTGCTGCCCTGGAGACTAGGACGTGGAACAATGGCTTCAAACTACAAGAAAGGACATTCCATCTGAACATTAGGAAGAACTTCCTGACTGTGAGAGCCGTTCAGCAGTGGAACTCTCTGCCCCGGAGTGTGGTGGAGGATCCTTCTTTGGAAGCTTTTAAATAGAGGCTGGATGGCCATTTGTCGGGGGTGATTTGAATGCAATTTTCCTGCTTCTTGGCAGAATGGGGTTGGACTGGATGGCCCAGGAGGTCTCTTCCAACTCTATGATTCTATGATTCTACTGATATTGTATTATCAGACAATTAAATAAGAATTTTACTGGTCTTGTCCTTATCCAATTAGATAAGAATGGCAATAGTCCATTTTTCATGGTTATCCATTATTCAGTGAAAAGTGAGACTTCACTGGCCTTTCAACATGGCACCTATTAAATGCATATCTTTAAGTGGTTACCCTAATTTTAGCCACAACACAGACTTCTTGGCTTCTTGCAAGTAAAAAAAAGGCGAAGAATTGAATAAAACAATGAGCAATTTACATTGTTCTCCTATTATAAGAAAGTGCAGTGTAATGATATAAACATTGGACGATTGCTCTGGAGACCAATGTTTGAATCCCTCAACAGCCATGGAAATCCACTAGGTGACCTAGGGCAAGTCACATTCTCTCAGCCTCAAAGGAAGGCAAAGAAAAAACCCCTCTGAACAAATCTTGTCAAGAAAATCTAGGTTCACCATAAAGGTAAAGGTAGTCCCCTGACATTAAGTCCAGTCATGTCCGACTCTGGGGTGTGGTGCTCATCCCCATTCCTAAGCCGAAGAGCTGGCGTTGCCCATAGACACCTCCAAGGTCATGTGGATGGCATGACTGCTTGGAGCACCATTACCTTCCCGCCGGAGCGGTATCTATTGATCTACTCACATTTGCATGTTTTTGAACTGCTAGGTTGGCAGAAGCTGGGGCTGACAGTGGAAGCTCATGCCGCTCCCCGGATTTGAACCTGCGACCTTTCGGTCAACAAGTTCAGCAACTCCGCACTTTAACCCAATGCGCTAGTGGGGGGTAAATAAGTCGGAAATGGCTTAAAAACAGTTTATTCTGTACAAAGATTTACCCATGATGGTTTTGAAAAGAAAATACTATAATTAATAATATTTTATTAATAAAAGAAATATGATATTTGTGAGGAAAATCTGTCTATTGTACAAAACAAATCCTGTTTTCTGCGCAAAACAACCATGTGCAAAAACAAATCTAAAACAGAAGTTTCACATCAGTCAAGGATTGTTCTCATCAGAATTTCTTAACTCTCAAGAAGCAGGTTTCTGACTTTCTTTTGAATATTTCCAAATTGTTGTCCTATTGATAATGTTTATGTTATTGTTTTATTGTTTGTTTTTTAAATTACTTGTATTGTTGTTGTTATTGCATGTATTGTTGTATTTTGGGCTCGGCCTCATGTAAGCTGCACCGAGTCCCTTGGGGAGATGGTAGTGGGGTATAAATAAATTGTTGTTGTTGTTATTATTATTATTATTATTATTGTTATTATTATTATTATTTATATTCCTTGGAGGATGTTGGAGATATCCAAGTCACCGTTTTAAAGGAAGGAAAGTTGGAATTCCTATAGACTTCCTTTGTCTCTCTTAATAAATTAGGAATCCTACAGAATCTGTAATACATATTCACATACCAAGAGATGGAGGTCCACATAAAGTTCCCAGATATTTATTTCACTGCACAGCTTCCAGTCTCATGTTATGTTTTGTTAGATGGTCATTTAGTTTTGTCTTAACTTTTTGTTCATGAGTCCTCCAAGGATTACATTGGCCCCATTACTTTTTAACTCAAGTGACACATTGCCAAGAGCTACCCTAAATATATGCTATTTATTCCATTACACTAAACAGGGACAATTTGGTAAATTGAGTGTTTAAGTAGCCGTAAGGTAAGGGGTCTTTTTCTTGGCAAGCTAATTATATTGCCTTCAGCTTCAACAGATATTTGAAGAAAAGAAAAGTGGGGGGTTGTCTTAATTTGCCTTTAATTGTTCACAAAATGCAAAAGGTTAAATAATGCAGGATCACAAAATGTTAAATCAAACTCTAGAAGAGGAATTAAATAAGCATGCAATCAAGCAAAATGTAATGTGTGGTCTTGGGGAGCTGTGGAAGAAAATGATCTTTCAATGGGGATTCAAGACACAATATGTTTTAGAATGCTGAATGCATTTGACTGCTTGCCTTAAACATAAATGTACCACCAGAATTTTCCCAAGATGGCATTTCCATTAAACATACAGTGGTTAAAATAACCTTTGCATTTCATTTGTCTGGCTTATTGGTAGTGAAATACACCCTTGCCATTTGTCAGAATAACTCATTTAACTTAGGTCCCATCTACGCAGACATATAATCCCATTTCTAAATCCAGATTACCTGTTTTGAATTTAATTATATGGCAGGGTAGACTCATATAATCTGGATTCAGAAACTGGATTACATGCCAGTGTAGCTCTAGCCTATGCTATAGAGCAGCTGTGCCGTTACACCCAGACGCTTTTAAAAACAAAACTATGATGTGCTGTTCCCTATGTCTGGGCGAACTGCCGGTGCTTTTCTTGAGAAGATTGAGATTCTCAGCAACTGAATCTATTACAAGTTCTGAACATCAAAAAAAGATATTTATTTCTCAAAGTTGCAAACAGAACAGTCAATTGATAAAACCAAATAGATATTTCTTCTTTCTCTTCTCCACCAGTTACTGAGTCAGCCTTTCCCCAAGTGGCAAAGGGATCCAGGGATCCTTCACCCTAATCCAGAGCTGTTGTCTTTTAGAAAGAACAAATCTTTCCCTATCTATCTAAGCTCCAGATTAGCCTTGGAGATAAGGCAATGCAGTCTCTCTCTCTCTCTAAGACTCTACAAAACTCAATTCTCAAAGCTCAATATCTATTTTTCTTTATACTCTATAACTTTCTTATAATCTATCTTACTATAGCTCAATTCTTCTCAATAAACTTCTCTGTCTATCTTAATTTCTCAATTGTTCTCAATACCTATCTATAACTCAATTGTTTTTACAGTGGTTTGTCGGAGCTACCTTTCTGGCCACCAGCACATCAGATTCCTTCTTCAGAACTGAACAGGCAAGGAAGTCTTTCCCCGGGAGCAGGGGCGGGCTCAAAGAGCTGCTCCCTAGGCCAATCATTGCAAAGAGTTTGCAGACTGGCTTTTCCTGCCTTTGGCTGTTAAACTCCTGGCTTTGCAAGGTTGCAGCAGCTCCTGAGAGAAAGGCAAGGGACAGCAACTCCAAGCAACTAAAAAAGCAATGCAAACCAGTCTCCTGGGAGACGGAACAGCAGCAGTTCTCAAATTGTGCTCCAGGGAGCCATTGTGGCTCTGTGAAGCATACTGAGGGGCTCTGTGTTTCCCTCCTCTTCCCTCCTCCCCCTCCAAACTTTCTTTCCTGCTTCTCCTCCTCACTCTCCTCCCTTGCCACCCAGGTCCTTTTCCCTCACCTTCCTTGCTTCCAAAACCCTATTATACTCCCAACACTCAGGGGTTGCTTTTATTGTGCTTTTCCTGCCTGGCAGAAGGAACTGAATGGCCACTGATGTTTCTGCTACTATATTGTTGTTATTATTATTATTATTATTATTATTATTATTATTATTATTTGAATCACAACAAGATGAGCCCACAGCAGACAAAATCACTCTGATGGCTGTTATATTGGATCACATGTCGGACACTTCCCAAGTGTCTAGGACTGTGTTGTATCGGCGAAAAATGTGTGCAGATCCCAGTAGGGTGGGCTTTTGCAGCTGGCAGATGGCAATCTTGTCAGTGCTGATTGTGTTTAAGTGCAGGCCAAGGTCTTTAGGCACTACACCCATTGTGCCGATCACTACTGGGACCACCTTTACTGGTTTGTGCCAGAGTCTTTGCAGTTCGATTATCATCATCATCATCATCATCATCATCATCATCACCACCACCATCATCACCATCACAGAGGAGGCCATCTGATTGTCTGTAGACACCTCCAAAGTCATAACTGCATGTAGCACAATTATCTCACATATTTCCCTCACATATTTCACTTATTTATTTATTTATTTATTTACTTTACTTGTATACCGCAGTTTCTCAGCCTAACAGGCGACTCAACGCGGTTTACAACAAGGATAAGATCAATCAACGATATACAATTTAAAATCATTAGAGCACAATATACAATATTGACACAACAATAACAACACAATGCATCTCATAATATTTAATATTTAAATTATTAACTTGCTGCATCTTCTACAGTCAGAGTGACCCAAAGGAACCATTCAATTTCCTACAAAATAATGGTTTTTAAAAATCATGTTGTTAGATCATCTCCGTTTTTCATTTGAGGAGTTCAGAGTAACTTTGCTGCACAAGCATGCTGTGATCCTTTAGAAAAAGGCAGAAGAGGGAGTGAACCCCTTAGCTATTTTTGTCACCCTCAGCTTCATTTTCCAAAGCATATCCTCATTTAAGGGATCTGGCAAGAGTGTTCTCTCCCTCCCGCAACCATCTGCTGGATCAGGAGGAAGAGGAAGGAACAACGAAGGGAAGAAATACGAGGGTTGAATGAAAAGTAATACCTCCACCTTCGTAACTTCTCAACAGATGGCAGTACTGGTATGTGGCAGGAACTGACTTGTTCAGTAGACTCTCCTCTACAGTTCCATTTTGGCAGGAAGCCCTAGTATTGAACAGTTGTGTTGTTAAAGTGTGAGGTATGGAACCCTGTGCAGACGGTTGGTCAATGCGACTTAAGCAATGTGCAGTCATTGAATTCTTGACAGCAGGAGGTGTCATCCCAAAGGAGATTCATCAGAGAATACAAGCTGTTTATGGTGATTGCGTTGATGTGCGTCATTGGGCAAGTAAGTTTAAATATGTTGAGGTGGGAACATCTGACTTGCGTGACAAACAAAGAGTTGGATGTCCTGTGACAGCAACCACTGAGTTTCACAAGCAAAAGATTGACAGATTGATTCAGGGCAATCGTATCACTCGGAGAGAAATTTCAAGCATAATTGGCATTTCACAAGAACGTGTGGATAACATTATTGCTTTGCTTGGCTATCAAAATATCTATGCGTGGTGGGTACCCAGGATGAGAGAACTATGAAATGCTAGTTATGGAAACAGAGTGTCGACTTCTTCTGTGACGGCTTCAAAAACTTGTTCATTTTTGGCAGAAATGTATCCCATTGTCTGGTGATTATGTGGAAAAGTGAATAGTGGTAATTAAAGAGCACATTCTAAATATTATTTCTGCATTTGATTTCTTAAAATATTCCCATCCAAAATGAAGTAACTGGGTTCTGCATCCCTTCTAACCCAATGCCCCCTCTCCACTGGGTCATAAAAGGAGCATCTCAGTGCTCTCTTCTGATGAGAATGGTGGGAGAAAATGAGGTGCCGGTTTTCATCTCTTGTGTTTGGAATGTGAATAGAAGTAAATGTACACTCAAAAGGGACTAGACACCTAAACCTTGTACTGTTCTGTCTGCATAAAAGCATGTTTTCCACCTTTTAATGCAGAGAATAAGAAAATAACAAGTCATTCACATAGAAAATGGAATTGATCCCTGTGGTGATATTTTTTAAAAACCTCCTGTAGAATGATACATATTTAATGACTAGATAAGGGGGAGGATGCACTTACAGTGGAAATGAGCTAAATAACAGATTATATTTAGAATTTATAAATGTGGAGAGTGAACTTGTATTTAAAAACAGAGAGCGATTAAATTGCTAAACACAAAGACAAGAATGATGGAAGAGCTAGAGGCACATCCACACAAGGAAACCTATAAAATTATGGAAATAACTAAAACCTGCCTGGGAAACTACAATTAGGCTATTCATGTTTTAAACTGAATAGTTTAAAACAGGGATGATTAAAAGGCATGGGAGAAGGAATCCGGAGAGGTATCATTATATAGAGATATAACATTTAGATGTTCAAGTCATAACATTGCTAGAAACTTATAAATTTTGAAACACAGCCTGTATGGAAACCTACTCATTCACCTGACCACTTGCAAATGAAGGCTCAAAGCTGGGTACAATAATATAACTATATTATCCAGATTGCAGAAATGATTTAACCTATTT
Organism: Anolis sagrei; assembly: GCF_037176765.1. Classification (NCBI taxonomy): domain Eukaryota; kingdom Metazoa; phylum Chordata; class Lepidosauria; order Squamata; family Anolidae; genus Anolis; species Anolis sagrei. The sequence continues at coordinate 151,516,319 of NC_090021.1, forward strand.
GCCCAGCAGAAAATTAGCTGGAAATAGGATATAAAAATTTGTACTGCTATAATATTTTCACTTCCAACAGATGGATTCAGAGAGCAATTCACTGAGCCGGTGGCTCTAAAGAAAGTTAATGATGTCAGGCAATTCTGTATGAAATCATTTTGCTGAAAGTATCGATACTGCAGTCTTCATCTAGGACAGTGGTTCTCGACCTTCAATCTTTCATATCTCTGGGACTTCAACTGCTAGGGTTCCTGATAGTTGGCTTTGCTACCTGGGACTTCTTGGTACTGTGTCCAAAACATCTGACAGACCAAAGTATGAGAATAATTGCTCCATTAATAAATGACATGTCCATCAAATGTAGTAAAAATTCTTTACAAAGATTGGTTAGAATCCTGTTGAAGGCATATACTGTATTTTTAAGAATTGGACACCTGCTTTTCCCCTGCCTCTGCTAGCCCTGGAGATTAGACATCTGTGTGAAATTCGTTCCTACTTTTTCTACCATTTCTTTCATGTCTTCCATTTTTTCAGAAGCACAAAATGGGAAGTCCTCTACCCACACAAAAATCTGCTCAACCCAAAAGCCTGCTTTTGTGTACATCCCAACTTGCCTCCTTGCCTTGGAAAGAGAGAGTGTGTGTGGCAAGGCGAGCAGGCAGGCAGGCCCGAAGCTCAGCTGCAGGTATGCTCCGGGCCTGCCTGCACACACTGCCATGCATGCACTCTCGAAGAATGTGGTGGGGTATGTGTGGCGGGGCAGGCAGGCAGACAGGCCCAAAGCTTGGCTGCAGGTACACTCCAGACACAAGCACTCTCAGAAAGTATGGCAAGGTGTGCAGGCAGGCAGGCCTGGGGCGTGCCTGCAGCTAAGTGCCTCTTACTCTAGAGTAAGAGGCACTCGGCTGTAGGCACTGGCAGGTGCATGCGCTTTCCGGGCCTGACTGCACGCCCCCCAAACACACACTCTCACTTTCCAAGGAGTGTGTGTGTGTGGTGAACCATGCAGGCAAGCCTGGAAAGTGCACATGTCTGCCAGTGCCTACAACCGAGCGCCTCTTACTCTAGAATACAAACAACAGGTGCCAGGTAAAAAGAATGCACGCAGGGAAGAGGAGTCAGTGGATGGGAAGTGTCCCCCCCCCCCAACAATGGTCCGATTTTTGGGCCCCAAAATGAAAGAAGCAAAAACAACCCTCCCAATTTCAGGAGGCTTACAAAAACAGATTGGGGCCCCCAATGAAAGCTGAGACACAAAATGGGACAAGGTTTCCCCCAAATGTACATGTCTGCTGGAAGTATTTAAAGAGTGCAGTCATGGCATCTTCTCCTCACCAAACTGTATATGCCCGGTGCTTTCATCCTTGTACTTCTGGATATTATTCAACCAAGTATGCTGTTTGATAACTACTGAGATGTGTCTAAAACCTATTGTTAGTCCCAAGCAAAGCAAGGTCATTGAATCGATAGGATTTATCTATGTATTGATTTACAATTAAAACTGATTTAATGTGTGCACTCTAGATGGGACTAATCAGCAGAACCCCAGCCAGTCTCTTGCACATTTTGAATGAAGCATAACTATTTGTCAATACAAAAACTTTTTTATGCTCACTGACCAGCACAAAGTGGGGCACAAACACCCTGGGAAGCAGTCATTAAAAAGCAGATTAGAAAACAGTTTAAAATCACAGTTTAAAACACAGGTTATTGTAACAAAAATGGAACCGAGGGTTGGGGGGGATTGATAGGAGGGGTCGAAACTCGGGATGGGGCACTAAAGGGGAAGGGAGGGGCACATTGTGTGTCTAGTAGCACCTACAAGCCTCTACTACTGTCTACAGAAAGATCTTATAACCAAGCCAAGTGGACCCCACACCTGAACCAAAGAAAAACTGATCTGCTGGCCACAGATCAGCTTATGAGCCTTCACTTCTCTCTGACATCAGCTGAAACAATCAGCACTCCCATAGAAAGCTATAGAAGTACAAGGAGTATTTTTAAAGTAAGGTCCGTTTTATTGTAGACACTAGTAGTTCATGCGCATACCGCAACGAGCGCATGCATCGTGTACCGGTATGCCCCGGGAACAACTGTGCTCAGCTTCCGCTCTGTAGCTAACCTGTACGGTTCTGTTCTGTGCTTTAAAAATGTTTAAGACTATCAACTCACCCGCTGCATGTGAGGTTCACTCAGTGATACGGTTTTTGTCAGCAAGGAACCTGCCTGCTGTAGAAATTCATCAACAGATTTGTGAAGTGTACGGTGATATGATTATGAGTGAAAGCAAAGTGGGTACGACACTTCAAAGATGGCCGTGACAACATCCATGATGAGGACCGCTCCGGTCGCCCTTCTTTGATTACAGACGATTTGGTGGCTTTTGGTGGCAGCAAGTATTTATGAAGAGGGTATTTTAAAATTGGTTCAGAGGTATGATAAGTGTTTGAACAAACTTGGCAACTATGTTGAAAAATAGAGTGAAGTATGTACTTTCTGAAAATAATTTTACTTTTTTTGAAATAAACTTTCATTGTGAGTTGTTGTTCATTCATTCAGTCATCTCCAACTCTTCGTGACCTCATGGACCAGCCCACGCCAGAGCTCCCTGTCGGCTGTCACCACCCCCAGCTCCTTCAAGGTCAGTCCAGTCACTTCAAGGATGCCATCCATCCATCTTGCCCTTGGTCGCCCCCTCTTCCTTTTACCTTTTTCGTTGTGTACTTATGTTCAAACGGACCTTACTTAAAAAATATCCCTTGTATCATTCAAGAGCTTCAGAGACAGTTAAGTCAGAGCAACAACACAGAGCAGAAACAGCAATATCGACAACAGTATCAACAATCCCAGGCATGATTTGGCAAGGAGTGTATTTCTGCCAAAAAAGCACTCACCAGTGCTTATCAGAGCTATTTGTCAATGCATTCTCTGTGCCACTGTATTCACTAGGATTACAGAAACATCCTCTATGTGTTTCACACTGCATAATGTGGTAAGCTGCAACATTAGACGTCACTTTCCATGATCTGTCTGGTTCTGGGAATCATCATTCAAGAAAAATATTGACAGGACTGGGGACACTGGTGAAGAACCAATAATTAAAGGCATGAAACAACAAGAGAGGGCTTGTCACTATGTCCTTTGTTTTCACCTATATAAGAGGCACAGAAGACTACAATGAAAGCTATGGTTTCTCCATTATATTATCTAAGTTCCGAGTTTGGCCTTTTAAAAAATTATCTGTACCTCTTGAGCCTTGGAGAGCTAGAAGCTGAGCTTTCCCTAAGCACTGCCCATTCAAATGAGATCAATATTAGCCATTCCAAACTGAAAATGAATTGACTCCCTGTCACACAAAACATGAGCTCTCTGAAAACATTTATTAGTTTTATTTTGGAAAGGATCTCAAGAATCGTATGTGTTGTAAAACTACTTATATTTAAATCCCCTCAGCAAGTGTTTTTACAATGAGTACGAAACATGAAATGGAAATCCAAGGAAGTTGTTTCTAAATAATAAATGTGCTCACATTTGGGGATAGTTTCAGGTTTATTATAAAACTCCGTAACACAGTAAAATAAAAAAAAGTTAGAATTATTTCGTTATAATTAGCCCCCCATAGCTTTTAAGAAAGAAACTTCCTGCACTGCGGGGTCAGCAAGAGAGAGGTGAAGGGGGAGTATCATGGAAAATAGCTGAAGGATTTTTAAAAAGCAAGCTGGTTTATTAAAAACCTTAGCAGTATTTGCTGAATTGCAGCACCAGATGCTTAGCTTATTGGTTTCACTTTGAGCTATATTCCAGTGAGGAAAAGTGGCATTGCTCTCCATTTATAGCAGCACAATTGTTCTTTTAAAATGAAGGTATTTTCTTTCAAACAAAGGATGTACAATAGCCTTGCTTTGTGTATTAAAGTAAGTGCAATACGTGCAATTACTTAATTCAAATTAATTTAACTATCATACATTTTTATTCTTCATGCCAGCTTTGCACCAATTAAGCACCTGGAATGGACTGGCTCCTATGATTGGTATTTGGTGCATACATAGAAAGTTACAGTGCTTATTTATTTTATTTATTTCATATCAAAACATTGCATAAATTGTGCAAAACATTGCATAAATTGTGCACCGGGATTGTGGCGCAGCTGGCTGAGTGTCAGCTGCATTAAGATCACTCTGACCAAAAGGTCATGAGTTCGAAGCCAGCCCAGGCTGGAGTGGGTGTCCAGCCATTGTGTAGCCCGTTGTCGACCTTTGCAACCCGAAAGACAGTTGCATCTGTCAAGTAGGAAAAAAAGGGACCACCTTGTGTGGGAGGCTAAATTTAACTAATTTATGAGGCCATAAAGAAAGAAGACTCCGGGGAATGTGGAATGCGGAAGAACTTCATCGGTGTCGTTGATGGACGATGAAAAGCAGCAGCTCCCCTGGCGGCCAGAAAAAAAAAAAGTTAAATAGCCTTTGTCTGTTAAATGTTGTTTGTCAAACTGGCATTGAATGTTTGCCATATATGTGTTTACTGTAATCCGCCCTGAGTCCCCTGCGGGGTGAGAAGGGCGGAATATAAGAACTGTAAATAAATAAATAAATAAATAAATAAGTATAAAACCAATAAAAATAGAAGGAGTGCAGGTGGCTAAATATCTTTTGACCAAAAACGAGCATAAGCAACAGCATTGTCTGCAGCCTCCAACAATTATTCCGCCATACATGAGGCAGGGCATAGTGCACAAGCATACAGATGCTGAGTTGTCTGTTCTGCTCCACAGTTACACAAGGTGGAGGATTCTTTTAGGTAGTGCCATTTTGCCAGGTTGTCTTTTGATCTGACCATTCCATTTCTGAGCCTGTTCAGGTACTTCCAAGTTGCCTGTTCTTGATTTGCCCCTGGAGGAAGACCCTTGCGGGGGCCATCCAGTTGGGATTTCCTGGTCTAGCTGCCCAGAGGGATACCCTTGCTGTTGCTGGGGGGATGCCAAGAGGAGTGGTAGTTCTCATAAAGCTTTTCCTTGATTTGGTCTACTGGGAGGAGGCTGGTAGCCATATAGTAAGTGGCTTTCACAGTGTTCAACCTTATTTCTCTCACATTTAGCAGCAACTTCCCATCGCACATCAGGGGGGCAATGCCAGCTAACTTGTAGAGTTTATCAACAGGTGTAGATTTAAGACATCCTGTGATTATTCTGCATGTTTCATTCAATGCTATGTTCACCTGCTCTGCATGGGCAGACCTATGCCAAACAAGGTAGGCATACTTAGCAGTTGAGTAAGACTAGAGCTAATGTTTTTACTAATTTTGGGTCTGCACCCCATGTGCTTCCAGTAAGTTTCTGCAGGATGTTATTGCATGCAGCTACTTTGTGCTTCAAGCAGTGCTTAAGCCATGTTTACACTAGGAAGGCAACTCCTATGTATATCTGCCCTGGTGCAGCCTTGGATCCAACATGTACATCACTGTTTCTCAACCTTCCTAATGCCACGGCCGCTTGATACAGTTCCTTATGTTGTGGTGACCTCCAACCATAAAATTATTTTTGTTGCTACTTCATAACTGTAAATTTGCTACTGTTATGAATTGTAATGTAAATACCTGCTATACAGGATGTATTTTCATTCACTGGACCAAATTTGGCACAAATGCCCGATACACCCAAATTTGAATACTGGTGGGGTTGGGGGAGATTGATTTTGTCATTTAGGAGTAGTCATTGCTGGAATTTATAGTTCACCTACAATCAAAGAGCATTCTGAACCCCACCAATGATAGAATTGGGCCAAACTTCCCACACAAGAACCCCAATGTCTTGAAGGGACTCAAGCCTCACACGCTCTTCTTCACCTGCACATGTGCACCATGCTGCCATGTGACAAGCATGCCTGCTCTCTCCTCCTCACTTGGAATCTCAGAAACAGCCCTCCGCTTGGCTGAGAATCTAGCCAAACACTGAAGAGGAGGGCTTTTGTTGGGAGGAGTCACCGTCTGTTTCCAAAAAGGTAGAGAAGGACAGGCAGAGAGATCTTCAGCCTTCTCTGCCAAAGGGGTTCCTAAGACCATCAGAAATATATATTTTCTGGTGGTCTTTGGCGACCCCTCTGAAAATCTTTCATGACCCCCCCCCCAGGAGTCCCAACCCCCAGGTTGAGAAATGCTGGTGTACATGAATCTGGGGCTAATGTGTAGACAGACCATATCAGCTCCGTTGGGAGATCGCTTTGTTCCCTGTGTTGCTGCCACTACTTTCCACCAGCCATGGACTTCAATATAAGTACATGGCTGTCACCTGTCACATTAAGGAGCCCCCGGTGGTGCAGTGGGTTAAACCCCTGTGGTTCAAATCCGGGGAGAGGCAGATGAGCTCCCTCTATCAGCTCCAGCTCCTCATGCAGGGACATGAGAGAAGCCTCCCACAAGGATGATAAAAACATCAATTCATCCGGGCGTCCCCTCGGCAACATCCTTGTAGACAGCCAATTCTCTCACACCAGAAGCGACTTGCAGTTTCTCAAGTCGCTCCTGACATGACCAAAAAAAAACCTGTCACATTTGCTGATGTCAGAACAAGGCACTCACAAAAATATCAGTCACCACCCCCCTCCCTTCTTGGTCATGCAGACACCCTGTTTAGACATCTGCAGATGCAACCCCAGCAACATGGAGCTCCATTGTTAGCGGGGAAGATCTAGCAGTGACATGGAAGGCAAGGCACCCCATCCCCTGCACTGATCATCACAGGGGGAAAGGTATTGATAGTAGTGTCCCATCTGGAAAAGATCAGGCCAACATGGACCTGACCCAGCTGTCCAGATTGCTGCAAAGCTTCAGTATGTGCTGGAATTTGCAGTGTATCCTGGAGGTCACTGGAAATCGTGGAAGCAGTCAGCAGTGCATTTGCAATGAGTCTGCATTTTTTGGTTAATGTAGACAACCCCTTAACCCCTCTGACCAAAAAAATCTATACCCATGAAGGGATGGTTGCCCTTCCTTTCCTCCCTCCCTCCCCATCACTGCCTCAGATAATCCTTGTCAAGATGTTCAGCTACCATGTATTTCCCCCCCCCCCTTTTTTTTTTAGGCAGACTTTCAATGGCAACTGCAGAACAGATTGTGCAACTTTCAAAGCCAGAGAGTTTTTTCACATCTGGCACCGTACTTTGAAAATGTTAGCCATCAAATGACTTTAGAGTCATAGCATGATGTACTGGTAGCGATCTACCTCACACTTTTCCTTGCTTTATTGTTATAGTATTGTCATGCATGTGTTAATGTTACCACGTGCTCTCCTTTTCCAAAACTTGTCCTGATTTTCAGAGTAAATTTTTAAAAGTGAGAGTTTGAAGCAATCATTTGGTAAATGTATCCTAATACAGCACTGTGTAAAAAAATTGCTATGTTTTCTTCCTCTAATTGAATTTGCACTCACAATGTTTTCCCTTTAATTGATTGTCTGTCACAGTGATAGTAGCCTGGGGACATCGGTAAACTTTCACTGAATACAAGTGGGGAATCTGTGATTGTTGAGATTAACTTCACAATTCAGCAGCAGATCAGTTGCACAACTTCAGCGCTTTCCAGTAGCTTCTTCCTGCACAGTATTTTCAGTCAACTGCTCCCACAGCCTGCAGTCACTCTGGAACCTTTTACATACACTTGAGCACATGCCTGGCCATTGTCAGTTTTACCATTGTCTTTCCCCCAGTCTAGGTGATATTACAGACTTACCACAGCACACAGTTATATCTTGTCTTAGCAGACAGGTTCTTTAATTACATATAGCCTTCGACAAACAACATCACAGTACAAGGAGAGATATACACTGTACATGACTTCCTTATATACAATTCATTTACACATAGCAATCACTGATTGGTTCCCAACTCATTGACTTAACTCAGACCCAGGATTACATCATTCACAATCACCTGGACTAGGCCAGAACACATTCCCCAAATGATTCCCTATATACAGTAAATGCATGACTCAGCATTTCCAATAGAAGCCCATTAGCAGTGCATAACTCAGCTATATTACATTACAATACATTGTAAAACCTGACAGTGATCCTCTGAATGTCGTTGGACTGCAACTCCCATTAATCCTAATCATCATAGATAATGGTAAATTTATTTAAATAACATCTGCAAGGCTACTTGCGCCTCATCCATGGAAGAACTAAGGAAGTTACAATGCAGTATGAAACACCAGACCAATCGGTCAGGAAACTCCATAATTTCTCCATAATTCTCTGGCTACAATTTCAAACCAGGTACAAACACTGTGCCTTTCAAACATTAAGAAACTGAAATGACCCACCTAAATTACCTCCTTTCTCTGTGACTTGCACATCTTACCTCCACTCTGAGCCATAGATCTAGTGGAGAGTAAGAATGCACTCAGAGGCGGCCCTAGGTAATTTTCAATGGTAAGCAAACAGTATTTTCGCGCCCTCCCCCCAACCAATCATTGATATATATTTTCTGTTTGTTGTGGGAGTTCTGTGTGCCATATTTGGTTCAATTCCATCATTGGTGGAGTTCAGAATGCTCTTTGATTGTAGGTGAACTATACATCCCAGTAACTACAACTCGCATATGTCAAGGGTTAGGTGAGGCTCATGGGCCCGGCCCCTTCAGGAAGAGAATCACCCGACAGCGAGGCAAGGAAGCCGAAGTTCTCCCCGGACTGCTAGGGCTGTTGTGAGCTGTGGGGGTGCTCCTTAAGTGGCGGTCGAGGGGCATTTACAGAGGTGCCTCTGCGCCCCTGGCAAAAAAAGTGTTCTGTGACCGCTTACTTTGCGTAATAGACGAGCCGCCCCTGAATGCACTGACAATTAAACAAACACAAACACACCCCAGGGGAGAAATGACAGATAAGGATAGTTAAATTACTCAGAAGGGCTTCTTATCACTTTCCTGGATGGCATGGTATTAAAAGCCTATCTCAACCACCAATATTTTATCATTGCGTTCCTTTGGCACCATATATTACATCATTGCTTCATTACTTCAGGGAAGCCATGCTTTCTAAAATGTCTTTCCCTGTGGCTTAAAGGAAAGATTTTTTAAATAAATAAATACAGTTTAAGTTGGGCATCTACCATTTGAAGGGCTAATGATTATTGACTCCCCTCCAGCAGGCATCAGGGAGCCCTAGCCTGAGGCCCTTCCAACTTTCCCCCAAACATGCTGAATGTTTAACACATGTTTCTAGATTCTGGCTGGGATTGGACACAAGACAAGACAGTTAGAATGGACCATTTACTGTACAAGTCAAGATGACAGATCTCTGTTTAATATAAGGAAGACAAAAATTTTGTATCTTATTGAAAAAGGCAGAAGAGCCCCGGGTGCTTTCGCTTTGTGATTCTGCAGCAAAAAGGGGCTTGTGTCAATATAAGTCTATGTCACCAGTTCAGAGCTGCCACACTGAATTGACCCTGCGAGCTGTAGACAGAAAGGCCTTCCATTTCCAAAATTCTCTCTTAAGCTCCATTGAGAGGCAAAGCATGTGATGGAAATTGAGTACTCATGAATAGCGGGTGGGTTTGACTGAAAATAAAAAAAAAGATTGCCTTCATGCCGTCAGATTTTCTCCACCGCATTATGCCCGGGAAAAAGCTTTCTTCGCTGTCTGAACTTATCAGAGAGGCTGCTTGCACAGAATCTGCTAAATTATCGTCTTGTACTTGCATTGTAAAGTCTCCAGATCTGTCTTAGGGAAAGCTGCATTGCATTAAATATTCTCTCAGTTCTCACAAAAGCTTAATTACTAGAAGTTGAATGTCTTTTTAAAAAAACCCTCTATGCTCTTCTTTTCTTTGGGGATGCCCAGGAAAAAAGGGTGGGGGAAAAAGCCAAGAGCATTTTTAATAATTTAATTTCTAAAGCATAATTTAATTTCTAAAGGGCAGGGGAAAAATAAACAATTCCAAGACTTAAAAGCTGTGTATGTGTGTGTGTTTCATTTTTGACCCCAATTAGCTACTGCCTGATGTATAATGATGTCCAGGTATATTGACCTATGGATAAAAACATTACTGCTACTTCAAATAACAGCTTTGATTGTAGTAGTAAAGAAATCCTGTTTGGGTACTGGGGATAAGGTAAAAATGCTGGTTCAAGTGGTCACACTTTCTTGGAGTTACTCTAAGGCAGTGTTTCTCAACCTGGGGGTCGGGACCCCTGAGGGGGTCACGAGGGGGTGTCAGAGGGGTCACCAAAGACCATAAGAAAACACAGTATTTTCTGATGGTCATGGGGATTCCATGTGGGAAGTTTGAGCCAATTCTATCGTTGGTGGAGTTCAGAATGTTCTTTGATTGTAATGAACTATAAATCCCAGCAACTACAACTCCCAAATGTCAAGATCTATTTTCCCCAGACTCCACCAGTGTTCACATTTGGGCATATTGAGTATCCGTGCCAAGTTTGGTCCAGTTCCACCAATGCATGAGTCCACACTGCTCTCTGGATGTAGGTGAACTACAACTCCCAAACTCAAGGTCAATGACCATCAAATCCTTCCAGTGTTTTCCATTGGTCATGGGAGCCAACTTTGGTTCAAATCCATTGCTGGTGGAGTTCAGAATGCTCTTTGATAAGTGAACTATAAATCCCAGCAACTACAACTCCCAAATTACAAAATCAATCCTCCTCCAACCCCACTAGCATTCACATTTGGGTGTATTGGGTATTTGTGCCCAGTTTGGTCCAGTGAATGAAAATGCATCCTGCATATCAGATATTTACATTATATATTGACATTACATTATAACAGTAGTAAAATGAAGTAGCAATGAAAACAATATTATGGTTGGGGGTCACCACAACATGAGGGACTGTATTAAGGGGTCACGGCATTAGGAAGATTGAGAACCACTGCTCTAAGGGATATTCCCCATGCAGCCAATCATTTCACACCTGGTTAGACCACACCTGGAATATTGTGTCCAATTCTGGGCACCACAATTCAAGAGAGATTTTGACAAGTTGGAATGTGTCCAGAGGAGGGCGACTAAAATGATCAAGGGTCTGGAGAACAAGCTCTATGAGGAGCGGCTTAAGGAGCTGGGCATGTTTAGCCTGAAGAAGAGAAGGCTGAGAGGAGATATGATAGCCATGTATAAATATGTGAGGGGAAGCCACAGGGAGGAGGGAGCAAGTTTGTTTTCTGCTTCCCTGGAGACTAGGACGGGGAACAATGGCTTCAAACTACAAGAAAGGAGATTCCATCTGAACATTAGGAAGAACTTCCTGACTGTGAGAGCTGTTCAGAAGTGGAACTCTCTGCCCCGGAGTGTGGTGGAGGCTCCTTCTTTGGAAGCTTTTAAACAGAGGCTGGATGGCCATCTGTCAGGGGTGCTTGGAATGCAATATTCCTGCTTCTTGGCAGGGGTTTTTACTGAGGTCTCTTCCAACTCTTTGATTTTACTTTCCACCTATATGTGCTGGCTATTCATCTATGATTCTATGATTCACAAGCACACATACCATTTCCCCATCTCACTTTTGATATCATGAGTGGGGAATGGATTGGTTGTTTTAAGACAAGTGAGCTCAAGAACTTGGGAAATTGTGTTTCACAACTAGATTAAAGAATATTGGTGCCAGTAGACACCCTTATTTTACTCCTTTATTAGTATGAATGGAATCAATTAATGAGCCAGAAATACCAACTCTTATTCTAGCCATGGTGTTAAAATAAAGCGCCTTGCTTAGAAACAATAGGCGCATATCCATATTGGTGTTGGCCAACACAAGGAGCAGCAAGAAAAGAAACTTTAGAGTCGGAGTTCAGTCTTTTAGCTATCACCTTGCCCTAACTCTCAAGGCACTTTATACCTATTTACACCTATTTGAAACAATTGCCTGGTTTCCTGTATGGCATGGTCCAGCAGAATCAGAAGCAAGACACCATCTCTGAACAAGCCAGTGGTAACACTCTAGAGCAGAATTTAGAAACCTCCAGAAGGAGATGATGTGGTCTACTGAGATGATCAGAGGTCCACCCTCCCTATTTCAGTCTCCCACTGCCCAATACTAATTTGATGCCTGTTTGGGTCTTGCTATCACAACATTCTTGATGAGTTTGCCGTATCAAAGAAGAAGAAGAAGAAGAAGAAGAAGAAGAAGAAGAAGAAGAAGAAGAAGAAGAAGAAGAAGAAAATCAGACCCAAGATGGGTCATACAAGTCCCACTGTCTTTTGCCAACTCAGCATAAAACAAAATAGGGCCAACAGTTCATGGTACGTCAGAAAAAAATATGTTGGCATTGCCTGAGAAGTATACTGATGTTGCATTATTTATTCTTTCAGATTCCTTTGCCCGTGCACTTATATTTAACACATTAGAATGGAGGAAAATAGGTTCTGAAGATGCTGGTGATGGATCTACTGAGGAAGACTGAAATGGTGAAAGGAAAATTTGACTGAGTGCAAACAAATAGCCTTTGCAAAGGTCTTGTTAGATCAATGCATTTGGCATTTACTTGCTTGTTTCAGTCCAAGTATAGCTAAAAGTTAGATACCACTGAAAAATTCTATGGAGTCAGATTTACATACTTCTGAATCCTCAGACCCTATAATCACAGCCATAAAATGTAGCACGTTTACACCATATGAGTCTGCATTGGCCATATGTGTGTGTGTAGATATATATATCCATGTAGATTCATATAATGCAATTTAACTGTCACAGGGCTCATCCAGACAGGCCCAAAAAGCAGGACCTATCTTGGTTTTTAACAGAAGTAATGTTTGTTTGTGGGATTAACATAACTCAAAAACCACTGGACGAATTGACACCAAATTTGGACACAAGACACCTATCAAGCCAATGAGTGACCATCACTAATAAAAAGACTGAAAAACACAGTGGAAGAAAATTAAAAAGCAAAAAAAACATTACAACGCATGCACAAAACCACACATATATACACACAAACACACAGATATAAACACATATATGAATATACACACAAAAAACACATACACAGAAGGAAGGAAGGAAGGAAGGAAGGAAGGAAGGAAGGGGAGAAGGAAGGAGAGAAGGAGGGAGAGAAGGAGAGAAGGAAGGGAAGAAGGTGGAGAAGGAAGGAGAGAAGGAGAGAGAGAAGGAGGGAAGGAAAGAAAGAAATGTAGAGAAGGAAGGAAGGAGAGAAAGAGGGAGGGAAGGAAGGAAAGAGACAAGGAAGGATGGAACCAAAGAGCAAAGGAAGTGAGAAAAGAAACAGGTAGAGAAGGAAGAAAGAAGAAGGGAAAGAAAAAGAGTGAAGGAAGGAAAGAGGGAGGGAAGGAAGGAGAGAAAGAAAGAAGGAGAGAAAGAGGGAGGGAAGGTTGGCCACAGCAACGTGTGGCGGGTACAGCTAATTAACAATAAGTATATTGATTTAAAACTAAAATGGCCAGGACAAGACCATGAGCCTGTGCATAGTTCTTCATTTTGCCTCTTAATGTCCCAGTATGGCCAAATTATCCCAATATAAAAAGGAGGAAAAAATGTAACTGTTTCAATTCAAATTCTGCCATATATTGATAAATGTATGTTAGCATTTAACTATTCATTCTTTTGGAGAAAACTGGTTAACCCCTTAAGTGTTTTGCCCTGAAGGCTGACATTAAAAGTTAATTATAACCACATGGGACAAACCCCAGGAGAACCATGACAGCATTAAACTGCTACCAACGAAGCATGCAGGATGCGCAGCCCTCCCAGTGAACACCATGTACAAAAAGGATGCTGTCTCCTTGAATGAGTTCTCAGAAGTTAAAAACATGCTACTTTTTGCATGCACAGGAAAAAGGCATATTGCAAATGTTCCAACCAGAGTGGGAAAAGCTTCCAGCTGAAAGGAAATTAGAGCAAATGAAAGCGACTCAGTGATGTGATTAAGTAATAGAGCACAAGCAAAGAGGACCACTGTGATCACATATAGATAATACTTTGCAATTTCAGGGCATCTTTCAAAGAGGTTCTCTTATAGGCAATCAATATTCAACTCAGACAGAGGCGAATTTCTTATTGGCAATTGCCCTCTTTGTTAGGTGCAAAAGGTTTCCGCTAGACATTAAGTTGAGACTTTATATGCACAACACCAGAGAATAATTACAGGTAACTGTGTCAGAAACATCTGAAAGCAACATTACTATAATGCTTTTTATTTCGATAAAACCGTTTGTTACCTGCTGCGAGGAGGTGATCAGAGTGGAGAGAAAGCACACGTGCTGTCGTGTGACAGGAGAGTAGGGGGGAATTATTGTTTATTTCTCTGAATTCTGCCACCAACTGGTATAGTGGAGGCCAATTGTTATATGTAATCTATGATAACTGCCACCAACGTGAGATGTGAGGTATTACTATGAGATATGGCAATACCGATGCAGAATGGATGGAGATGAGACTGTCTTCAACAAAAGATAACTGGTTTATTTAGTACAAAGCGTGTGGTTGCCAGATTGTAACTTATTTTGTAGAACTTTGAATAATACTTGGTTAGTTAAACATTTCACTCTTCCAGGTTACACAGTATCTTACTGAGGTGAAGCTCTTGTTACTAAACAATGTTTCAGTACAGGAATATCTTCCCTATTTGATCTTTCCTTGATCAAATAAATTAACAAGCTAGGCCTTTCCCTTGACTAAAGAAAACTGGCTATGTTTCTCCTTTCAACCTCCTTAGACTGAGAAACCTCAAGTAGCTATTCAGGCTTCCCCAAAGCCACAATTCTTTGCTTCACACTTCACTCTCCCACTCTACTCTTCCCTTCCACTCTTTTACTCCTCTCAGATACAAAATCAACTCCTAACTGACACTCAAATTGTCTGTTTTCAAAACTCTCTCCACTTGGCTCCTCCCACCTCTCCTTCTGCCAGCTTGCCTTGGTCTCCATGGTAACGCTGACTGAGTATCTCTGAAATAGGCTGCTCCAGTGTTACTGTAGCTAACCCAAACACATATATATACAGTTTAAAACATGCAAAGTATTAATAACTTCTGCACACCTGCCTTCTCCTGGCTCAAGTTATGGTACAACTAGTATAGATAAAACAAAGGGTCATAAAATCCATGTATTAAATAACATAAGACAACTATTAAAATATATTAATAAAATGTAGAATTAAAATTCACAGTTTAAAACTGACTGGGTAGGCCTAGTGAAATAGATAGGTGTTTAATTGTTTTTTTAAATTCTCATGTAGCTATCAAAGCTCTTTTGACAGGTCATTCCACCATCTAGGGGAGGTGCTTGAAGAAAATGTCCTCCAGAGGACCTAGAAGTGTGGGGTGGATTGTACGAGAGAAAACAATTCTGTAGGTAACCGACACTTTGTACTTTGCCTGGAAACTACTTGGCAACCAGTGGAATAAGTTTAGTATATGTGTGATATGCTCACTCCAAGATGTACCTATAACCAGTCTGGCTGCCATGTTCTGAACTAACTGGAATTTCCAGTTTATGGAGTTTTTGAATATTTTAGGATAAGTCTTCATCTAGTAAAAGGCATTTGCTAACAAGAGAGATTAATTCTGGTGTAACAACCAGTCAGCCTGGTCAGTAAACAGCCTCTCATAATAATATGGCCATGTACTTAGTGCACAATTTTTTTATTTTTGTATGCATTTTAAAAATACCATATTTTATATCCTGGGTAGGCATGTAGTCTGGGGGGGGGGGGGGAGGCGGTCTTAAGGCGGTCCCCCCCCCCAAATTCTCATGGTGGTTCACAAAAAGGCCTTACTGGTACATTATTTAAGCTGTTATGTTTATTCATATCATGATCTGGTCACCATACTCAATATATCCCATATGCATGGGGGTATTGGGGTAACAATACAAAAGGTTTGCTAGGGTAGACCCTCTTTCACTCAGACTCAGCTCCCCCCCCCCCCCGAATCGAAATCCTGGCTACGGGCCTGATCCCGGGGAGGGGATTACAGGCAAATGTATGCTGCTTACACATTGTTTCCCCATAATTCAGAAACAAATCTATCATTTACTTGGATCTGTTTCAAGTACAAGCTACTATCCCCCCAAATAGGCAAAGAATATACATAGATTATAACAGAAATCCTTAAAACAATTGTGCAAGGTCTTCTTCCCATATAACAGGTGGAAGAGTTTGTGATGAGGGAGAGTCACGGAAGCTATATAAAGAATAATGATGAAATTATATCATGCCGTTAATCAATACACCGTAAGTATACATCATCATGTTCTATTCAAGTCTTAGAATTCAGTTTTATGATGATGGAGAGGTAACAGAAAGTACACTTCAGGCTGCTGACAACAGTGTATAAATGGCATATGTATACATTATGGCTTGCTAATGTGATTGATTACAATTGCATCTGGGGCAGTTTCAATCATGACTGTTTTTACACACCTTTCTTCACAATGGTAATGCTGAGATTTCTATTAGGTGCACATACATTTAATCCGCAGGAACAGCTGCCAGTAGTATATTAATTATCATTATACTGATAATGATGCAACTAGTATGCAGTTGGAAGTACAGCAATGTTCCATTTTGAACTCAAATGCACCTGTCCTAATTATCATTAGTTGTGCCTTTCAAAATGGCATGGTACCTGGCAGCTGTTGTTTTTCTTCTCGCATCTGTCAGAGTGAACGGTGTCGTTTGCTAGAAAGACAACTATGTTGTTTCCATCATTTCCTTTTATTCGTTTCGCCAAACCAAAGCTTCATCCATCCCTGCTAACAAGAGAAAATGTCTTTTTGACCCACAATTTAGCCTGCACTGCAAATATAACTGCAACTAATAATAATAATAATAATAATAATAATAATACTTTATTGATCCCCGCTACCATCTCCCCAAGCGACTCGGTGCGGCTTACATGAGGCCGAGCCCACAATACATCACAAATAAAAACAATAACAACAAGTAATCTATATAAATAAAAATGTAATGTTCGTTTGTGGCATTAACAGAACTCAAAAACCATTGGGCGAATTGACACCAAATTTGGACAGCGTACACCTAACAACCCAATGTATGTCCTTCGCTCATTTTTTTTTGATTTTGTCATTTGGGAGTTGTAGTTCCTGGGATTTATAGTTCACCTACAATCAAAGAGCATTCCAAACTCCACCAATGATGGAATTGAACCAAAGGTGACACGCAGGACTTCCATGACCAACAGAAAACACTAGAAGGGTTTGGTGGGCATTGACCTTGAGTTTGGGAGTTGTAGTTCCCCTACATCCAGAGAGCACTGTGGACTCAAACAATGATGGATCTGGACCAAACTTGGCACAAATATTCCATATGCCCAAATATGAACACAGATGGAGTTTGGGGGAAATAGACCTCGACATTTGGGAGTTGAAGTTGCTGGGATTTGTAGTTCACCTACAATCAAAGAGCATTCTGAACCCCACAAACGACAGAATTGGGGCAAATTTCCCACACAGAACCCCCATGACCAACAGAAAATACTTAAGGCCATCTAGTCCAACTCTAGATGACCTCACTACCTCTGAGGATGCTTGCCATAGATGCAGGCAAAATGTCAGGAGACATGCCTCTAGAACATGGCCCTATAGCCCGAAAAAACCTACAAGAACCTAGTGATTCCAGCCTTGAAAGCCTTCGACAATACATAGTCCAACTCTCTTCACCGGGGCAAGAAAATCTAATCAAAGCCCTCCTGACAAAGAGCCATCCAGCCATAGATAGAGATAGATCTATATCATTCACACACACAGAGAGATATGATATCATAGATTTGAAAGGGGCCCCTAAAGAAGGACAACGATATGTTGCATGTTCCAGGGTAGGCAAACCAGACACTCTCCACATCAACACTGTCAAAGAAATAACAAGAAATACTGTTTACCCACAAGCAGAAAGAAATTGCATAGATTAGAAACCATTACTTTATTTTCCAGATCACCAGACTAGGCCACAGCAATGTGTGGCAGGGGACAGCTAGTACGAAACAATAAAGATAAAACTCATAACAGAAAATAAGCAATAAACATTAACAGTAACACAACAACGTTTAAAAACCTATGGCTGGGCCAAATGTAATAATTAAAATTTAAAAATATTTGTGGATTATCTTCCTTGTTATTCTGGGTTATATGGCTGTTTGGAAGGGCCCAAAGCTTCAGAGTTCATTCAAGCTTCAGCTTTTACTCTTTCCATCCCTCTATAAAAGCAAATAAAGTAAGTAAACATTACGTCCATTTTGGAAGTGATGCCATTAGAAGCGATTTAAGATTGATTACTTATATAGCTTGGACTAGATCAGGGGTCCTCAAGCTAATGCCTGGGAGCCAGATACGGCCCTCCAAGGTCATTTACCCAACCCTCGCTCAGGGTCAACCTAAGTCTGAAATGACTTGAAAGCAGACAACAGCAACAGCAACAATCCTATCTCATCAGACAAAAGCAGGCCCACACTTCCCATTGTAATACTAATAAGTTTATATTTGTTAAAATTGTTCTTCACTTTAATTATTGTATTGTTTTAAAGTGATTTTTTCCTCTACAAATAAGATATGTGCAGTGTGCATAGGAATTCAGTCACATTTTTTTTCAAATTATAATCCGGCCCTCCAACAGTTTGAGGGACTGTGACCTGGCCCTCTGTTTAAAAAGTTTGAGGACCCCTGGACTAGATGAACCATGTGGTCTCTTCCAACTCTATAATTCTATGTTTCTATGTCAACTGTCCCTGGGATCATAAATCACACTTATCTTAGGCCCCTTCTACACAGCTGTATAAAATCC
Organism: Anolis sagrei; assembly: GCF_037176765.1. Lineage (NCBI taxonomy): Eukaryota > Metazoa > Chordata > Lepidosauria > Squamata > Anolidae > Anolis > Anolis sagrei. Next base: position 151,535,068 of record NC_090021.1, read on the forward strand.
AGATTATGTGCTTTGAACTGGAATATATGGTGGTGTAGACTCAGATAATCCAGTTTAAAGTAGATAATGATCCCAGGGACAGTTGACATAGAAACATAGAATTATAGAGTTGGAAGAGACCACATGGTTCATCTAGTCCAGGGGTCACAGCTAGAATCCAGGAGGCTGAAAAATCAAGTAGAAGAGGATAGTCTTAATATTCTACCTATAGCACCAAAGTCCTACTACAGTAAGCAAGATAGAGAGAGCCCTGAAGCAATCTCAACAAGGCGGAAACACCCATTCTGTGATGTACTGGATTTAGAATTCAGACACATGTGGTTATTTTAGCCGTCTGAAACAGACCGACAGAGACAATGAGAGACTATCATAACAAAAGTAGAGGCTGGTGAAAAAAAGAAAATAATTCATAAAAACATTTTGTAAAAGATAGTCTCTAGAAAGTTTAATTTTATAATATTAACTCATGAAAGATTATTTGGGCATGGTTATTTCATTTCACATGTGCATATTAGGCCTGGGCGATTTCGTTTCGTTAATTCGTAATTCGTTAATAATTCGTTAATTTTTCCAATTACAAAACGATAACGAACCATTCTGGAGCAATTATTTAAAAAAAAACGAATTTTTAAACACGTTTTGTAAATGCTTCGTATTTCGTTATTGTATTCGTTTCGTTATTGTTCTGAGGTCGTTTCGTTATTATTTCCGCATGTCTGGGCCAGTTTTATGGTTTAATTAGTGAAAAAAAATTATAATATCACACCAACAGTCAAGAACAGAGGGAGAGGGAAGCTTCAGAAGTTTTTGGAGGTTTTTTAGCGTATTTCGCGGTCGCGTCCGCCATTAACGAATCAATTCGTTATTGTTTCGGAAATCGATTTGTTAATTTTTTACCATTTACGAAATTTCGTAAATATCGAACTTTTTAAAAGGAAAATTTTGTAATTATTTTAAATATCGAAACAAAAAAAACCCCCAAATACAAATCGATTTTAGAAACAAATTTTTCCATTGTTACCCAGGCCTAGTGCATATAGTTTGTCAAAATATGATAAGATACTTTTTTACTGTGTTGTAAGAATCTGTCCTTTTTTTTGCCAAGTGATTTTTACCTTTGCTTCCAAATTTTGTGCTAAACATGTAATGCTTTGAAAGGAACACCTCTAGTTTGCTATCCCCCAAAATATCCATGCTATGTTATTGAAATGCTTTGATTGCAGTGTGATTGCCCTATGGAATCATTGAATATGTAGTTTGGTGAGAAATATTTCAAATCCTATCCTAGTAATAAAGTGTTGTAGTTCAATGAATGGTACAAGAGAATTCTGGTGGCTACCTCACCAAACTACATGTTGGGGTTCAGCCTGTGTGTGAACCTGAACCTGAACCTGATTCTCTGATTGTATTCCCTGATGCCAATGTAGATGTCAATGTGAATTCTGAGGCCAATTTAGATGATGATGGTTTGAGTAGTGAAAATCCTACAGCCTTGGAAAGTGAAAGTCAAAATTCCCATGAGAACATGCATTCCAAGCCAAGTGGAGAAGTTTCACTTACTTTCCTCCCAGCCTTAGTTCTCCAGAGAATCTAACACCTGGTCTGCCTAATGAGGATAGGCAGGGGCAGATTTGGCAGAGCTGGGGAGCAGCACAAAGTTTACGTAGATCAGCCAGATTGAGAGAAATGCAAACAAAAACGTCAGGCATGTCTCGCAATAGATTTCTCAGCCTTAAGTATGCCTGGCCTGAATGCAGCTTCAGACCAAGCATTGTTCCAGATTCATGTGCAAGCTTTTACAGGTCTCCTGATTCAAGTGGCCTTGTTCCTCGGAGGTTTTCTAGTTGTTCCAAGTACGGTTAGTGGATTGCTAACAGGTTCCAGGATTCAGCAGTTTTGCTGTGGGTTTTATGATCTTGTTTATGGACATTTCTTGTTGCAGATTTTTACTGTGACTTTTTACCTTTGCATTTTTCCTCTATTTTGTATTCATCTTTCATCAATAAAAAAGGATTGTTTTCCTGAAGTCAAGTGTGGTGGATGGCTGTATGAGGGTCCAGTTTCCTGCTCTGGGTTGCAACACTACAAATCCTAAAATTCCATAGGTGGAGCTTCTGTTCAGAAGTACATGTTGCTTCAAGATTGTATGTATGTGAAAGATAAACAATATATACAATCTTAAGAGAAACCAAAGGTCATAAAATGTATATAGATACAAGATTAAGGGGGAAGGGAAGGGGGAAAACAAAGGAATTAGATAAACGTTCATGTGTCAGAATATACGTTTATGTTTGGTTAACTCTCCTGCATCCAAATATGCTAGAAATTCAGTGAAAATGACATTACACTCTTCTCACTGCTGTCAGCTAAAAGTGATGGACTCCCACAGTGCACCTTGAGGGTTTTCTTTATTTTTCTTTCCTCAAAAAAAAAACCAACCAAAAACCTTACCTTCATTAATTTTTAAGTTTAAACATAAAGTGGAAAAATTGAATGCATAACAAAAAGGAATCAAGGTTACTCTTCCCAGGTCACAATCCACCTGTCTAATTTTAAATTCAATACGTTGAACTCTGGTGAAGTAATAAATACTGGATGTCTATCTGTTGAATTCTTTGACAAATAAAGTGGAGAGAAGAGTCAAGAATGTGCCACCTGACTCAAATGATTTAAGTTAGTCAAAGTTTGTTCATACTACTTGTATATCATTTGGTGCTTTACAATGTGCAACAACTGATGCCAGGTCCATTGCATCATTTAGTACATTTTGCCCATTTATTCCACAGCTCTATGCACCTTTATTCAGATATAGTTCTCATCCTAGATCAGTAAGTTTACTCCTAGATACATATGTAAATAAATGTTTATTTATTTATTTATTTATTTATTTATGACATTTATATGCCGTCCTTCTCACCCAGAAGGGCACTCAGAGCAGCTTTTGTTGTTGTTCATTCATTCAGTCGTCTCCGACTCTTCGTGACCTCATGGACCAGCCTACGCCAGAGCTCCCTGTCGGCCGTTACCACCCCCAGCTCCCTCAAGGTCAGTCCAGTCACTTCAAGGATGCCATCCATCCATCTTGCCCTTGGTCGGCCCCTCTTCCTTTTGCGTTCCACTTTCCCCAGCATAATTGTCTTCTCTAGGCTTTCCTGTCTCCTCATGATGTGGCCAAAGTACTTCAGCTTTGTCTCTAGTATCTTTCCCTCCAGTGAGCAGTCGGGCTTTATTTCCTGGAGGATGGACTGGTTGGATCTTCTCGCAGTCCAAGGCACTCTCAGAACTTTCCTCCAACACCACAGCTCAAAAGCATCGATCAGAGCAGCTTACAAGGTATATATTACATACAATATATTATATTATTAGCACAGTACAATATCAGCATTAAACATTGCTATATTGCACCATACTACTATATCGTAATATTATTAGTAATATTACATGTAATATAAATATATAATTATAATATCACATTATTATTATATTGCATCACATTATTATTATATTGCATCACATTATAATATTATAAATATAAAATGCTGTTGTTGTGTGCCTTCAAGTTGTTTCTTACATGTGGCCACCCTAAGGCAAACCTATCATGTGGCTTATGGGGCAATATTTGTTCAGGAGGTATTCACCCTTGTCTTCTGATATTGCTGACAGTGTGCCTTGCTTGAGATCTCCCATTGGGTTTCTATGGCCAAACATGGACTTTAAACCCGATTTCCCAGAATCCTAGGTAAATCTACACTACAGAATTAATGCAGTTTGGCAGCACTTTTGCCACCATGGCTCAATGCTATGGAATCATGAGAGCTGTAGTTTTGTGAGGTACCAACACTTTTTGGCAGAAAAAGCTAGAGACCTTGTAAAACTATGACTACAATTTTTTTCTGGCTTCTGAGATTTAATATTTTTTTCAATGTACAGGTATACCTCAACTGACAAAGCAAGATTCATGGGTCTGGTTTGTTTAACAAATAAGTTGGTACCAGAGGTAAAAACAACTTGCCAAAAAAGGAGAAAGATGGATGCACAAAAAAACGACAGCAGCTCAACCTGTTTTGGAAAAGGTCTTATTAAAAACCACATATATGTACATGTGAAATCAAATAATCATCACCAGATAATTCTTGCATCAGTAAAGAAAAACATTACAGATTTTCTATAAATTTTTGCACGCTTCTTCCAAAATCTATTCAAGAAAGAATTTCATCAGTCTCCACATTTTCTCATGATTTCCATTCTGGCGGTCAAGCATGCAGTTACTGTTGCTGTTCTTGTTTACTTCAAGTTGTTTTAAACTTGTGGCAACTCAGGGCCCATCCAGACAGGCCCAAAATGTGGGACCTGCTTGGGTTTTTACCGGAGGCTTACAAATAACATCCCTTGTAAAAATGAATTAATTCAAAATAACCTCACTTATTACAAATTAATTAAATACCCCATTAGATCTCGGCCTTCCTAAAAGGCCCACGTCTAATGGGGTATTGGGCCTGTGGGAACTCACTTCCGGGTAGTCCTGGGACCACCTGGAGGATGGGTTTCCATTTGCTATCTTGAACCTTTTGTGCTCCTGGAGCCCAAAGATCTGAGGTGGCATCCAACCTCTTTCCCCTCCCCAGCACCCAAAATACCCCTAAAATCCCACGTCCCATGACATGTCATTTCCCACCTCTCCTGATATGTCATTTCCTCATGCCAGGAGGCTGTGAGGGGGAACTTAATAGCAGCCAGGTAAGGTTTTTTTTTTTAGTTTTTAGGGGTACTTTGAGGAGTTTTGGGGTGGCTGGATACCATTCCAATTGCTGTTAGGATTTTTTTTTGTCATGTCGTGGTGTGAGAGAATTGGCCGTCTGCAAGGACGTTGCCAGGTGACACCCGGATGATTTGATGTTTTATCATCCTTGTGGGAGGCTTCTCTCATGTCCCCGCATGAGGAGCTGGAACTGATAGAGGGAGCTCATCCACCTCTCCCCGGATTCGAACCTGCGACCTGTCGGTCTTCAGTCCTGCTGGCACAGGGGTTTAACCCACTGCACTACCGGGGGCTCATTTCGCTGTTAGGATGGCATGTAGCCATCCCCCACCCCCAGGAAAGCCTGGGTTTTCAGGGTGCAGAGGGGATAGAAATGTGCACCACCACCCACCCACCTCCAATCTGGCCTGTCTGGAAGCACCTTCAAAGGAGAGTTTCAGAGAGTTTTCCTGAAAGGTTGGTTCAGGAGGCATTTGGTCTTGCCTTCTTCTGTGCCTGAGAGAGTCTGTTTCACCTAAGGTGCCCCAGTAGATTTCCATGCTCAAATGGAAATTTAAACTGCAGTCTGCAGAGTTGTAGTCTACCACACAAACCACTAACTGGCCTCCAGTTAATCCTTTTTAACCTGTTTAACCTCTCTACTCTCTGTATTTGTGTTTCTCTAGCTTTCCCTCACTATCTCCCAGTGTTTGTGCTGTTTGGGAAAAAAATCCAGATAAACCAAGAGTAAGAAAGAAAGGGAGTGAATAGGTGGGCAGAAAAAAAGGAGTTTCACATCCAGAGGCTTTACTAATTGAGGTCTATCTGTAACTTCCCAGCTTTAGTGGCTAGAAGAAAAGAAAACTCTTTAAAATATTCTCAGGATTTTCCAATCCAAGGCTTGTACTAAATTCCAAACTGGAGAAACTGAAATGCAAAATAATAATGGGTAGCTTGCCTAGTGTCAAAGGGAAATATTTACATTTTTTTCAATATGCATTTTCTGTCTTGTAATAAAATGGTAGGAATCATGAGGTCTCCAAATGTTGTTGGATCACAACTCTGTAAAAGCCCTAGCCAACTTTAACCAATTGTCAGGGATTGTAGGAATTGCAACTCAACAATTTCTGAGGAGTCATATGATTGCTGTTACAATTTGGTAATGGATCTGGGCATTGGATGTTTTTACCCTGTTTCCCCTTCCGCTCCCTCACCCAAATTGTGCTTCAGTAGTTATATTTATATTTTTAATGTACCAAACATACCAAGTTTGTATGAAAATGTGACTCTATTTCCTGTGCTGGTCAATGACCGAAATAAATGATTTGAATTTGGATTGCTGTCTCCTTACACAGTAGTTCTAACTTTTACTATCTCTTAGAGTAAGCATTCTCAGTAATTTTTATATTCATGATTTTTTTCAAAAGATGAGCATAAGGAGCAATCTAGGGTTATGCTGATTAAGGCAACTATTTTAGATGGCAGATGGCACGGCTCCTTTCACTGTTCCTATTGCTACTTGCCTTTCATGGAGGGCTCTGCATCTTCGAAACCAGCGAATAGACTTAGTTGCGGTGGAGAATGCAACCACCTTGCCACTGCTGAAGTCTGATCCAAATGCCTCTCTAGTTGGCTTCCATATATGGCTGCAATTTTTCCCTATATTTCTGCCAAAGAGCTTATGGCAACAAATAATGGCACCGTGAAATAGATTATACCAGAAGGAGTGTGACTCCAAGCCATTGAGGAAGCCAGTCCTACTCCAACACTTAACTGTTACAGTTTTGGACTACAGCAGCCAGAATTCCAGCAGCCAACAGGCACTGACAGATCATACCTGTCTAAATCTGCCTGTGTGAAATTTTGAATATCAGAAAAACATGAAATTCCAGGTTTCAGATAGAAAATTCAGATGCTTTTAATGCACAGCTGAAAAGAAGATGTCAACATTAAGAGTCATTTTTCATCCAAAAGTCGCAAATGACACCCTTCCCACAAAATTGTGCACCATTGTCCTCAAGGCAGCCTCATTTGGAATTTGAAGCATAAAATTACACACTCACCTTCCCCCTTGGCACTAAATATGCAACAATTTAAAAAAATCTAAGAATCCCCAGCCTTTTAATACCAAACTCTGTTTTATTGTAGGGCTGGTCATCCCAACACTAACAGCCCACAATTTGCGTTTTAAAATGTAGTCCCTGAAAGAACAATTAAAATTTGGCAACAGTTCTATTTTATTAAACTTCCTAGGGGTAACAAGTTATGATATGCAAGATATGTGGCTTATTGAACTTTTGTCTGAGGTCAAGATATGAAAAGATGAAGGAAAGTAACAAACTGGGTTGTTGTAGTTTTTTTCGGGCTGTATGGCCATGGTCTAGAGGCATTCTCTCCTGACGTTTCGCCTTCATCTATGGCAAGCATCCTCAGAGGTAGTGAGGTCTGTTGGATCCAGGAAAAAGGGTTTATATATCTGTGGAATGACCAGGGTGGGACAAAGGACCCTTTTCTGCTGGAGCTAGGTGTGAATGTTTCAACTGACCACCTTGATTAGCATACATTGGGATGACTGTGCCTGGAGCAAACTTTTGTTGAGAGGTAATTAGATGTCCCTGCCTGCTTCCTCTCTGTTGTTGTGCTGTTGCAATTTTTGAGTTTTTTAATACTGGTAGCCAGATTTTGTTCATTTTCATGGTTTCCTCCTTTCTGTTGAAATTGTCCACATGCTTGTATATTTCAATGGCTTCTCTGTGTAGTCTGACATTTTGGTTGTTAGCGTGGTCCAGCATTTCTGTGTTCTCAAATAATATGCTGTGTCCAGGTTGGTTCATCAGGTGCTCTGCTATGACTGATTTCTCTGGATGAAGTAGTCTGCAGTGCCTTTCATATTCCTTGATTCATGTTTGGGCGCTGCATTTGAAAACTCTAAAATTGCAACAGCAATTTTATTAAAAAATAATAAAATTTTATTAAAATTTTATTTAAAAACTCTAAAATTGCAACAGCACAACAGAGAAGAAGCAGGCAGGGACATCAAATTACCTCTCAACAAAAGTTTGCTCCAGGCACAGTCAGCCCATTGTATGCTAATCAAGGTGGTCAGTTGAAACATTCATACCTAGTTCCAGCAGACAAGAGTCCTTTGTTTTACCCTGGTCATTCCACAGATATATAAACCCTTTTTACTAGTTCCAACAGACCTCACTACCTCTGAGGATGCTTGCCATAGATGCAGGCGAAATGTCAGGAGAGAATGCCTCTAGATCATGACCATACAGCCCGAAAAAACCTACAACAACCCAGTGATTCTGGCCATGAAAGCCTTCGACAATACATTAAACCCATAATTTGTGTTTTAAAATGCAGTCCCTGAAAGAACAATTAAAATTTGGCAACAGTTCTATTTTATTAAACTTCCTAGGGGTATCAAGTTATGATATGCAAGATATGTGGCTTATTGAACTTTTGTCTAAGGTCAAGAAATGAAAGAAAGTAACAAACATTTACCTACCACTGATTGTAACTATCCAAGATGACTGTGCGTAGTACATCTATTTTGGCAAGAACTGTTATTCAATGGATGAAGATTGACCATGAAGCTTCTTTTAATTTACTTGGCATTCAAAAACAGTGTCACAATCTCTCTGGTTTAGATCAACACAGGCATTAAAATAATTAGCATGGAATTTTCAAATGCTCTCCACAGCATTCCTTCAGTCTGACAGTTGGGTAATTTCTGACCAAGTTCCTATGATCTGAAAGCAGAGAAGCGCATCCGTGGATCAGGCCCGGAGGTAAACAGCTGCCATTTGTAGGCACCACGCTGGAGGGGCTTGACCTTGCTGCTATTGACATCAATTATAGAATCCTCATTAAATTAAGCAGGAGCAAGTCTGGAATGCAGCCTGATTCTGAATACCCCCCAGATACCCAAAGACAGAGTGCTGTCAGCAAGCTGATCAGCTTGAAAATGGGGGCATGCAGATATATGATTGCGCGTGCCATAAGACGTTTACAATAGGAGCAAGCATTGCTCTATGGGACGCCTAGGTGAGTCCCTCAAAGATGGCTCATGGGATAGATGTCTAGCTGACTGATTACACTGACAGCCGGTTGCCTTGTCTTAATCCTGAGAGCACCAAAAGCATGTCTTCCAGTCTTGCCTCAGTGACTGCCAAGCTATTCCTCACACTTTATTGGTTTCCTCACCTGAAAGGCACATTACCAAGGATGACTAACCTTTTTTTAATTTTTTTTCTTTTTTTTAAAAAGAGGAATAACCTCTTGTGTACAGGATATTTACTGCTTTAGGGCACAATCTGTTGCTGCAGAGCTCTAACTGTTGCTGAAGCACTTATTGCCATTATATGTGCCTCGGCAGCAAGGCATGTTGTCTTGTTTTTCATCTGTGAAGGTGGGGATTTATTGACAGTACTAATCTTGTTTGAAAGTTACAGAGGCAGCAAGTCAAATGTATTTAAAGGAAGAAAGAAGGAAAGTAAATGTAATATCCTCAACTTTCCTTCATAGTTAAAAATCAGCAACCACCCTTTTGATGGTGCATAGCTACTTTAATGGGAAGGCAATGGGTGTATTGTGATGTACATTTGCAACACAAAAAGACAAGGAGGAGGGAAGCCTAAGGCAACCCAGTTGCCCCATATTTCCAAATCCTGCTTCAAGAGACAAGTCTTTGTTTATTTGTTTCCGTTTTGATACAATCAAACACAAGTTCTTCTTTTGGTATGTTTCTTTTTTACATTTCCTCTCCTACAATATCAAAACAGCTTTCCACATTTTTGTTTCATATCTGTTTACTACAGAAGTATATTCTGACCAAGATATACCTAACATGCATTGTGCCGTCGCCCTTGGGGGCTATTAGTCTTAATGAAGGAGGGATGGACGTGGCATTTTTCCCCCAAGGGATTGCTTCTTGCCCTCCTATAGGAAACTGGAACTCTCAGAAACCCAAAACGCTGTAAATAACTCAAAATAAGTTTTATTGATCACAAAGAGTTATTTCTTAAAGCAATAAGCTGGAAATTTCAGAGGGGTGAAGGAAAATATACATTACAGTCACAATTTGTCCTGGGTCCAAGGTGTTTGAAGCTGAGAAGCCTCACCAAGTTTCATCTTTCCTCAATGACTGTGAATGCCGGAGGAAACCACAACCCCAGTTCAGATGGTCTATGTTTTGAAGACTCAGGATCTTCCTTTGGTGCCAAAAGAACTGGTTTGAAGGCGCTTGAGACTTCCAACGTCGTTCAGGTTGGTCTGAACATGAAGCACAAGTCTCAAGGGTAAAAAACCTCAGAACTGGTGCTGAGAGGTAATTTAAATCAGGGTCTTTTAGAGTCAAGTCTCTTACTCACGTCCATCTGGTAGAAACTCTGATGGCAGAATGAAAGGAAAGGAAGCACTCCCCTCCTGCAGGAAGAGGTGGAGCCAAACAGTACTGATTGACAGCTATAAGTAACCAATCCATACAACTATACATAAGCAGAGTAAAAGGGCAGGATTAAGCATGATACAACAGTTTAAATCTTGCAACTAACTAATCTTGCTTTAGTCAGAATATAATTTCAGTTAAGAGTGTGTAAAGCAAGTAACATGTTTGTGAATGTGAAACATTGAAAGTCTATTTCAGAAAAGTAAACCAAGTATATTATACTGACTGTAAGCCTCAAGATTGCAACAAAACTCAAATGTAACTACAAGCGTTGGAGCCAGAAGTTATAAATAAACTGTGTTCCTTTGTTATACAGAAGTGTGTCTCGTTGTCTGTACAAAGGTTAAACAGCACACAGAAAGTCCCAGCTAATATAAAAGAAAAAACTGAATCATTATAAGAGTAAAGAGGGTTTTTTTTTCTTAAATAAAGAAATAGTCTCCCTCCCTCACTACAATTTTGTACAATTTTGCATGCAGCTGACAAAATTGCATGAGGGAACAATGTGTGAAGAAGTCCAAAAAACTTTACATTTTCTTTATTGCAGCCAGAAGAAGAAATAAAAGGGGCCATGCTCAAGGAAGGCAAGTGATCATACATAGGCACATGTTTGGTGATTTCTGATTTGCCACTCTGGGCTCCTGGACAATATAGCATCACCTTTGAAACTACTTTTATTTGCCTTCTCTGAATTGAAAAACCCGGGGATAAAGGAAATATAAAAATATCCCTCCCATGATCATGAGCAGTGTGGCCTGGGAAGCAGTGGCGGAGGGTCATTCTTTAACTGTGCCAGGGAATCCTAGCCTGAGGGTTTCAGACATGCTTCCTGCATGAGTTAGAGAGAATTTGACACACAAAGGTTGGCAGTTCCTCTTTGCAGTTCTTCTCAAATAAATGTAGCTCTTGTTAAATCTGTTCCTACATGTGTGAGAATGATAAGCCTTTGCATAGCCATTCTCCTACCATTTTTCTCCTAGAAGTCTTCTTCACAGATTTGCCCCATTCAAATTACATCCAGAAACTGAAAGATGAACATAGGAAGATTATGGTGCCCAAGTGGAAGAGGTAAGATATTAAATAATGTTCCTGTCAACCTCTGTGACATACGACCCATCCCTTGCCAGAAGCTCAGCTTCATTACACCTCAAACCATGGTCCAGGAGGCCAAATAATTCCTGGTTGCACCATATGCAAAGCCAACTATTCATTTCTGTTATCCTTTTGTCCTTCTTGGGACACATTCTTGAATGGTGATGATTTGGATATCAAGGCCCTTCAGCGTCTACCCATAGCCTCATAATCCTATGTGATCTTTCAAAGGCTATGCCATGCAGTGTCATTGGTTCTGAAATGGACTAAAAAGAAGGACCAACACTGTGTGGGCCTGACAAGTCTTGTCAGCTTCTCTGTTATATCTTGGATTTTTGCTCCAGGGAGACCACATGTCTCTCAAGTCATCTTGTCAGATTCACAAACCACTGCTTTTGTTCCTCTCAGCTAGGAGTGCCCTACCACTATCACACATCTTCTTGGAGCATTCCATATACTGACTTTTCTGAGGGCACCTGCACATTTCCTGAGGGCAAGGTACCGTATTTTGCACTTCTTGTTGTTCTGCATGATCACTGGTGTTGGAGAAAGTGTCAAATCGAATCTGCAGTTCCAAACTTACAAACTGATTCATGTTCTGGGTTGTTGTAGGTTTTTTCGGGCTGTATGGCCATGGTCTAGAGGCATTCTCTCCTGACATTTCGCCTGCATCTAAGGCAAGCATCCTCCGAGGTAGTGAGGTCTGTTGGAACTAGGAAAAAGGGTTTATATATCTGTGGAATGACCAGAGTGAGACAAAGGACTCTTCACTGCTGGAGCTAGGTGTGAATGTTTCAACTGACCACCTTGATTAGCATACAATGGCCTGATTCATGTTCTTTCTACTTCTTTCTACTTTCCTCCAAGTCTACCTCCTATGTTTGGGGAGTGACTTCCTCTGCAGATAAGTCCCCTGTGTGATTCTTCTGCAAGACAGAATGCTCTGCTGAGTCTAAGACAATCTCCTCCTCCCTAATATACTGGAATGTGGGTACATGGGCCTCAATAAGCTAAACATTTTCTTCCAAGAGGTTCACTAACTTCCATGTGCTCCAAGTAGCTACCCACGTTCTCCGGTAAGAACCCAAACATTCCAGTTGACTGTATGAGTTCACTCACTCTATTATTAGCAGAATTAAGTAGAGAATGGAATAGAAATCTGGGTCTCCCACTCAAACTCCCCCACCAAACATCTATACAAACTAGGTTCTTGTGGGTTTTTTCGGGCTATAGAGCCATGTTCTAGAGGCATTTCTCCTGACGTTTCGCCTGCATCTATGGCAAGCATCCTCAGAGGTTGTGAGGTCACAACCTCACAACCTCTGAGGATGCTTGCCATAGATGCAGGCGAAACGTCAGGAGAAATGCCTCTAGAACAGTGGTTCTCAACCTTCCTCATGCTGCGACCCCTTAATACAATTCCTCATGTTGTGGTGACCCCCAATCCTAATATTATTTTCCTTCCTACTTCGTAACTGTCATTTTGCTACTGTTATCAATTGTAATGTAAATATCTGATACGCAGGATGTATTCACTAGACTAAATTTGGCACAAATACCCAATATGCCCAAATTTGAATACTGGTGGGGTTGTGGTGGTGGTGGTGGGCGGGGGGTTGATTTTGTCATTTGGGAGTTGTGGTTGCTGGGATTTGTAGTTCACCTGCAATCAAAGAGCATTCTGAACTCTACCAACAATGGAATTGAACCAAACTTTGCACACAGAACTCCCATGGCAAACAAAAAATATTGGAAGGGTTTGGTGGCCATTGACCTTGAGTTTTGGAGTTGTAGTTTGCCTACATCCAGAGAGCACTGTGAACTCAAATGATGATGGATCTGGACCAAATTTGGCACGACTACTCAACATGCCCAAATGTGAACACTGGTGGAGTTTGGGGGAAATAGTCCTTGACATTTCGGGAGTTGTAGTTGCTGGGATTTGTAGTTCACCTACAATCATAGAGCATTCTGAACCCCACCAACGACAGAATTGGGCCAAACTTCCCACATAGAGCCCCCATGACCAACAGAAAATACTGTGTTTTCTGGTGGTCATTAGTGACCCCTCTGACATTCCCTCGTGACCCCTCCAGGGGTCCCGACCCCCAGGTTGAGAACCACTGCTCTAGAACATGGCTCTATAGCCCGAAAAAACCCACAAGAACCTAGTGATTCCAGCCATGAAAGCCTTCGACAGTACATCTATACAAACGTCCCTCTTTGTCTCTAGCTCCAGGAATCAGTGCTGAATCTATATTTTTATCATCTGTCTTCTGAAATTATAATTTTAGTGAAAAAATTCAGTTCAGAACAAATAAAACATGTTTTCTGTCCCTCTCCAACCACCCTTTATTCTTCAGATTCATAGAAGAGTTACATCCTGAGAACAGATAGTGAGGGTAGGATATGATTTGACAGTATGCATTTGCAATAAAATGGTAACATTAGGATCACTTCTGCACTTTCTGTAATATATCTGTAAAAAAGGAAGTAGAAGAAAGAAAAGAAAAATGTGTGGGAGGCAGAGAGAGAAAATTATACACTCCCATTAGCTGCCATGTTTATAGTTCTGAAAATGAAATACTATTGTACAATTGAAATGACAAAGAGATTCACAGGTTATGAAAACTAGGGACAGGCACTAGGGCAGTAGTTCTCAACCTTCCTAATGCTCCGACCCCTTAAGACAGTTCCTCGTGTTGTGGTGACCCCCAAATATAAAATTATTTTTGTTGGTACTTCATAACTGTAATGTTGCTACTGTTATGAATTGCAATGTAAATATCTGATATGCAGGATGTATTTACATTCACTGTACCAAATTTGGCACAAATACCCGATACGCCCAAATTTGAATACTGGTGGGGTTGGGGTAAGATTGATTTTGTCATTTGGGAGTTGTAGTTGCTGGGATTTATAGTCCACCTACAATCAAAGAGCATTCTGAACCCCACCAACAATGAAATTGAACCAATCTTGGCACACAGAACTCCCATGACCAACAGAAAATACTGGAAGGGTTTGGTGAGCATTGACCTTGAGTTTTGGAGTTGTAGTTCACTTACATCCAGAGAGCACTGTGGACTCAAATAATGATTGATCTGGCCCAAACTTGGCATGAATACTCAATATGCTCAAATGTGAACATTGGTGGAGTTTGGGGAAAATAGACCTTGACATTTAGGAGTTGTAGTCACTGGGATTTATAGTGTACCTGCAATCAAAGAGCATTCTGAACCCCACCAATGATAGAATTGAGCCAAACTTCCCACACAGAACCCCCACAACCAACAGAAAATACTGAGTTTTCTGATGGTCTTTGGTGACCCCTCTGACACCCCCTCATGACCCCCCCCCCCAGGGGTCCCGATCCCCAGGCTGAGAAACGCTGTACTAGGAAATTTACCTGGTTTGGATCCGATTTCATGATTTTGAAAGAGAAATAGTGTTCTGGCTGTCTCAGGTATTTTGTTAACAGACTCATTGGGCGTAGCTGTACCATGACGTAATGCTCTTTGGTGTATATATGCATCAATGCCTGTCGAGATCGAGGTATAATACATCATTCAAAAAAGTTAATAAACTACGAGTTAATCCAGAACATGATAATTTATAACTTCATCATGCCACAACATAGTAACATAACTGGATAATCAGCCAAAACAGGGAGGTGGTGCTACTAATTATGAAGGCCATGTCTAGTCCTGGAAATCACGTAAATGGGAATGTAGTGTCATTATTGCAACCTATGCAGTTCACTTGCATTTCCTGACTTTTTCTACTAGCCGAGTCTACAGATGGGTGGCTATTTTCTTCCAGACCTCTTTCTTCTCATAACCATAGCAAATTGTTTTGTATTTTTCTTCATCATGAATTATTTATTAGATTCAGTTTAATATGATTGCTAATTTTAAAACCTATGGTGTGCAAATAAGTATTTCATTGCCTAAAATTAGCTCCTGACTATATTTTCTTTGAAACTAATTAACTGTCATAGATATCTGGGTCCACCATCACCAGGAAAGGGAAAAAAACCCCTCTTAATTGCTAGTAATTTTCTAAAACAATGACTGAAATAATTGTGAAAAGCTGTCAATGTCTCATTGCCAATTAATTGCGCAATGTATTGTCTTTACATTCATACTGATAAGAGATTTTTTCCCCCCAACTAGCATAGCATTTTGCTATGGGGGAGGTAATGTTGAATTTTGGAGTGGAAGTCTAGAAGTCAACAGGATTTATCTTATCACTGCTGACATTTGTAATGATTTGGGATGCTCAGGACTCCAATCCAATAATGTAGTATGTTTCCACATGTGCAATGGAAATTTGATTCCCCCCCCCCCCCAAAAAGTATGTAATACTTTGTGTCTGGGATTAAGTTTAAATTTTCCTTTTACTGTGAGTCATCTTGTCTCCCAAATTAGAAGAAAGACGCAAGGTGATAAACTGGCGACATGGGTCCGCATGATCCTGGGGTGCTAAAAATGTTATAATAATGTTGTGTGCCAAAAAGTCATTGTTCCTATTCAACCCACTGTCAGTGGACTGGAATTAGTGCATACAAGGGTTGAATGAAAAGTAATGCCTCCACCTTCATAATTCCTCAACAGATGGCAGTACTGATATGTGGCAGGTACTGGCTTGTTCAGTAGAATCTCCTCTACAGTTCCGTTTTGGCAAGAAGCCTTAACATTGAATGGTTGTGCTGTTAAAGTGTGAAGTATGGAACTCTGTGCGGACAGTCAGTCAATGCGACTTAAGCAACGTGCAGTCATTGAATTCTTGACAGCAGAAGGTGTCACCCCAAAGGAGATACATCAGAGAATGCAGGCTGTTTATGGTGATTGTATTGATGTGAGTATTGTGTGTCATTGGGTGAGTAAGTCTAAAGATGTTGAGGTGGGAACGTCTGACTTGCATGACAAACAAAGAGTTGGATGTCCTGTGACAGCAACCACCGAGTTTCACAAGCAAAAGGTTGACAGATTGATTCAGGATAATCTTCGTATCACTCAGAGAGAAATTTCAAGCATAATCGGCATTTCACAAGAATGTGTGTGTCACATTATTGCTTTGCTTGGTTATTGGAAGATCTGTGCACAATGGGTACCCAGGATGCTTATGCTGGTTGTGGAAAGTACCTCTAATATTGTGGATAATGTGATTAGATTCTTTGATAACATTTCCCAAGTAGATGTGTGGGCAGAGTAAGCATCTGGGTTTGTGGCAAGGCCTTGAAAGCTACCGATTTCTTTCTCTCAGTCTCAAAGGTGCTGCATTATCCACCACAGAAATGTATGAGCTATAACTTCTAGGATATTCAGCTCTTACCCGTGAATAATCTTAGTTCTTATTTCCTTCTGCCACAGTTTAAAAACGTGCAGCATATTTGAAATGCAGTGTAGCTAGTTCAACATTATTAATTTTTGCATTGCTTCTTTTGATAATAAAAACATAATCCAACAAACATCTAAATACTGCATAATCTTACAATGCTTTCATTTATGATATATGCATATGTGCTCTGTGTTTTTGCATATGTAATGCCATAAACTACATCGATAAATACAGCTGAACCGTTGAGCTGTCATAGTGCCTTCCGTCAGCTTTTCCTTTGATGTCACGCTTTATTGCTTGGATACTATGATTTTATGACTGTGATTGCTATAATAACATCAAAACACAGTGCTGCTTTTAAATATATTCACTTCAGCCTTTGTTCTTAAAAGAGACCAGTTATTTATTTCTGTCCTCTGAAGAATCTCATAATCCAAGCAGTGAGTCAAATGTCAGGAATGCTAGTAAAAATGACAAAAGATGCTTGTCCCAGCAATAGAGATGAAACCAGCTATTGTGTGACAATGGTGTGAACTTAACTAATTTTTATATGTGCTAGCCTAAACATAAGAGAGTTGGTATCCATGGTTTCACTTACCCACATACCCCGAAATATTCAGAATTGTTTGTAGTGGTCCCCAGTTTGAATCTGTGAGGTTCTTCTGGCTCAAGTATACCTTAGAATAGCAATGGAGGATCCAGAGAAGCCCACAAATAGAAGTTTTATTCTATGACTAGGAAAATGGTGTGTGTGTGTGTGTATATACACACATCCATTTTCCTAGTTTCCAACAGACCTCACAACCTCTGAGGATGCCTGCCATAAATGTGGAAATATGTATGGATTGGGGGTGCTCTCAAATCCAAGGAGAAGCAAGCTTATATCTTGGAAGCAGTGTATTTGGATCATCCTCCTATCCTAAAGGGCCTGGTCTAGGGGATGCTGGGAGCTGTAGTCCGGAAGAGAGTGTGGATATGCTTATTGTGTGTGGGGTTTTTTGACCGGGGAGTCATTTTGCGCATGCACTGTAGCTTCTTTTTCCTTTTTTGGCATTTTAAGTCCCTTCTGCTGTGATTTTCAGTGTTTTTATGAGTGATGGTCACTTGTTGGCCTGATAGATGTATTGTGTCCAAATTTGGCGTCAATTCGTCCAGTGGTTTTTGAGTTATGTTAATCCCACAAACGAACATTACATTTTTATTTATATAAGATATACCTCCATCACAAGTACTGTCAAAATATAGAGTTCACTAATATCCTTATTTCAGTTATCCACAGGAAGTCTTGGGATGTATTTCCTGTGGATACAGGGGCCATACTATATTAGCATATCACTAATGGTGCTCCATGCGGTCATGCCGGCCACATGACCTTGGAGGTGTCTAAGGACAACGCTGGCTTTTTGGCTTAGAAATGGAAATGAGCACCACACCCCAGAGTTGGACACGACTGGACTTCATGTCAGGGAAAACCTTTACCTTTTTTTAAATATCAGAATTACCAGTATCTCTACCGCCCTCTTTTCAGAAAAAAAACTCCACATTGTAATCTACCTTCTTTAAGTGAACAAACAGAAAGACACAGTGACAAATTTGCCTTCTTTTATATTTCTGGCTACATCGTACAAAATTGTGAATAAGACACCTTGAAATTATAAAATTATGTATTAAAATCAGCCATTGCAGCATTCACATTGCACACCAAAAAATAGGTTAGCGAAGAATAATATTGAAATGAAAATTACAAAGAACATTAAAAATAATATTAATGCGAAAGATGAACCTGGAGGACTGCTATACATTTATTAATATTCAGCTATATTTTTGTCAACAGGATTATTAAATCACTTCAATTAGGAATTTGAAGTTGGCTTCTTTTTTTAGTTAACAGATTTGTGAACGCACTGAACTCATGTTCCACTAAATACGATGAAGGAAATGTAATTAAAAACATTAATACTATAACCCAGTATAAACATTTATACTGGAGCCCCCAGTGAAGCAGTTGGTTAAAGTGCTGAGCTTGTTGACCAAAAGGTTGCAGGTCCAATTCCGGGGAGCGGCGTGAGCTTCCGCTGTCAGCCCCAGCTTCTGCCAACCTAGTAGTTTGAAAACATGCAAATGTGAGTAGATCAATAGGTACCGCTCCAGCAGTAAAGTAACGGCGCTACATGATGTCATGCCAGCCACATGAGCTAGGAAATGTCTGTGGACAATGCCGGCTCTTCAGCTTAGAAATGGAGATGAGCACCACACTCCAGAGTTGGACACGACTGGACTTAATGTCAGGGGAATACCTACTAGAACGCATAATCCAAGGGAAAGTGTAGATATTCAGTTTTTCAGCCAGAAGTGTTGGTAGCTGTGTTTGAGTTTAGATTGCATTTTAATTCCTCATTTGTTGTTACTTCTATCAGACACTTCTTGTAATTTTGAAGATTCTTCTGTGTTTGATCGAACCTTTAAGTTTTAAATCCTACCAATCCCAGCTCTTCTCTCTTCCCACCATAGAATTCTCTGCCTCAGTCTGTGACATAAGTATGGAGCCTCGGCCAATGAAAAAGCCGAGGAACAGCTCCTGACCAACCAGGGGAGGGACCAAGAAGTTTGTGTAGTTCTCAAATTGTATTAAATATGCTGCTCTTCTCTGTATGGTTTATGTTGATTCTTTGAACAATTACTCTGTTCTGACATTCATCTGGCCAGCTGAATAGACCTCTGTTTCTGTTGCCTTCAACTGGTATGTGTCCTTGATCCTGATTTCAAAATTGCGATATGCGCCAGGCATTTATCCTCATTCGCCATTTCAAAAAGCTAGCTGTTTTTGACGACCACCTTCTTCTTCTTCTTCTTCTTCTTCTTCTTCTTCTTCTTCTTCTTCTTCTTCTTTTGAAAGAGTGGAGCAGACTCTTCTGGAAGGGCAAGACACAAGAGTGACTTTCTGGGAAGTAATCATTCATAATAAGAAGGCAGAATGAAAGAATGAAAGAATGTGCCACATGAAAGCAGTATGACCAAACTTGAATCTTCATAAACAATTCCTAGCTCTCCCTTTCATTGGCCATTATGGGGCACAAGGATCTCATGCTTATGGAAGAGATCTTGGAGAATTCTGTGTGTGGAAGGGATTCCCAAAATGAAGAGATATGTCATCATATAGTGATTCCTTGTTGAAAGGAATCAAAGCACTGATTTATGAACATAATAAGATGTCTTTCTTCCTGTGAGAGGAATTCATAGGGAGGAGGGAGCAAGCTTGTTTTCTGCTTCCCTGGAGACTAGGACGTGGAACAATGGCTTCAAATTACAAGAAAGGAGATTCCATCTAACATTAGGAAGAACTTCCTGACTGTGAGAACTGTTCAGCAGTGGAACTCTCTGCCCCAGAGTGTGGTGGAAGCTCCTTCTTTGGAAGCTTTTAAACAGAGGCTGGATGGCCATCTGTCGAGGGTGCTTTGAATGCAGCATTCCTGCTTCTTGGCAGGGGGTTGGACTGGATGGCCCATGAGGTCTCTTCCAATTCTATGATTCTGTGAACAGCTCTCACAGTCAGGAAGTTCTTCCTAATGTTCAGATGGAATCTCCTAACAAAGGGACTATGAAGACTCATCAATACCAATGACGAAATTGCCCCTTTCCTTCAAATCTATGGAACAAATGATACTGCAACTTATACCTTTTAGCATATTGCAAAGCCAAAAATGCTAGGGGTACAGGTTGTCATTTCATTGCTCCTTTCTATTGAAGTACATAGTCCAGAAAGAGATCAAATAATAGTAGAAGTGAACAATGGGCTTTACAGATGGTACTGTAAAGAAAGATTTTGCTTCCTGAACCCTACGCTGCACTCCTGGGAAGAAATGGCATCCTACCAAGTTGCAAAAATGTATTTCACAAACCTGATCAGGAGGACTTTGAACTGTGCTCCCCCGATTGGAGGTTAAATAGTTCCATGTGTCATGTGGACACTATGGATCCAATTCTTGTCCACTCCAGCGTATTTGCCCTGTGCAAATGCACCCAGAGATGCTGTTTTCTGTGCATATGTACCTCACTGATTTCACATGAAATATGTGTTATAACTGTGAACATTTCCATCGGTTACGGATACTCCTGAGATTTCCTGGCACCCAGGAAACATGTTTTTGGCTATTTAAAAATATTCCTCCCATCTCTAGTTCATTTTTTCCCTGGGTTAAATTTTGTATGTGGGTTTACACAAGGGAGGACATATTTCTCAGAATTCCCATAGAGCTTACACTGTGGAGCCAACTAGGTATCTAATCTATCATTTCACCATATCAAATAATGGCTGATCTTCCACAGAGGCTAAGTGAATTTTCATGAGTCCTTCATGTGTAAAGTGCAGGTCTAAGCTATCTCTCGCAAAATAGTCTCAATTTGACAAAAGGATAATTTTATTGAAAAGACAGTTTAGAAAACTACACACTACTGTTGTCAGGACTAAAGGTTTGCCACAAGGTACACTTTATAAAGCTTTGTATTTAAGATATTTCTGTGTATAATTTCATTGGCTCAAAGCTGCTTTCTGTTGCATCCTTCCCAATGGTTTTGTACAGTCAGTCTTGGTTATGAACGAGATAGGTTCTGTCAGTTTGTTCTTTAGTTGAAGTTGTATATAAGTCAGAACAGGTAATTTTTAAACAGCCTTATCACATGGGGCAAAAAGTGCCCTAGGATGCTTCTGCTCCAGTTCACCCATGGAGTTCCATGCTGCCCATCAGGCGACAAAGGGTGACTTCCAGTGGGACTCCATAGGTGAACTGGAGCAGCAGGTTGGAAAGACACTGCTCCCTCTAACAGAGAATTCTCCCCATGTTCCATATAGAACAATGGGCTTCTGCGAGCATCAGCCACATGGCAACACTTCCCCATGTGTGATGAGGAGACATTAGCTGCCGGCTGAGGCACCAAGAGTGCCCCGCTGTTGCCCTGAGGACTCCCAAATTCACCATGGGGACTGGCAAATCACTACACTGGATCTCATCCATGTAATGAAGTCATAAGTGTAACTCCAGCAAGATATCTATATTTCTATATCAGTGGTTCTCAATCTGTCAGTCCCCTAGTGTGTTGGCTTACAACTCCCAGAAATCCCAGCCAATTTAAAAACTGTTCGGATTTCTGGGAGTTGAAGGCCAAAACATCTGGGGACCCACAGGTTAAGAATAACTGCTCTATATTTATATAGCTATATAGAGAAATATATAAGCTTTGGAAAGCATAGGGAAGGGCCAACACCCTGTGGTATTTTGCTGCTTGTGCCTCTGTTCAGAAAATTCCACTTATAACAATTGGATTTTGAAAATTTTAGGTTGTTGTGAAAACACGAATTGCTGAGAAAGCATAGGTGGAGACACTCTTTTTCTCATAATTACTCTTCCAGGAGTCCATTTCCTTTCCTAGGGGCAGATATCTGCTGACTTCCTATCATCTCACCCTTGTTTGGATCTAAGAGTCGGATATAAGTCAGATTTTGTAATTCAGGGATGACCTGTAATTGCCTAATTGATCAAAATATTACACCATGGTCTGAATGTTGTTTTCATGTGAGAAAGTGACCTTGATTCTCATTGTTCCCCAGTTCCATCTGCCCTGATTTCTTTCCAGGTGCAGAGCAGGAATTCATGTCTATAGCAGTTTTCAGTATTACATTAAAGAAAATGATACATAACATAAGCTAGGGACCCCGTCAGATGTGCTGCCGAAAATGTAGACAATCACCGTGTCTGAGCAGCAGTTGCGCAGGGGGTGTGATGACACGTCGTTGCAGCTTCTCCCCACCTCATCACATGAGTGTAAGCCTTTATTCAGCAGCTCAACTCATCTTTCCTTATAGAAACATGGGGAGCTTATCATTGTCCACCGTAACCTTTTTTTGGCAGCGGCAGCACTTCAGCCACGGAGCCACCCTAGAAGTACGAGGGGTATTTTTTAAAGTAAGGTCCGTTTAGTTGTAGACACTAGTAGTTCGCGCGCATACCGCAACGAACGCGTGCGTCATGTAACGGCATGCCTTGGGAACAACTGTGATCAGTTTCCACTCTGTAGCTAACCTTTACGGTTCTGTTCTGTGCTTTAAAAATGTTTAAGGCTATCAACTCGCCCTCCGCATGTGAGGTTCACTCAGTGATATGTTTTTTGTCAGCAAAGAACCTGCCTGCTGCAGAAATTCATCGACAGATTTGTGAAGTGTTGGTGATACTGTTATGAGTGAAAACAAAGTGTGTAAGTGGGTACGACAATTCAGAGATGGCCGTGACAATGTCCATGATGAGGACCGCTCCGGTCACCCTTCTTTGATTACAGTGAACTCTTGGTTATCGGAGCAGGTGGCAAGTTTTTATGAAGAGGGTATTTTAAACTTGGTTCAGAGGTATGATAAGTGTTTGAACAAACTTGGCAACTATGTCAAAAAATAGAGTTAAGTATGTACTTTCTGAAAATAAATTTACTTTTATGAAATAAACTTTCGTTGTGTAGTTATGTTCAAATGGACCTTACTTTAAAAATACCCCTCGTATGTGTGAAGAGATAGCTGGTATACAGTCGTCTAATATAATATTTTACTTTTTACAACAGGTCCTGAGAACCTGACATTATGAACATTGTAGTATTTAACACCCTTCCTTTGTAGCCAAGGTTCTGCATTGTGAAACATGACTACAGAGATGCCAGAGCATTGGGTGATGAGCAGGGATGTAGCCATCTCTTTTCCAGTAGCTGGAAATGTTGTGACAGCAATCTGAAGCTAGAGGAAAACAGTCAAATGAGTTCCCATTCATCACACCACTTTCTAGCCATATTGAATTACCTGTGTTTGGGGGGGGAGGGGCAAAGTTAAAATGTTAGGTTTTAGGGGGACCTTTGGTCATCGCACAATGGTGATCATAAATACGAATTGTAAGATTTAAACCATCAGAAACCATGAAAAAAGTGCCAACCTATATCAATTATTAGGTGTCTATGTGTGTAAAGATGAGTTACATTTCCCAAAAATCAAATCTGTGCCCCAGTGTGTGAATTCTAATGCTACTGCTCCACTACATGCACACATGAATATACAAATATACGCTCACTTTATTCCATTCATGTTTCCTAATATAAGTCAGTGGTGTTAAAGCAGTAGGCATGACTACTGATTTAGTCGGCACGGTTTTGCATAAAATCTATATCCCCTCCTATGAGACTTCCTCAAATAAGTTGCATTAATTCTTATATTTGTTGAAACAATATTTCTCCTTGCTATGCCACCTGCATCCAATTATGGGAAATGGGAAATGCTTTAAAATTCCATATTCTGGCATGACATGCTTGAAAATCTTCAGGGAGGTTAGTTTGTCTTTAATAACTAGTCCCAAATTGTGCCCTGTGGTGTTCTACTATGGAAAACAAAGGATTCCAAACTGCTATGAAAAAGCAGTATATCATATGGCTACTATCTGTCAAGCAAAGAGCAATTCAGAAACTGGGAAGAAAGGACGAAGAGAGAGGAAAAGAAATGTAGCAGCAATCGAAAATCTAGTGCATTCAAACAACTTTCTATCTAAACAGGTACCAGGAAAAATAAGAACTCAACTTCTATTTACAATATCTTGTCCCCAGGCATTACAATCTTGGTGACTTTTTTGGGGGGGTTCTGGTCGTTGTTTTTTTTTTATAGAACTTGGATAATTGAAAAAGAGTAAAAATATGACTTGCCAGGATTTCTGCTGGGCATATGAAATGCCTCTTTGTTCTGCTTCATGTTAAAATTTGTAGATAGATGTACCATAGACAACTCCTTAACCAACAGCCATGGGTTGTTTTGAGTTTCATGGGTGTTTTGCATTTCTTCATTCCTATAGAGACTACACTAATGTTACTTGGAGAATTTTGTTATATCTTCTGTCAGACAGATGCTTGCTTCTAGGTGTATAAAAAGTGCAAATTAATGTCTAAACATCACAGGAGAGGAAGAGAGAGAAAATGAGAGAAATCTCTGCTGATTAGATCAGGCTCGGAGCTGAAAATAGGGGCAACCATCACAGCAAAGCAATAGACGGAATACATCAGAAAGATGTAGCTTTGTGGCAAGAACTAGAAGACAACCCCTTTCAAAACACATTGTCATGTTATGGCTTCGTCTTCAGGGACTTCAGGCTAGGACAGAAGTTGGTCCAGATCCCACTGCAGACAGTTTTCATTGTATGGACTTGAGAAATTCACTCATATCCCTCCCACATCAATTAAAAAGGGAAGGGGAAGAGACTCGAGAGTGTAATCTTGATTCCCCATAGCAGGCCCATAGCCAGGATTTCGTTTCGGGGGGGGGGGGGGGGTGAATATTTTTCAGGGGGGGTTTCGAGGAGGCTGAGTTTCGGGGGGGGGGGCTGAGTCTGAGTGAAAGAGGGTCTAGCCTAGCAAACCTTTTGTATCATTACCCCAATACCCCCATGCATATGGGATATATTGAGTATGGTGATCAGATCATAATATGAATAAACATAACAGTTTAAATAATGCACCAATAAGGCCTTTTCACAAACCACCATAAGAATTTCGGGGGGGCTGAAGCCCCCCCCCCCCCCCCGGGCTACATGCCTGCCCCATAGGGAATGCTTTGATTATTGGTTCCTGCATGCCAGAATGGGGTTGGACTACATAGCTCTTGTGGTCTCCTCCAATTCTACGAGGGTTGAATGAAAAGTAATGCCTCTACCTTTGTTACTTGGGTTTGGATGCGAATATTTTAATAAATCAAACGCAGAAATAATCCTTAGATTGTGGTCTTTAACTACCACTATTCACTTTTCCACATAATCACCAGACAATTGGATACATTTCTGTCAATTATGAACAAGTTTTCTGAAGCCGTCACAGAAGAAGTCGACACTGTTTCCGCAACCCGTTGTGCATAGATCTTACAATTGCCAAGCAAAGAAATAATGTGACCCACACGTTCTTGTGAAATGCCGATTATGCTTGAAATTTCTCTCTGAGTGATACGACGATCATCCTGAATCAATCTGTCAACCTTTTGTTTGTGAAACTCGGTGGTTGCTGTCACAGGACATTCAACTCTTTGTTTGCCACGCAAGCAGGGGCAGCTCAACCCATTACGCAAAGTAAGCATTTGCAGTATAGTTGATTTTGCCCAGGGACGCTCTTGAGGTGCTCTTGGGGGAAAATAGACCTTTACATATGCGAGTTGTAGTTACTGAGATGTATAGTTCACCTACAATCAAAGAGAATTCTGAACTCCACCAATGATGGAATTGAACCAAATATGGCACACAGAACTCCCACGATTAACAGAAAATATATATGAATGATTGGTTGGGGGGGGGGGCAAAATACTGTTTGCTTACCGTTGAAAATTACCTAGGACCACCTCTGCACACAAGTCAGACGTTCCCACCTCAACATATTTAGCCTTACTCACCCAAAGACGCACAGTATTCACGTCAACACAATCACCATAAACAGCTTGCATTCTCTGATGAATCTCCTTTGGGGTGACACCTTCTGCTGTCAAGAATTCAATGACTGCACGTTGCTTAAGTCGCATTGACCAACCATTTACTCAGTTCCATACTTTGCACTTTAACAACACAACCATTCAATGCTAAGGCTTCCTGCCAAAATGGAACTGTAGAGGAGAGTCTACCGAACAAGCCAGTACCTGCTGCATACTAGTACTGCCATCTGTTGAGGAGTTACGAAGGTGGAGGCATTACTTTTCATTCAAGCCTCATATGATTCTAGATTAGTGTCTCCAAGTGGAGCTCCACAATGAAAAAAAACCTCAGAAAACTCCAATCTGTTCCTCTTTGATTCTAATCCTGTTCTCCGAAGTATTAGCTACCCATCCAAATTTAAGATGGTGGATAACACAGAAGAACCCTTGGCAACCCACTAGTCACTCCTCTGCAGAATAACAAGGAGCCATTGGTGAGCACCTTTTGGGTTTGGTGCACCAACCAAATACAAATCTACCTAAAAGTAGCACTGTCTAGCCCACATTTGACTGTCTTGTTTGCAAGAATATAACAGAAGGCCTTGTGGAAGGTCTTACTGGAATCAAGATATGCTATATCCACAGCAATTCCTTCATCTACTATGCTTGTAACTCCATCAATATTATTAATAATAATATTAATATTAATAATAGAATCGGAACTCACCAAAGAGGAATATGAATATCTGTAGGTAAGAAAGTCAGAAAAGCTACATCCCAGAATGATCTCTGGGTTCCTAAGATGTAAAAATATGAAAGGGGTTTGTTTAGCTACATTTGTGTCATATGCCAGGGTTCTCCTGGTAACAAGGGCTCTGGTTTATAAGTGTTTATTTATAAGGAAAACTAAAGCCTTGAATGTTTCCAACATCCAGCCAACTAAACTGAATTTCAACACAGAGCTGAAGTAATGAGGAACGCAAGCCAAGGTCAGAAACTGAATTAATGTACACAAGGCAAATACTACTTAGGCAGTTTAGAAGCTAGGAGAAACAATAGTCAAAATAACATTCATGAATTCAAGAGTACAAATTGAAATCAGTGTTTCAAAGTCAAGTCAGTCAATCAGGGATGAAACTGAAGTCCAGGTTCATAAATCAAAGCCAGGAAGTTAGTTCAGAATTCAGAGTCAACATTTCAGGATACAACAGGGTCAAGAATGGGATGGTTGGAAGAGTGGAGACCAGAATTCTAACTCAGTAGCAGCAGAGCCAAGATTCAGGACAACGGCACCAAAGTACAATGTTATCTGCTACCAAAGAGTTAATTTATTTATTTGTTTACAGTATTTATATTCTGCCCTTCTCACCCCGCAGGGGACTCAGGGCGGATTACAATGCACATATACATGGCAAACATTCAATGCCATAGACACACAACATATATAGATAGACACTCAGAGGCTATTTGACAATCCAGCTTTTTCATGAGGGCATTCTGGCCACCAGGGGAGCTGTCACTTCACCGTCCTTTTCTGACACTGATTAAGTACTTCCTCATTCTTTTATAACACCATAAAGAAATAGATCAAAGAATGCCGGTGACCAAAAGGAGTGAGAAAGTCCTCATGGTTCTTTGTCATAGAGGATGGAGCAACAGCGCCCCCTGTGGCTGGCAACTTCCAAAGGTGCCGACAAGGTGGATATTCAACTGGATATCAAGACAACACATATACCTCCTTTCTGTTCTGTCTGTCTTTGTCCTGTCCAAAAAATGGCATTGAATGTTTGCTGTGTATGTGTATTGTGATCTGCTTTGATCCCCCTTTGGGGAGAGAAGTGCAGAATATAAATAAAGTGTTGTTGTTGTTGTTATTGTTGTTGTTGTTGTTGTCAGCACTGAGTCTAGGACCCCCAGACTGCGGAGCTGTTTCTTCAGGGGGAGTGTAACCCCATCAAGCACAGGTTGCCACACTATACGTCTCTATGTGCACATGAGAATCAGCTTGTGTTTACATTAAGATATTTGCATGAGCTCATATGAGGTCCACCACATAATGGAGTGAATTTTAAAAAAACCCTCTGCCAGATGTCCCCCATCCATCCTCCATCTTGATCCACTACAAAGAAAGACTGTGAGGATAGCAAGAAACCATTTCCAGTAAGCAACTGACAGATTTGTGTATGGGTTAATGTAAGTCTTGGTTCTAAAGGGTTAAGTAATCTGTAAGAGTTCATGGGTGAAAGCAATTAAGGGTGGAGGTATGCAAGAGATAGGTTGCAGCTGGGTATTTATGGATATAAGGAGTTAGCCGCCGGACTGATCTTTGGGAGAAAAGTCTTTGTTTTATTTTGGTGGTAGATGCTGCTGGTTTTTCCCAAGGTTTGTGGATTTTTGATATCATGACCTGTCTCCTGTACTCTTGGAATCCTGGAACCTTGAATCTCTGGACTGGCTTCTGTGTAGTCTGTGTATAGACTCTTGATCCCTGGACTTGCTGATTGAACTCTCAGCATTCGACCACTGAACTGGACCTTTTGACTACGGTGTTATCTTGAACCTGGAACAGTGTGTCAGTTTTTGTTTTATATTCTGTGGCTGAGTGCTATCTTTGCTTTATATTTTGGACTATTAAAACAACGAGAAAGTAAATGCTGTTTTAATTAAATTGTTTAGCACAAGCTGGGAGTTTGTTTGGTTCATCTCTACCTGAATATGGCAGAGTCCTGGCACTGTGACACCTTCTGCACTCTTCCCCTGTGTCATGGCTGGCTACCTTTCCCTCTTCCCATCCTCCCTCATGAGTCATGTGGAGACATGGGAGAAGGAAAGGTAACCCCTGAGCATTAGGTAGGTGGCAGCGTCTTTCCAGAAACACAGGTGGAGGGGGATTCAGCCAGCTTAGAAACTAACTGTTGGGCTGCAAAGTGGATGGGAACCAACATGTTGGATATTTATTTATTTATTTATTATTCGAACTTATATGCTGCCACTCCCCTGGGGCTCGGAGCGGCTTACAAGAGCGGCTAAAATCTAACACAATTTAAAACAATTTAAAAACAGCAATATCAAAAATCAAAGGCCTGTCGAAACAGGTATGTCTTACATGCCCTGCGGAAAGCTGGTAAGTCCCGCAAGGCACGGATTTCAGGTGGCAGAGTATTCCAGAATGATGGTGCCACTGCTGTAAAGGCTCTGCATCTGGTTGCTGTTAGACGCAAGGTCTTGACACTGGGAATTTCCAATAGATCTTGGTCCTCAGAACGGAGGGAAGTCTGGGGTTGGTAGGGGGTGAGGCGGTCCCTCAGGTACATCGGCCCCAGACCATGCAAGGCCTTAAAGATAAGTACCATCACTTTGAAAGTGATCTGGTGCTCAATTAGTAATCAATGCAGCTGTATTAAGATTGGTGTTATGTGGCATCTCATTGGAATTCCCGCAAGAAGCCGAGCAGCTGCATTTTGTACCAACTTGAGCTTCCGGATCACCGACAGAGGAAGGCCAATGTAGAGGGCGTTACAGTAGTCCAGTCTTGAGATGACCGTAGTCTGGATCACCGTAGCTAGGTCATCCCTGGACAGAGAGGGGGCCAGCCGTCTAGCCTGCCACAGATGAAAAAAAGCAGCTCTGCTCATGGCGGAGACCTGGGCCTCCATCGTCACCAGAGGGTCGAAGAGGACTCCCAGACTCTTTACCAATGATGACGGGCATAGCACCTCGCCATCCAGGGTAGGCAGCTGGATATCCCCACTGCCCGGTTGACCCAGCCATAGGATCTCCGTCTTTGCTGGATTCACCCTCAACCTGCTGGCTCGCAGCCATCCAGTAACGGCCTCGAGGCACTGATGGAAATAATCAGGTACAGAGTCTGGTCGGCCTTCCATCTTCAGCACCAGCTGAGTGTCATCAGCGTACTGGTAACACTCAAGCCCAAAACCTCGAACCAGCTGAGCAAGTGGTCGCATATAGATGTTAAACAACAGAGGGGAGAGAATGGCCCCCTGAGGAACCTCACAAGATAGAGGGGACCTCTTAGAGACCAGGCCTCCCCTCTCCAGTCGCTGTCCACGGTTGTGAAGAAAGGAGGACAGCCAATTTAAAGCATTGTGGTCGACTGTGTCAAATGCTGCTGTGAGATCCAATAACACAAGCAGCGCTGACCCGCCCTATATCATTTCCAGACTGCTTTATTTGTCAGTGTAGAACAGGCATGGGCAAACTTCAGCCCTTCAGGCATTTTGGACTTCAACTCTCAGAATCCCAGCTACCTTACCAACTGTTTGGAATTGTGAGAGTTGAAGTCCAAAATGCCTGGAGAGGCAAAGCTTGCCCATGTCTGATGTAGAACCACCGTAGGTCTAAATAAACTTAATAGCAGGAGCCTTTCAAGAACTTACAGGTAAATGCAGCTATTTTTTTTTAAAAAAAGATCCAAATCATGTTCTTAAAGCATTATATGTAAAAACAAATTATTTTGAACAGTGCTTTTCCATTCTATATTATAAAATAATTGCCAAGCCACTAAGGGCTTTTCATTCGGCATCATTAACTACATTTTTCAGACTCAAAGAATATTCAAATTACTTGAAATTACCTGGACAAACTAGCGAGGCTGTGCTTTTTACCTGCTGCTGCTCCTTGATCAAAGGGATTTGACCTACCTTTATCAGATCAAAGGTACTCTGCCCTTTCCAGAAACGTGAGGCATTAATGCCTTCTCTGTAAAATAACCCGAGTGAATATTTGAAAGGTGATTTGTACAATCTATCAAAATTTAATATTATTATTTGAATTCGTCTTTATCTTGCTATAGTACAGGCAAAGACCCAGCATGCTTATTCTCCTGAAGGTGAAGGAACACTTAAAAGTTATAAAGAATGTAATATTAAATTAAATTAAACTAGGTCTTCAGATTGTGCAGTAGTATGGCAGGTTTAAAAAAAAGACAGAAAATCAAGTGTATATTTAAACTCACAAAAAGGCAAAAGTTTCAGAAGGGATCCACTGAATCTTTATTCCTTAATAACAAGAATCCTTATGTAAGAACATTTTTTCTGTGTTTATGAAACACCTGATAGAATTCTGCTAATTTTCACTTACAAATGTGTGAAAATATATATGTAGGCAACTGCAGAGAGTTTGACAATTGGATAAATTGCCCCCAAAAGTGTCATGCTTGATACTTTATCTGCGGTCACAGACATATGTAGAGCCAGTGCTGACATTAGGCAAATGAGACAACTGCCTCAGGTGGTGAACCTGCGGGTTGCATACTATTGGCAAACCATTAGAAGAAAGAGTGTGCCAACACTCTACTTTGAATCCCATACGGTAGTCAACCGCCCTGTCATTGTAGTTAGATATGTGTGTTTATTTTTGTTTTTGTGAGCAAAAAGATTTCACACAAAACTCTTCGCAAAATTTTCACACAACACATCCCTAGTTTTCACAATATTTTCAATCTTGAGATATAATTTCTTATCAAAATTGGGGATATTTATGAATAATCTGTATCTGTCCTGATTGTTGAAGTAAGATTCAACTACCAGTTCAATTAACATTTGCATGCAAAATTGGGACACTCCATTTTGATCTTTGCATGGATCAAGAGAATTTTTGAGATGCACATATACAGATTTCTGGGTGAAATGATGGTGGGAAGGTAAAAGGTAAAGGTGACATGAAGTCCAGTCGTGTCTGACTCTGGGGTGTGGTGCTCATCTCCATTTCTAAGCCAAAGAGACGGTGTTGTCCATAGACACCTCCAAGATCATGTGGCCAGCATGACTGCATGAAGCGCCGTTGCCTTCCCGCCGGAGTGGTACCTATTGATCTACTCACATTTGCATGTTTTAGAACTGCTAGTTTGGCAGAAGCTGGGACTGGCAGCGGAAGCTCACACTCCTCCCCGGATTCAGTACCTATTGATCTACTCACATTTGAAACAAGCTCGGCAGATCAGTGCTTTAACCCACTACACCACCGGGGGCTCCTAATGGTGGGAAATGGTGGGGAGAACTGGGAGAAGGGGTGAGGTAGGCAAAGACATTTCCTCCTTCACCACCACCACCACTACCCCCAGTGCTACTTTTTTTTAAAATTGTTTTATTGGTTTTTTCCCACTCCCACCCTCCCCTCCTTGTACATGCCATTTATACATCAAACTACAGAAGTTACATTTGAAATATCAGTCTCAGTCTTAATTTTTCTGCTCCACATCCTAACACATTCTCTAAATAATTCCGAACTGGTTCCCACATCCTCTTAGTTATTGTAACCTTTTCAATTTTATCTATATTATTCCATTTGCAATTTGTTATTTCCACATTTAACATATTC
Organism: Anolis sagrei; assembly: GCF_037176765.1. Classification (NCBI taxonomy): domain Eukaryota; kingdom Metazoa; phylum Chordata; class Lepidosauria; order Squamata; family Anolidae; genus Anolis; species Anolis sagrei. The sequence continues at coordinate 151,567,495 of NC_090021.1, forward strand.
ACTATATAGTTATACCAATTAATCAGCGTCCATTTTGTTTTGTCTTTCCAACCCCTCACTAAAACAATTTGTGCACAAGCGATTAATTTGTCAACCATTTTTTCCTTTTGTATATTCTTCACTCCTGCTATTCGTGCATGTAGTATATTTCTATTAATTATTACTATTTGTAAGTTTAACATTCTATTGATTTCCCCTTCAATCCTTTTCCAGTATTCTTGCACTACCCCCAGTGCTACTGAATCAATGCAAAGTTATTGCATTTGTTGGTTGCTTCTCACATATTCAGAGGAATATGACACTCTGTACATAGTTGATTGATTGTTTTGAGATAAATATGTGAGTGCTTTGGAGTGTTTACTGCCTCAAAGACCCCCCCCCCCCCCCCCGCACATCCACCCATCTTCAATGATAATATGACATTTATTTATTTATTTATTTATTTATTTATTTATTTATTGAGAACTTTTATATACCAGTCTTCTCGACCTCTAGAGAGGGACTCAGGCCGTTTTACAACATGATTCAAAAACAGTAGTTTAAAACATCACACCATAAAACACATTAATACAAAAATACATTAAAAGCAATCATATAATTACATAAAGCCAAGTTGTCCAAAAGATATCACAATTCATTACCATCCGTCCATGTGGCCAGAAGTTCTTGACTCACTCATCAAATGCTAAATTCCAGAACCAAGTTTTCACCAATTTTCTACAAGTCAGGAGGTACCAAAGATCCTGGAAAATATAGTTTGCTCAGAATACAGCATTCATAGTTTTAAAATGTTTATTGTTCACTGGTTTGATGTTTTTAGATATATTGTAATGTGATGTTTTATTTATGTTTTTATTTTATATATGGCATCGAATTGTGCCAATTGTTTGCCACCCTGAGTCGCCTTTGGGCTGATATGGGCAGGGTAAAAATGATACAAATAAATAAATAAATTCATCATATGAAATTAAAACCACATCTCCCAGGAATTTCTGAGGCATATCACTTTCAGTGTGCTTGATGACAATGTGTATATCTTATCAGAAATCCTGCTGTTTGTTGAAATGTTGCTCTAGGAGTCTTCATACTGATCTCAGAAGGGAGGCTCCACAAAGGTAATTACAAAGGTAATTTGTGTCCTCGTAAGAGCAAAGGGTATGCTCTTGATTACGGCCCCTACAAGAGGAGGGAAGGACTGATAGGGCTCTAGTCTGGGGGACTGAGGGTCTGATGTGTCGTGTCGGCCATCGAAGTGGGATGAACTGAAGACAAAATTATAAAATATTGACTTTTGCTTTGGCCCCCAAACTAAAATTTATGATTTTATTAGGCACATGACATTATCCTCTCATTATACCGCTTTTTTGTTTCATCTTTGTGAATTGTCGCCATTCATACTCTTATTTATACCAATGAACAATGCGTGCCTGTTTTCATGCATTTAAAATGAAAATCAATTGCTTTTTGAATTAAGACACATATTTGCAAGTACAGTTAAAAAGTCAGAATGTGACAGAAAGCAATTACCAGGCCGACAGTTTCTTTAAACTTTGTAGTCACAGGCTTGCACAGTGGACAAGGCAAATGAACTCTAAACAATTTATTTAGACTGTGACACGGGTGTCTAGTGGCTTCTTTTGAAAAGGTATTTTATTGTCACACTTGAATATATGGAATAGACTTAATTCTATAAGATTTGCATTCGTTTATCATGATGAGTTAGAGTTCAATAAAGTTTTGGGGGGAGGGGGTGTAATATATGTGGGAACGTGGAACTGATAAGAAATTTCTTAAACACTCTCAATACTCAAGTTATAAGTTTCTAACTAATTGCAACTGTAAGTTAAAAGTTGAATCCACAAAAGATTTTCAGCATAGTTTGGTGTTATTGATCATCCATCATGTAATGCCTGTAAAAAAGAAATAGTTTAATGTTATTGTTAAAAAGTAATGTTTTATTTTAGTTATAGATAAGCCTATTCCATTCTACTGTTGACTTTTAATGTTTGGGTTGCTGTGAGTTTTCCAGGCGGTATGACCATGTTCCAGAAGCATTCTCTCCTGACGTTTCACCCACATCTATGGCAGGCATCTTCAAAGGTTGTGATCTTAAAAGCCCGGAACACTCACAGCAACCCAGTGATTCTGGCTATGAAAGCCTTCAACAACACTTTTAATGCTCGTTTGTTTTAATAATTTGACTGATTTTCAGATGATGCTTGCCGACAAAGAAAATTAACCCCTTCTCTTTTATTATTCTGCAAACCTGCAGTACAAAAAGACTATGGTAACTAACTTCTAAGTAAAATCTTCATTCTTGCAATGACTTGCCAGCTGGTTGATAATAATTTTAGAAAGCTACTATTGTGATAATTTTTAAAGTAAATTGTGCTAGTTGATAAGTAAAAAAAACAAAACCTTTTTTCCTCCTGGAAACAAAAGAAGACTTTATAACAGTGGTTCTCAACCTGTGGGTCCCCAGGTGTTTTGGCCTTCAACTCCCAGAAATCCTAACAGCTGCTAAATTGGCTGGGATTTCTGGGAGTTGTAGGCCAAAAACATCTGGGGACCCCAGGTTGAGAACCACTGTCTTATAACTTTTATTTAAATCTTGCATTTATATAATAGCTACACCTATAATTTAGTATAGGCCCCTTCTACACTGCCATATAATCCAGATTATCAAATCAGATAATCCATATTATCTGCTTTGAACTGGATTATATGAGTCTGCACTACCATATAACCCAATTCAAAGCAGATAATCTGGATTTTATATGGCTGTGTAGAAGGGGCCATAATCTCTGAGCAGCACAAAGGCTACGTTTTATCCCCAAATTTTTGATATCAGTGTACATTTTTATTATTTACTAGCCGTCCCCTGCCACGCGTTGCTATGGCCCAGTCTGGTGATCTGGAAAATAAAGTAATGATAAAGTTTTGGTTTCTAATATATGTAATTACTTTATGTTTGTGGGCAAACAATACTTCTTGCTATTTCTTTGTCAATGTTGATGTGGTGATTGTCTGGTTTACCTACTCTGAAACATGCAACATATAATTGTCCTTCTTTAGGGGTCCCTTTCAAATCCATGATACTATATCACTCTGTGTGTGAATCATATCTATCTATCTATATCTATGGCTGGATGGCTCTTTGTCAGGAGGGCTTTGATTACGTTTTCTTGCCCTGGAGAAGGGAGTTGGACTGGATGGCCTTAAGTATGGGGGTTCTGCGTGGGAAGTTGGCCCAATTTCTGTGGTTGGTGGGGTTCAGCATGCTCTTTGATTGTAGGTGAACTATAAATCCCAGTAGCTACAACTCCCAAATGTCAAGGTCTATTTTCCCCAAACTCCATCTGTGTTCATATTTTGGGCATATGGAATATTTGTGCCAAGTTTGGTCCCCGTTGGGGAGATGGTGGTGGGGGTATAAATAAAGATGATGATGATGATTATTATTATTACTGTACATATGGTTTTGCGCATGTATTGTAATGTATTTTTTGTTTGTTGGTTTTTTTAAGTCTTTTCAGCTGTGTTTTTCAGTGTTTTATGAGGGATGGTCACTTGTTGGTCTGAGAGGTGTATTGTGTCCAAATTTGGTGTCAATTCATCCAGTGGGTTTTGAGCTATGTTAATCCCACAAACAAACATTACATTTTTATTTATATAGATATCTATATAGTTTAAAAATACATGCAAATTTTGTGTCATCATTTAGTCTGATTTATTTTATCTTAAATCCTACAGATTTAAACTTTTTCCACTCGTGGCCACTTTCCACCAGAGAAATTTTTACACGATCCCAGATATATAGGTATAGAAAATAGTTTTATTCTAAGTGGCATTAATAGTTTTAAGCACCAGATTAAAGATGAGACCCAGTTGTAGCACTTCTGCCTGTAATCTAAAGCATGCATTATTATTTTGTACTTGTTTGCGGACAGATTAATTTGCACCGCAATGCACACTTGTTTACACTTGCCTCTGGTACTGTTGCATAATTTCTTTGTGGGGGTAAGGCCAAATGTTTGAAAAAGGTTCACACTTCAACCAAATTTTCTTCTCTGTCCCTTTCTCAGTTTTAGGCATTATCATTTCATCCAATACTGTAATTTCTCAGTTACGGGGGAAATGAGTGTCAGGTACCTGATTGCTTGGTTCCATTTGTACCCAGGCCTATGTCAATCAATACTGGAGCTATTCCCATTTCCCAGTGCCCTGTCAATGCACTTCAACCCTAGCTTGTTGAGAGCCCTTCTTAATTGACTCCGCCGAAGCAAATCCAATTTCCTTGTACACATGTGCTAAGACAGCTAAATTTGAAGCTATTTCTGCTCCATTCGATGGTGCCTCCTCTGACACACATGACAGAATGAGATCACCTGGATGTGCTTTATGTCTCATATTTTAAGAACCTTTAATTGGAATGATTTTCTGCCATTGTTTCGGAGTGGTATTAAAGTGATATCCTAGAGGTGAAAAACAAATACGTTATTAGACCTGCACCATCCACTTTCTCAGAGAAGCACCACCTTTACTTTTACTGCCAGATCTGATTTACGCTCAAGACATAAGTGTCAATAACTTGTTTTTGATGGGCAAAATACAGCCAGGAAAAATGGATATAGTTGAACATTAGGCTATAAAGTAAGGCATGAAGCATAATTCAGATGGGCTTCGCAACACTTGTCCCTCATATGACACACATCCTTTCCATTTCCAATTTCATCAGAACAAGATGAAAAAGTGGTTTCCAATCTATCCTGCCTCATAAAAATAGACCTGTGTTTAATTCTTCAAGACCTGAAATTATCTTTTAGATATTGTCAGTCAGTCACCCAAGGCAAATATCTGTGGACAAGTAATAAAGAAATCTTGTAGGAATGGCAATTGCTAAAACACTGCTTTACTTTTCATTTAATGGAACACTCTAGGAAGAATCTAAAACATACCGATAATAACAAAAGGCGGGTGCCAAGGTTTGTATATTTGTGTCGTGCGGTTCTTATATTCCATCAAGTTATTACAACTAAAGTCAATTTTGCAAAAATAAGTAGTTGATGGTCCCATCTTTAAAAGGAAAATTATATTTATGCATTAATTTATCTCTCAAGTTACTGGAAAGCTAACTTCACTGCATCACCAACACACACTCGTTGCACAATGCTGGAACAGATGGAAAAACAAACCTTTGTGTTAGCCCATGTCTCATTTTACTCTTTCTTTTGATGACCATTAATGACAAATTTAACATCATCATGGCACTGACTTATAGTCCATCTGCTTTCTTTAAAGGCACTTTTATGAGCATCCTTTTGTTCATTCAGATGCTTCCAATTGCTTACCAAAATTGAAGAGAAACATGTCCCTCTGCTTTATGGAAGCAATTCTGCTTTCTTGCCTATGCCACCCATTCCAACCAACCAGGCATGTAGCTGGGGGGGGGGGGGGGGCTTGAGGGGCTTAACCCCCCCCCCCCCCAGAAATTCTCATGGTGGTCCACGAAAAGGACTTACTGGTACATTATTTAAACTGTTATGTTTATTCATATCATGATCTGATCACCATGCTCAATATATCCCATATGCATGGGGGTATTGGGGTAATTATACAAAAGGTTTGCTAGGGTAGACCCTCTTTCACTCAGACCCCCCACCCTACAAATCAAAATCTTGGCTACGGGCCTGCAACCAACCCTCCTAGTCCAGTGTGAGGATTCTTTCCTATTGGAGCCACTTTCTCTCAAAGTAGTCAAGCATCCAGTCTGAATTTTGCAAGGGCCCGTGTAAGTGTATCTACACTCCAAGGAAAAGACATAGTGAAAACCAGTCTAGTTCCAAATCATATCCATGGTTTCAGTGGAAGCAGAAGCATAGCCTTGGCAATTTGAGGTCCAAATGGAAAAAACAGTTCTGAGCTGGTCTATAATGGATTCAGCAGAAAGACTAAACCAAGGTGCACACTGAAGCAGAAAGACTAAACCAAGGTGCACACTGAAGGTCAGATATCCACAAATCTAGATTACTACAAAGAAGTATTTGGACTGAATTAATTTGTAGCCAACAGTAAAACACCCCAGTTAACTTCATTAGCTCTGTGTTGTCCTTTCAAAATGAATTTGAACATTGGTTATCCCTTTAGCATCATCTTTTTAATTCAGCCCTAACAATTCTGGCTTACCTGTCCAAATGTATCTCCTCCTATGAACCATCTAGGAGCTTAAGATCATCTGGGGACACCCTGCTCTCGATCCCACCTGCCTCGCAAGTGTGATTGGCAGAGACGAAGGACAGGGCCTTCTCAGTGGTGGCCCCCCTGCTATGGCACTCCCTCCCCAGGGATATTAGATCGGCCTCCTCCCTCCTGACTTTCCGGAAAAAAAAGTAAAGACCTGGCTCTTTGAGCAAGTTTTTGAGAATGCAGCAGAATAGATAACATGGGCCTTTTCTGTGATGGCCCCTTGGCTCTGGAACGCCCTTCCCATGGAGGTAAGAGCAGCCTCCTCACTGATGGTATTCCGAAGAAGACTAAAAACTTGGATGTTCAAGCAGGCATTTGGTTAATTCGGTGCAATGAATGTGTTGATTACGGATTGGTAATATGGATGATGAAATTGGACCAGGATTTTAGTTAGGAGATGTATTGGATTGTGATTTACGTGTAATATTGTGTATTATGTTTTTATGGTTTTAATTGTATACTGTGCACTGTATATTTTGTTGTAAACCGCGTTGAGTCGCCAGTTAGGCTGAGAAACGGCGGTATACAAGGACAGTAAATAAATAAATAAATAAATAAATAAATAAATGATGAACATGATGGAATGGCCAGACGATGTTACTGGAAAACATTTTTAACAGGTTGACACCGATGATTATATGCTTTAACGGTTTTTATATATGTTTTATATTGTAATGTTGATTGTTTTTAATGGCACTTTTATGAACCCTGACATCGAATTGTGCCGATCTGTAACCCGCCTTGAGTCGCCATATGGCTGAGAAAGGCGGGCTATAAATATCGTAAATAAAATAAATAAATACTCTTAGCTAGAAAAGGAGCAACAGCAGACTCCTGAATTCCATGAGATCTTATGATTCCGTGATTCTAACTATGCCAACTATAACTAGCCAGTAGCTAAGCACACTGTGTTTTGTCATGGCCTGAATAAAATAAAGATGACTAGCACAGTTAAATGAAAAAGCAAGTGAGGCATTATTTAGTGTGCCTGGTTGACATACCTGGCTTCATGGCCTCTATCATGAAATAAGTATGTGCACACAGAGAACATCAGAACCCGGTGAGATCAGTGGCCAGCCCCCTACATGGGTAATGGATTTGCTGCCTCTACTTTTGACTATATAAGGTTCAGTGTATTAACAGAAATAATTCAAGATATTTTACAAAAACATGACAAAAGACACTTATAGTAAAATCGTGAAATTTAATTAATAAATACCTATAATAGAGTATTTGAAAAATACATATTATAAATGATATCCAACATTGACATACGTAGCAATTCTTTGCAGACTTAGGAGATGCTTACGTGGGAATTGAGCATCATTTAATGGAAGACAGTATGACAGATGAGTCCCCTTTCAACACAGCAGACATTCGATAAAATGTCTCATGGTTCTGTGGTGCCAGTGGAATGTATTTAAGTTGTTTTAAAATTTCTTCCTTGGTTCTAAATTTAAAACTAGGCTTTTGGGGCACAAGCTGTACTTTCTCTGGGGGTGTAATTGCCATGTACATATTAATATATGCAAATAAAATCAAGTTTCAACAGCCACCATTCCTCCAAAGGTTACATTCTCTAATTAGACCCAAGCAATTAACTCGGAAAAGTTTTACTTCTTTTTTTCTCTCTCCAAAAGCCCCTCTTTTCATTTAAGAGAGAAACTACATTCCAGTTCTTTTCTTTGTAAAAAAAATACCCTAAAAATTAAGATATGGAATAATTACTTACTTTCATTTTATCTTGCCCATTAATTGCCACCTTTTAGCACACGTTCTTTCTGAAGGTGCTACTTTGAGATTTTATTACTGGCTAACATGTACATGAGCACAGTTAAAATGTTGAAATAAATGGAGCTTTTCTCCATCATTATGAGAGCTTAAATCCCATGTTACAAACTGATGTGGCTAGGGAATGAGCAGGAATGAAGTCTCCAGGCTTCCTCTTTTTAAAATAAAATAAAATAAATAAATCAAACTGGTTTGATGCAGGAACCATTTGACCTGCAGAGTATGCACAATTGTAGAAAGATAGATAGATAATGAGGTTTTATGACAGTGTTTCAACCCCTTGAGGGGGTCACAAAGGGGTGTCGGAGGGGTCGCCAAAGACCATCAGAAAACACAATATTTTCTGTTGGTCATGGGGGTTCTGTGTGGGAAGTTTGGCCCAATTCTATCATTGGTGGGATTCAGAATGCTCCTTGATTGTAGGTAAACTATAAATCCCAGTATCTACAACTCCCAAATGTCAAAGTCTATTTTCCCCAAACCCCATCAGTGTTCACATTTGGGCATATTGAGTATCCGTGCCAAGTTTGGTCCAGATCCATCGTTGTTTGAGCACACAGTGCTCTCTGGATGTATGTGAACTACAACTCCCATACTCAAGGTCAATGCCCACCAAACCCTTCCAGTATTTTCTGTTGATCATGGGAGTTTTCTGTGCCAACTTTGGTTCAATTCCATTGTTGGTGGGGTTCAGAATGCTCTTTGTTTACATGTTAACTATAAATCCCAGCAACTACAACTCCCAAATGATAAAATCAATCCCTCTGCCAACCCCACCAGTATTCAAATTTGGGCATACCGGATATTTGTGCCAAATTTGTACCCGTGAATGAAAATACATCCTGCAGATCATTATTTACATGGCGATTCATAATGTTAGGGTTATGGTTGGGGGTCACCACAACATGAGGAACTGTATTAAGGGGTCGCGGCATTAGGAAGGTTGGGAACCACTGTTTTATGAACTGGAAGGACTTTTGTTTTCTTTTCTCAACTGGGGAAAATTCAACAATGTTTATATTTTAAAAAAACAACTAAAGGAAGGATCGTCACATATATCTGTACAAACATGACTGGTCATCACAAACATGCTTTCAAAGATACTCATTCAGGCTGGATCTTCACGCCATACAGGCATGTAGCCGGGGGGGGGGGGGGCTCGGGGGGCTTCAGCCCCCCCCCCCCCGAAATTTTCATGGTGGTTCGCAAAAAGGCCTTATTGGTGCATTATTTAAACTGTTATGTTTATTCATATCATGATCTGATCACCATACTCAATATATCCCATATGCATGGGGGTATTGGGGTAATGATACAAAAGGTTTGCTAGGCTAGACCCTCTTTCACTCAGACTCAGCCCCCCCCCCCCAAATCTCAGCCCCCCCCCCGAAACCCCCCCTGAAAAAAATTCAGCCCCCCCCCCCGAAACGAAATCCTGGCTACAGGCCTGACGCCATATATTCCAGTTTCAGGTTGTTATGAAATCATTACTAAAAGGCCATCCCTGGATCCCACTTTCTGAGTAATTATTGGCCAGTTTTTATGCCAGATTGTGGTGCTCTGGTGGTTTCTGGATTAAAAGGATTATCTAGATCCACTCCAATCTAGTTTCAGACATGGTTATGGTTTGCGGGTGGATTCCAGTAAATTATTGATGGAATGGGACAAACGTAATGTGATAGGACCCGTTCAGAATCACATTCAAAGAGTCTCAGAAATTGAGTATATCCCAATGTGATAAGTAAGGTCCTAGGAGTGCTCTTGTACAGTTCAAGCTTGTGTGCCAGCAGCACCTGTTCTTCAAGAAGTCAGATCTGACCACAGTGACATGTGCCTTTGTTACATCCCAGTTGGATTACTGTTCTGCACGCTCCATGGGGCTGCCTTTGAGGAATGTTTAGAAACTGATCCAAAGATCAGAAGCCAAATTGCTAACTAGGGGTGGCTACATTCTACTCGCTCTCTCTTTGTTTCAGGCACAATTCAAAGGGCTGGTTTTGACCTATAAAGTCCTATAGGACTTGATCCAAATTATTTGAAGGGGCATATATTTCTTTATGAGCCCATTAAGGCTCTAGAATAACGTAGGTAGTCCCTTCTCTCCAGAGGCGGCCCTAGGTAATTTTCAATGGTAAGCAAACAGTATTTTGGTGCCCCCCCCCCCAACCAATCACTGATATATATTTTCTGTTCGTTGTGGGAGTTCTGTGTGCCATATTTGGTTCAATTCCATCATTGGTGGAGTTCAGAATGCTCTTTGATTGTAGGTGAACTATACATCCCAGTAACTACATCTCGCATATGTCAAGATCTATTTCCCCCCCAAGAGTGCCTCAAGAGTGCCCCTGGGCAAAATCAACTATACTGCAAATGCTTACTTTGCGTAATGGGTTGAGCCACCCCTGCTTCTCTCTGTCCCATCTATCTGGTGGGAAAACGAGAGTGGGGGGAGGCTTCTCTGTGGCTGTTTTCTGGGTCTGGAAGTCCATTCCTGGAGAGATTAGTCTCTGTTTTGCTAGACATTTCATGAAAGACTATATAAGGTCTGTCTTAAACAAGATGTTGCAGATTACCAGTTGTTGTGCTGCTGTGTGTATATTACTTGTCTGAACACATCTCCCTCTACGTCCCACCTTACAGTTTAAGATCATCCAGGGAGACCCTGCTCTCACTCCCAACAGCCTTGCAAATACGTCTGGTGGGGACGAGAGACAGGGCCTTCTCGGCTGTAGCCCCCCCCCCCCCGCGCCTGTAGAACTCACTTCCCAACGAGGTAAGATGGCTTCATCCCTCTTATCTTTTACTTCATTTCTACTCTGCCTTTCTCACCCCTCAGGGGGACTCAAGGCGGCTTACGACTCCAGCAAGAAATTCAATGCCATTAAAATCAACAATAAAAACATCTCTCAGTTAAAACCACTTAAGAGTTCATACAAAACACATAAAACAGTATACAAATTAATATATGATGTATGTTTTAACCTGATTTCACATTTTTTTACATTGGTTAATCATGTTTTCACTTTTGGATCTAATTGATTTTTTTAAAAAAATCTTTTTAATTGCCATATTAGAAGACAAGTTGAGTTTCAACCTAGAAGAAAGCCTAATCAATCATCATCATCCACAAATATGTACATTTGTCCTTTGAAATCACATTAGAATATTTATTTATTTATTTATTTACATTATTTATATCCCACCCATATCAGCCCGGAGGCGACTCAGGGCGGTCTACATATCGGCACAATTCAATACCACCAATACATACATTCAAAAAGCAAAAACAATTAAGTGCATTTAGACAAAAAAGACAGTGCAATAACAATTTAAAAAGAGCTATATCCTCTCATTCCAATCCTCATCCGTTTCATCGTCTTGGCCATTCCTGGGTCATTCTCCATCTCAAGCTGACTATTTATTCCGGGGTTCCGAATGCTTGCTCGAAGAGCCAGGTTTTTACTCTTTTCCGAAAAGTCAGGAGGGAGGGGGCTGATCTAATATCCCTAGGCAGGGAGTTCCACAGCCGAGGGGCCACCACAGAGAAGGCCCTGTCCCTCGTCCCCGCCAAGCGTGCTTGCGAAGCAGACGGGATCGAGAGCAGGGCCTCCTCAGATGATCTTAACTTCCTGGAGGGTTCGTAGGAAGAGATGAGTTCGGATAGGTAGGCTGGGCCAGAACCGTTTAGGGCTTTATAGGCTAAAGCCAGCACTTTGAATTGAGCCCAGTAGCAAACTGGCACATAAAACAGTATACAAATTAACATAGGTTGTATGCTTTAACCTGATTTCACATTTTTTACATTGTTTAATCATGTTTTCACTTTCAGATCTAATTGGGTTTTTTAACAAAAATCTTTTTAATTACCATGTTAGAAGACAAGTTGAGTTTCAACCTAGAAGAAAGCTGAATCATCAAAATATGTACATTTGTCCTTTGAAATCACATTAGAATATAAAGCAGGGGAGGGCAAACTTCGTGAGCCTCTTGGGTAGTACTGAAAAAAATTACAGGAAGCCAGTAGGCCTGGGTAACAACGGAAAAATTTGTTTCTAAAATCGATTTGTATTTGGGGGGTTTTTTTGTTTCGATATTTAAAATAATTACAAAATTTTCCCTTAAAAAAGTTTGATATTTACGAAATTTCGTAAATGGTAAAAAATTAACGAATCGATTTCCGAAACAATAACGAATCCATTTGTTAATGGCGGATGCGACTGCGAAATACGCTAAAAAACCTCCAAAAACTTCTGAAGCTTCCCTCTCCCTCTGTTCTTGACTGTTGGTGTGATATTACAATTTTTTTTTCACTAATTAAACCATAAAACTGGCCCAGACATGCGGAAATAATAACGAAACAACCTCAAAACAATAACGAAATGAACACAATAACGAAATACGAAGCATTTACAAAATGTATTTAAAAATTCGTTTTTTAAAATAATTGCTCCAGAATGGTTCGTTATCGTTTTGTAATTGAAAACATTAACGAATTATTAACGAATTACGAATTAACGAAACGAAACCGCCCAGGCCTAGAAGCCAGTATAGACCCAAATAACTCCTTTGTGTAATACACTCCAGATTACCAACTCCCATGAATTAATATTAGTAATTATATCTATCATTATTTTGGAACTCCAATATTAGATTAGTCCTCAAAATGAAGAGATAGAACACAGCACAGAAGTAGAGATTTTTGTCAAGTTTATGAAATTATGAATTTATGATTGTCAGGTCTGAATTCAGTGCCACAGACTTCACACTAGATGGTGCTGCTGAAAAGCCTTCTTGGCACAGCTGCCAGCTGATATTCCAAGCACAGTAAGCTATTCGGAAATATCAAAAACCTCTGAGTCTAAAGGCTGCTAATAAATGATGCCTGCTCCCAATTTGCTCAAGTTATCTGGCCTGACTAAACATTATGCTTTCCCCAGTCAACTCAATCATGTCCTCCTCCACAACTCAGTAAAGATACCGAGAAATACAAAACTACCTGCCCCTCAACATCATCTCACAATCACTGATTCTGCCGAGATTTTATAAGACAATTGGAATGGAGTTTTCCTAATGATGATCTCTAGAAATGATATTTGCTTAAAACATTCTTTGGCCAAATGAGAAATATGTTGAGTTCATTCTGATAATTTTTCCCCCAAATTCTCAAATTTCTCCATAAATATATTGGAAAGAATGTGACAGTTGGGAAAAAACATGGGTGTAAGAAATGTGAAACTGACATCTTTGCTTATTTAAGTGGAGAGCTCAGGATACTTAGGATGTGTTTGTTTGTTTTTTAAATAGCAGCTTACCAAAATATACACATTCTTTCCGAAGTGGGATGGAAAGAACTAGAGACTTAAAGAATTTGTGTTTGAGAGAAAGCAAAACTGACAGATTCATCGGTTGCTAGCCATAAGCACAGCCTCGGGTTTTTTGTTTTTATTTTGGTTTGTTGAGTTTTCTAAGTTGCAGTTACAATGTGTCTTTTTCTCTAGAGCTCTGCTGTGACATGTGCAAGATTGTCTGCAAAGACCCAGCCAAGAGGAATGACTGATAAATAGAGTTTTCTCCTGCATCAGTCTTTACTTTATTCAAACCCTGCCCGTAAAAGTTAAAGGGACCCCATTTGGGGTTGGGACCCATAGTTTAAGAAGCAGTGACATTCTGAGGATTTTGTATTTTGAACTTTTTTGATTGTACATTTTCCTGTGAAATGTTTTATTGCCAGTTTGTAGTTATTTCAGCTAGGACTGCAGATAAAAGGATCCATGCCTGGTGAGCATATGCTAAACCAGATTGGCTAGGACAGAGAAACACACTCACCATATTGAAGATAAGCCACAGAGATTTAATATGATTTGGCCAAAAAGGATGCACATACAAGCAATTGGCTTCAAAAGGTACAAGCATCAACATGCAAGCCTTCTTATACAGTTCTGACAGCCATTCAAACTTCCAGCTCCCTCCCCTGATTGGCTAAGAAAAAGCCTGGTGATTGGTCTATGCAGGGAGCCAATCAGCTGCAAAGACTCTCCCTGGGAGGGCACAATCTGTGAGGAAACAATGGCACAGATGTGTTTTATTAGCTCAAACGTCCAGTTTCATTCACCCATTCTTCCTTCTAACACAAAAATCATCATCTAAACCAGGGGTCCTCAAACTTTTTAAACAGAGGGCCAGGTCAAAGTCCCTCAAACTGCTGGAGGGCCGGATTATAATAATAATAATAAAAATGAATTAATTCCTATGCACACGGCACATATCTTATTTGTAGTGCAAAAAACACTTTAAAACAATTTATTTATTTATTTTATTTATCGATCCATCAGCAACCAGTCAATTATATTACATTTCTAACAGAACAAAGCAAACAAACAGACAAAATACAAAAATATAAAATACAGAATACAAAATTTGTGAGTTTGGTAGTTGATTAGGGTTGATTAATCAACTTTGAAACAATACAATAATTAAAATGAAGAACAATTTTAACAAATATAAACTTATTAGGATTTCAATGGGAAGTGTGGGCCTGCTTTTTGCTGATGAGATAGGATTGTTGTTGTTGTTGTTGTGTGCTTTGAAGTCATTTCAGACTTAAGTTGACCCTGAGCGAGGGCCAGGTAAATGACCTTGGAGGGCCGTATCTGGCCCCAGGGCCTTAGTTTGAGGACCCCTGATCTAAACATTACAAGCCAAAAAAACCTAACAAAGCCCAAATTATGGAGCTATTTTAAAATGCTTTCCTTTCTTCCCACAAAGTTCAAAGATAGTTCCCATTCCTTAGCAAAGTTTTTCTCTATTTCCTCCCTATTAATCATAGCCAATTTATCCACATCCCTCATTCCAAAAGTTTTCACTATCCATTTTTTTTAATTTTCTTTTTTTCTCCTTCACCACTAGCCTCTGTTTCTTCTTCCCCTCCCTTTTCTAATATTGCATTATCCTTCCTTCTTGCATTTAGTGCTTTTTCTAGATCAGATCTGTTTCTTCTGCAAGACTTCCTGGCCTTCATCACTGAGTCTGGTACACAGAGGTGGCCCTAGGTAATTTTCAATGGTAAGCAAACAGTATTTTGGCGCCCCCCCCCCCCCCGCCCCCAACCAATCACTGATATATATTTTCTGTTCGTCGTGGGAGTTCTGTGTGCCATATTTGGTTCGATTCCATCATTGGTGGAGTTCAGAATGCTCTTTGATTGTAGGTGAACGATACATCCCAGTAACTACAACTTGCATATGTCAAGGTCTATTTTCCCCCAAGAGCACCTCAAGAGCGCCCCTGGGCAAAATCAACTATACTGAAAATGCTTACTTTGCGTAAGGGTTTGAGCCGCCCCTGCTGCTACATATGATCTCTCTGTAAAGTGCAAAGGTATATCTCCATATACTTGATCCAAATTCTCTTCCAGGTCAGTTTCCTCTCCTCCAATGAAACTTGCCAATGTGATAATCTCCCATTTGTATATTTTCATCTGTTACCTCCCTTATGCCACCAAATCCCAAGTCTGGCTTTATTTCTCTTGCTTCCACAAGTGTAAATAAGTTCATTGGATGTTCTCTTTTTTCTGTTTCTCCAAATGTTCTTCCACCATTGCTATTCTGTTCCTACGATTCCATAGCATTGAGCCATGGCAGTTAAAGAAAAGTCAAACTGCAATAATTCTACAGTGTAGATGCTCCCTGAGTCTTACCACTATGCAATAATTTATATCACAATTGTAATCTTGTGATCTATTTCAGGAGCTCTATCACAGTATGCTCTTATAGTCGTATATTCCACTTTAATTGCCTTAGAACATTGTATTGAATTCTACTTATAGTATACTAGTTGTCTCCTGCCACGCGTTGCTGTGGCCCAGTCTGGTGATCTGGAAAATAAAATAATGAGAAAGTGTTGGTTTCTAATATATATAATGTCTTTATGCTTGTGGGTAAACAGTATTTCTTGCTGTTTCTTTGCCAGTGTTGATGTGGAGATTGTCTGCTTTGCCCACTTTGGAACATGCAACATATCATTTTCCTTTTTTAGGGGTCCCTTTCAAATCTCTGATACTGCATCTGTCATATATGTATATATGTGTGTGTGTGAATGACTAAATGGCCCTTTGTCAGGAGGGCTTTGATTATGCCCTAGTGAAGGGAGTTGGACTGGATGGCCTTAAGACAGCATTTCTCAACCTGGGAAGTCAAGACCGGGGGGGGGGGGGTCGCCAGGGGCGTGTCAGAATTTTCTGTTGGTCATAGGGGTTCTGTGTGGGATGTTTGGCCCAATTCCATCGTTGGTGGGGTCCTGAGTGCTCTTTGATTGTAGGTGAACTATACATCCTAGTAACTACAACTCCCAAATGTCAACGTCTATCTCCTCCAAACTCCATCTGTGTTCACATTTGGGCATATTGAGTATCCCTGTCAAGCTTGGTCCAGATCCATCATTGTTTGAGTCCACAGTGTTCTCTGGATGGAGGTGAACTATAATTCCAAAATGCAAGGTCAATCCCACCAAACCCTTTCAGTATTTTTTGTTGGTCATGGGAGTCCTGTGTGCCAAGTTTGGTTCAATTCCAACGTTGGCGGAGTTCAGAATGTTCTTTGATTACAGGTGAACTATAAATCCCAGAAACTACAACTCCCAAATGACAAAATCATAATTTTTTGAGTGATGGTCACTCCTTGTGTAGTGAGATGTTTTGTTGCCAAATTTGGTGTGATTTCGTTCATTGGTTTTTAACGTACTCATTATGCACAGAGCATTTATAGATAGATAGATAGATAGATAGATAGATAGATAGATAGATAGATGATAGATAGATAGATAGGCACTTAAAATTCTCAGCCGGAGAATTCTAAGTGCCCACTAAACTAAAAACCCCAGAAATCCACAGAATGTCACCACCAGTTAAAGTTGAATCTCGTGCTACAAAAGTATAGTATGATTGGACCCCATGTAAAATTTCTATTTATTTGTTTTGTTGTTGTTGTTGTTGTTGTTGTTGTTGTTGTTGTTGTTGTTGTTGTTTTTATTTGCTTGATACTGAATCCCTTGTCTGTCCCAACCCTGAACCCCTGAAAGAACTATGCCACTTTATGATATGGGAGTTTTTGTTCATCCTGAGGAAAAATCTTAGGGATTTCAGAGAGCAACTTTCTTTTCCCCTTTATTGTTTATGGCTGTACATGCTGCTATTCGACTGACAGAAGCATGCAATTTGATTGTTCTGTAAATTACTCCAAATTTACATTTTACTCGAAACTAATTTTCATTGTCCTGTCACTGGACGGGTGTCTTCAATAATCATTTTTCTTTCCATCAGAAGCTTTCTTTTACCAAAGTGCAAATTAAACAGAACTTGTCTTAATGGGTTTTCAGTGGGTTTTAATGAAAGCTGTTGGCTGTTAAACATCCCGCCCTGTTTATTTGTGATCTGATTTGGAGAAGCAATTTATTTAAAGGTAAGCTACCATTTAAAGAGACTCAATTTTGGGGAAGCCAATAAAACTAATGAAACTTCTAATAAGCCTAATTAATTACTACTCAGTATTATGAAACCAGTGCATACTGTGCATTTTGATTATGAAACAAAAGTTTTTACACGAGCAGAGGAAATCTGCTATATAAGATCTCAAAATGCAATCACACTATATTATACATTACAGATAAATTTAGCTTTATATAAAAACATAGTCCTATGAAAAATATCATTTCATAATAGCTTAGATTCATCATTTTCTTTTCTTGTTCTACCTTAATATTTGCCCATACAATTTTGTAATTTAATTTAATGTTGCTTGTATTCATCTAATTTGTCCTGAAGACAGGAAAACAGCAAAATTGTATGGGAGGCTTGAACAACCTGATTTACAGAGCTGAACACTGTCATAGTAGATAGGCACAAAGAAAAAATTAAGTTTAGTGAATCTTTTTTTAAAATATATATAATCTTTATTAAGTTTATAATAAAATACAATAGGGGATAAACGTGGGGTGGGGGGGGTGTCGGGGAAGAGGTTGAAGGGTACATTGAGTTTATATATTACAAACATACATATACAAACACACAAAGTATGTCCCCCTATCTACACATACTAAGTATAAGTAGTGTAGGGAAGAAAAAAGAGAAAAGGAAGAAAGGGGAGAGAAAGAAAAAGAGAGAGAGAAAAGAAAAGAGAGAAAAAGAGAGGAAAAAAAGAATAAAAGAGAAAAAGTAATAATAATAATAATAATAATAATAATAATAATAATAATAAACACCACCACAGGAAGTTTAGTGAATCTTGACATTCCTCACAAAGCAAATATATTTGCCCAGCAAAGACAGATGTAGAAGTCTTCTGAAAAAGCCTCTAAGACCCGCTCCAGACAGGTCCAAATTGCATAAGGAACTGGGATTTAAAATCCCAATTCCTTTTGAGATTTAGGCCACACAGAGGACCCAAATCCCAGGTTTTTTTTCTGGGAATTCAACCCAGGAGGGCATCTAGCCAGCCTCCTACCCCCATTTCTCCTCTAAACTCCTCTAAACTTTCTCTGAGGGGCCTGGGGATGCAGTCATACCACTCTGGTAAGTTTAGAAGAGATATGGGGGGCTGGGAGGGAAGGGTGGGGGTGCCCCCCATCTTAGAAACTGGGATCACAATAAGGATTGGCCCTCAAGATTTTGGAAGGGGTCCTGAGAGTCAGTCCTTATACGTCAAACACCTCAACAGATCTGGACCTTACAGAAAGGTTTGGGTCTATTGTGGTGTTTTTGTTTTTTAAAAAATCCTGAATAAATTGGGAAAACCCAGTTTATTCTGGATTACTCTGGATTAACCTAAGGCATCATTTGGATGCCTTAGGTTAATCGGGAACCCATCACGGATTTTGGGCTTGTTTGGAAGGGCCCTAAGGATGGTTCTGCAGTGCCCTATAGCCCAAGATCTGAACTCAGATTATCCCAGATAAATGGAGACTCGTGTAAGCAGATAATCTGGGTTCAGATCCTGAGATATAGGGCAGTGTCGATCCAGCCTAAATCTTGCTTGGGAAAAGAATTCTTGTCTGTGTGTCTCTCTGTGTGTATTATAGGATAATATTCTATTCTAGTGGTTCTCAAAATATGGATCCACCAGAAATTGGGGACTTCAACTCCCAGAAATTCAAACCAGCATGGCAATGGTGACCAATTCTGGGAGGCTGGATCTATACTGCCACAAAAACCAGATTATCTGCTTTGAATGGGATTATATGCATCTACACTGCCATATAGTTCGGATCAAAGCAGATAATTTGATTTTTATATGGCAGTTTAGATGAAGCCAGAAATAATTAAAAATATATCAAGGCAGGGCATTTCAGAATCACTACTCTGCCTCTTTTAGCAATTTTCTACCTCTACCACCACTACCACCACAAATATTGGTCTTCTTTGTGATCTAGTTAGATGGTGCAAATTTTTCAAATAGGAGAAGAATGTATAGAAATTTTTTGAAGAATGCAGAGCTATTCCCCAACTTGTCAGTTGGATATGTGAAGGAATTGTAATGGGATGAAATCAATGGTAGTTGGCCTAAGAAATTAGACTTGTAGGGATGAATCCTTTCTCACAATGTCCCTTTTGCAAACTTGCTGCTAATCACATCTGTACAGT
Organism: Anolis sagrei; assembly: GCF_037176765.1. NCBI lineage: Eukaryota > Metazoa > Chordata > Lepidosauria > Squamata > Anolidae > Anolis > Anolis sagrei. The sequence goes on from NC_090021.1 coordinate 151,587,164, forward strand.
TTTTCTTAATCTAGGTTTGAAAAAGTAGTGTACTGTGCTTTCCAGCTAAATGCATTAATAATAATAATAATAATAACAACAACATCACACAGTCCTATACGCTTGGGAAGTGTTCAACTTGTGATTTCGTGATATGAAATCCAGCATATAGATCTCGTTTGCTGTGACATACTGTGGTTTTGTGTCAATAATAATAATAATAATAATAGTAATAATAAACTTTATTTATACCCTGCCACCATCTCCCCAAAGGGGACTCGGGGTGGCTTACATGAGGCCAAGCCCAGAAATACATTACAGAAAAATACATAATAAAACCAAAACAACTTAGGAATACAATAAAACAGAGCAAAATAAAACAAAATAATGCAATCAAAAGGCACTAGATTGACCTTGGAACATGTATTTTGGTGGTATTACCTTTGTACGTTCTTTCCATATGTTTGTATATGTGTGAGAGCGTGTGAATGCTAAGAAATTTCTCATTTCTTAGCATTCTGTCCACAAGAGTTTCAGAACTACATATAAAATTGTCACACATGAAATGAAACAGCTGACTGCTGGCTAAATGGAAACAAATATGGTATTCTACATCAATTGAAAAGAAATATGATTTAGGGTGCCATTTTAGTAGGGCTCTACCACTTTATTATGATATCCATGTGTAATTCTGGAGATAGTTCTAAATTTCCTCCCATCTCCCATTCTGTATTATCCCAGTGGCAATTACTGTAGGACTGAGAATTTAATATCTAAGCACACTGAGTTTCATCTCTTGGAAGTAGCTTTTGAAATCTGAAAGTGCCAAACCACCTTATGTTTTATTTAACTATTTTTTAAGAAAGTTGAACCTGAGGTTATTCCCTTTTCGATAAGTTTGCTAATTATTTATTAACTTTCAAGGCTCTTCTTAAAACGGAATTGGAAAGAGAGTGAAGGGGTGAAAAGAGAGAAAGAAATTCTAGCATAATATTTAGGGTCTATAGTACCAGTTGGGTGACCATGTGAAAAATAATGCATCACCAAAAAAGTGGACAAGAGAACTGCATAAAATATGTACATACTCCTGTGCAATGCCTATTTTCTTGTCTGGATAAAATGTCTGGTATTTTGGCTATAATTTTAGTAAAAAATAACAGGAATCTTCCGTCTTGGAATACAGTCATGCTCCACATTCACTGGGGCTAGGAACACAAAACCCCATGAAAATAACAACACTAGAAAAAAGTAATATCTAATTGTTTTACCCGAGAGAACACCTCTCTAGGAATTGTCTAAATCCAGACAAGACAGAGGTACTCCTGGTCAGTCGCAAGGCCGAACAGGGTATAGGGTTACAGCCTGTGCTGGATGGGGTCGCACTCCCCTTGAAGGCGCAGGTTCGCAGCTTGGGTGTGATCCTGGATTCATCGCTGAGCCTGGATCCCCAGGTTTCAGCGGTGACCAGGGGAGCATTTGCACAGCTCAGGCTCGTGCGCCAGCTGCGCCCGTACCTCTGGAAGTCTGACTTGGCCACGGTAGTACACGCTCTGGTCACATCCCGCCTTGACTACTGCAACGCTCTCTATGTGGGGCTGCCCTTGAAGACGGCCCGGAAGCTCCAGCTAGTCCAGCGCGCGGCAGCCATGTTACTAACAGGAGCGGGACGCAGGGAGCACACAACCCCCTTGTTGTTCCAGCTCCATTGGCTGCCGATCTGCTACCGGGCCCAATTCAAGGTGCTGGTGCTGGCCTACAAAGCCCTAAACGGTTCCGGCCCAAAATACCTGTCTAACCGTATCTCGGCCTATGAGCCCACGAGGACTTTGAGATCGTCTGGGGAGGCCCTTCTCTCGATCCCGCCTGCCTCACAGGCACGTCTGGCGGGGACGAGGGATAGGGCCTTCTCGGTGGTGGCCCCCCCGGCTATGGAGCACCCTCCCTGTAGACATCAGACAGGCGCCCTCCCTCATGACATTCCGCAAGAGACTAAAGACGTGGTTGTTTGAGAAGGCGTTTGATTAAGTGCTACGACAATTGGCAATGATGATTGGAACGGAGTATGGAAAACGAGATTGGATTGTGATTCTATGATGAGACGTCGCGAATGATTTAGTGTAATTGTAGTATTAATAGTGATGTTGTTGTTGTTGTTTGTGTAATTGCCTTATTGTAAACTGTTTTTATATGTTGTACACCGCCGTGAGTCGCCCTAGGGCTGAGAACGGCGGTCTACAAGTGCAGTAATAAATAAATAAATAATAAATAAATTTCTAAGTCTACCAACATGACACTATAGTTGATTTCTGCTGGAAGCTGACTATGGAATCAAACTGGAGAACCTAGAAATTTGTAAAGAGGTGTTATCTCTAGAAATCACTAGGTTCACCAGCATGACTGGGAAAAAATATCCATTGACTTTCACTGGAGAACCTAGATTCCTAGAAATAACATTGTAATCAGATCTGTGAATAAACAAACCCTCAAATGTCAAAACCACAACTGTAGCCTTTGACCAAGGGATCAGTGAGCTTCATTCTTCTAGGAATCCCACTGGATTCCCACTTCTAGGAATCCCACTTGAGCATTGCAGCACACCCAAATACCTGGGAGTCACTCTGGACCGTGCTCTGACCTACAAGAAGCACTGCCTGAACATCAAGCAAAAAGAAAGATTGTGGATGAACAATTAGAAAATATTTAATAATTATATAAAATTATATAGAATAAACAGAAGTAATAGAAGCAATGGGGCTGTATTTTTATAATGCTATATGAATGACGTTGGAGGTGGGGGGCATGCACAGATCTGGCAACAAACAATGTTACAAGGCAATTGTACTATAGAATCATAGAATAATAAAGTTGGAAGAGACCCCATGGGCAAACTAGTCCAACCAAAGCACCCCTAACAGATGACCATCTGGCTTTTGTTTAAAAGCCTCTAAAGAAGGAGCTTCCACCCAGAGGCGGCCCTAGGTAATTTTCAACGGTAAGCAAACAGTATTTTGGCACCCCCCCCCCCCAACCAATCACTGATGTATATTTTCTGTTTGTCGTGGGAGTTTTGTGTGCCATATTTGGTTCAATTCCATCATTGGTGGAGTTCAGAATGCTCTTTGATTGTAGGTGAACTATACATCCCAGTAACTACAACTCGCATATGTCAAGGTCTATTTCCCCCCAAGAGAGCCTCAAGAACACCCCTGCTATATACTGCAAATGCTTACTTTGCGTAATGGGTTGAGCCGCCCCTGCTTCCACCACACTCTGAGGCAGAGAGTTCCTCTCTTGAATAGCTCTTACAGTCATTAAGTTCCTCTTAAGGGTCAGCTGGAATCTCCTTTTCTGTAATTTGAACCCATTGCTCCGAGTCCTAGTCTCCAAGGTGGCAGAATACAATCTTGCTCCATGTTCTTTATCACATCCTTTCAAATATTTATACATGACAATCGTGTCTCATCTCAACCTTCTCTTCTGCAGGTTAAACATCCGCTGCTCTTTAAGACACTCCTCAGTGGGATTCAAGGTCTCCAGAACTTTGATCATTTTAGTTGCCCTCCTCTGGTGAACATCTGGCTCGAGAGCAGTACATGTGCAAAAGATTTTGGGGTCCTCGTGGACAACAAGTTAAACAATATGATGTAGTGGCAAAAAAGCCAATGGGATTTTGGCCTGCATCAATAGGAGCATAGTATCTAGATCTAGGGAAGTCATGCTACCCCTCTGTTCCACCTTGGTTAGACCACACCTGGAATATTGTGTCCAATTCTGGGCACCACAATTCAAGATAGATATTGACAAGCTGAAATGTGTCCAGAGGAGGGCGACTAAAATGATCAAGGGTCTGGAGAACAAGCCCTATGAGGAGTGGCTTAAGGAACTGGGCATGTTTAACGTGAAGAAGAGAAGGCTGAGAGAAGACATGATAGCCATGTATAAATATGTGAGAGGAAGTCACAAGGAGGAGGGAGCAAGCTTGTTTTCTGCTGCCCTGGAGACCAGGACATGGAACAATGGCTCCAAACTACAAGAAAGGAGATTCCATCTGAACATTAGGAAGAACTTCCTGACTGTGAGAGCCTTTCAGCAGTGGAACTCTCTGCCCTGGAGTGTGGTGGAGGATCCTTCTTTGGGGGCTTTTAAACAGAGGCTGGATGGCCATCTGTCAGGGGTGCTTTGAATGCAATATTCCTGCTTCTTGGCAGGGGGTTGAACTGGATGGCCCATGAGGTCTCTTCCAACTCTTTGATTCTATGATTCTATGATAAAAGCCTCTAAAGAAGGAGCTTCCACCCAGAGGAGGCCCTAGGTAATTTTCAACGGTAAGCAAACAGTATTTTGGCACACACCCCCCAACCAATCACTGATATATATTTTCTGTTCGTTGTGGGAGTTTTGCGTGCCATATTTGGTTCAATTCCATCATTGGTGGAGTTCAGAATGCTCTTTGATTGTAGGTGAACTATACATCCCAGTAACTACATCTCGCATATGTCAAGGTCTATTTTCCCCAAGAGAGCCTCAAGAACGCCCCTGGCCAAAATCAACTATACTGCAAATGCTTACTCTGAGGCAGAGAGTTCCTCTCTTGAATAGCTCTTACAGTCAGGAAGTTCCTCTTAAGGGTCAGCTGGAATCTCCTTTTCTGTAATTTGAACCCATTGCTCCGAGTCCTAGTCTCCAAGGTGGCAGAATACAATCTTGCTCCATGTTCTTTATCACATCCTTTCAAATATTTATACATGGCGATCGTGTCTCATCTCAACCTTCTCTTCTGCAGGCTAAACATCCGCTGCTCTTTAAGACACTCCTCAGTGGGATTCATGGTTTCCAGAACTTTGATCATTTTAGTTGCCCTTGCCTGGTGGACACCTTCCAGTTTGTCAATATTTCTTTTTAAATTATGGTGCCGAGAACTGGAGACAGTATTCCAGGTGAGGTCTAACCAAAGCAGAATAGAGCGACACCAGGCATGTAGCCGGGGGGGGGGGAGGGGCTCGGGGGGCTTCAGCCCCCCCCCCCCGAAATTCTCATGGTGGTTTGCGAAAAGGCCTTACTGGTGCATTATTTAATATCATGATTTGATCACCAGTCTCAATATATCCCATATGTATGGGGGTATTGGGGTAATGATACAAAAGGTTTGCTAGGCTAGACCCTCTTTCACTCAGACTCAGCCCCCCCCCGAAACTCACCCCCCCCCCCCCGAAACGAAATCCTGACTACAGGCCTGAGCGACACCATGACTTCCTTCAATCTAGACCTCAAACTATGGCTCGGGGCCCGGAAACAGCCCTCCGAGGTCATTTACTCAGCCCTCACTCAGGGTCAGCCTAGGTCTGAAATGACTTAAAAGCACACAAAAACAACAACAACAACAACAATCCTATCTCATCAGCCAAAAGCAAGCCCACACTTCCCACTGAAATACTAATAAGTTTATATTTGTTAAAATTGTTCTTCATTTTAATTATTGTATTGTTTTAAGGTGTTTTTTGCTCTACAAATAAGATAGGAATTCATTCATGATTTTTTCAAATTATAATCTGGCCCTCCAACAGTTTGAGGGACTGTGACCTGGCCCTCTGTTTAAAAAGTTTGAGGACCTCTGATCTAGCGTCTATATTTCAGTGCAGCCCAAAATCCCTTTGGCTTTTTTGAAATGTACAAATACGTGGGGACCACTGGTCCCCCTCTTCACAGACCATCATTCCTTGCTTTGAAAATAAGTAATCTTGCTGAAACTCAGCCAAAAATTGCCGAAGTCAGTGAAAAGCCTTCCAGATCATGTTTTGAAAAGTAAGCTGAGCCATTCCTCGCCAAAGGAATGGAGTTCTGCTGTCAGCTCACAATTTCCCACTCACCTCTGAGCAGCCCGTGCTTGGGTGCCGAGGGCCCCAGGTTCAAACTATTTGACGGCTTGAGGGAGATGGGGAGCATTACACAGAAACAATGCCATTTCTTTTCAGCTGTCACTTTTTATATATATATAAAAAGAAAGAATGAATAGAAAAACCCAAGATGTCATGCTCACTCTTTTTCCACAATCTCAAGGAAAGGGAATAGATTAAATAGCTAAAAGATGCACATGCAAGTGCATTCATCTTACAGAATACAGGTGGTGAGGAGGAGACACTGACACAACACGAAAGTAGGGTTGGGGAGGAGAAGTCTGGAGCAAGAAAGAAAGAAAGAAACCACACACAAGATAAAACGGGAAAACGGCTGGAAAAAAAACAACATAAGATCTGGCTGTGACTGAAACTTAAAACAAACGAAGAATTCTTCAGTGTAAAGCAATGCTTTGACAGCAAGTCGGCGATTCGGAGGAAGACGGCTTTCCGGCGTCAAGCGGAACAGGAGTCCTAATAAGGAAACCCTTGGGGAAAGCTGGTACAGTAATAAACCAGATTTGTGTAATCAGCTTTCATTTAAGTTATCTAGCTAGTTTAATGAAACTGAATGAATTAACAGCTATTGCTAATGAGGCCACCTTGCTTTTACTGAGGATGACTGATATAATTTCTTGTAAATAGCGGTGGCTTTCAAATATCGGTGGTGTTAAATGCATCGCATTTTAGACGTCTCAGGAGGGGAGGAAAGGGAGAAGAAGTGGAGAGTCAGTTTGTGAGTTTAGATAAGTCAATTTTTTAAAAATCTCATTTATTCGGGAGGTTCATACCTGCCAAATTGGAGGGGAGGAGAGAGAAAAAATCAAATCTAAATCTGGAAAGTCCTTTGAAAGTTCTGGTGCATCTCATGGAGGAACTGCTGTAAACAAACTTCGCTCCGTGACTTTGAAGTCTTCCGAACAATTTCCCCCAACCTAGGAGGAATGCTACAGTATTTATAAAAGTGCACAAAATGTAATTTAAGTTATAAAAAAGGCCTTGAAAATTTTATCAAAAGCATTCAAATGAGTCTCTCCCCAGGTCAGCTAATGAGTTGTCATGCGCTGGCCTCTTATACAGAGGCACCTCCTGCAGACTAAGACAGTTAACCATGTTTTCATCAAAGGAAATGCTCATTAGTAGAGCTTTCAGAAACTGATTTGATTATAGTTTCACTTGTTAAAGTGAAATATTTTGAGCTCATTAGGATGATTATGATTCAAGGTCATCTTTTGAAGCTAGTCCTGTCAATATAAGATAAATGGGCCCTCATCTTTTTCCCTTCTTTACGTCTGTGCTTTTTAAACTCTTCTGTGTAAAAAAAGTTCCATAGCCATAATTAATTTTTAGTTCTTCTGTTACAAAGCTGCTTAAAAAAAAAGAACAAAGATTTTGGCTACCAAAAAGGCATTGAAGAACTATTAAGAGGAGGAAGAGGCTATCTTGTTTTAGAGAAATCAGAGGAAATCCTTGAAAAGTTCAGCGTTTGAAATCCATCTATTTTCTCCTTGACCTTTCCCAAAGTTTCTAAAAGGTACTTTGTACATATTTTTGCATTATCTTTTTATCTCAAAAGTATAAAACTCAACTCCAAAAAATGCGCTCAAGAAGTACCAGTGGCTTATTAAATGTCTTCTCTTTTATGCCGCATGATAAAGTTAACACCTTTTAAAGTATTTTTTTCTCCCTTTGCCCCTTTTAAATCTCCACTTAATCTCTAAGTGGTTAAAGAACCATTTAAACATAAAGGGAAATGGCATTAACTTCTATCAAAAGATGAAGAAATCCTGGATTTGCATACGGCTTGGATCTCCTGCCTAATTGGTCAGATATCGCCTCCTGCTTTGGCTTGAAAAGGGAGGTCAGGAGGAAGGTTTTTCTCCCGAATACATCAGACTTGAAAGTTGCACATTACAATGGAAAATCACAAAAGAAAATAGCAGAGCAGAGCTGTTCTTCAGCCTGCATGCCACTTTGAATCCAATATGTTTTCCCACGGAAATGAGAGGGACTCTTCGGGGTCACAAAAAAGGTCCCTACTGGCCACCATTTCCCTCTTGGACAAGGACTAGATCCAGACACTGGAGGCTATTTGCAATGACCACAAGCATTTGAACTTTATTGAAATCCATCCGGAGATGCAATTGATAGCCACAAAGAAGATTCAAATTAAAATAGTCAGAGAAGATTAAACACCCAAATGTCATTCTACTCCCTCCAGCATTAACCCACTCACCAGATACTTTTCTAGCTATAACATGGAGCTTCTAAAGACAAGTCTGGACTTTTGAGATTTCACAAGGGAAGTTCTAGAACAGTTTCTCAACTTTCCTAATGTCGTGACCCTTTAATACAGTTCCTCATTTTGTGGTGACCACCAACCATAAAATTATTTTTGTTGCCACTACATAACTGTAATTTTGCTAATGTTATGAATAGTAATTTAAATATTTCATATACAAGATATAAAGTCCTGAACGGTTCTGGCCCAGATTACCTGTCCAAACATATCTTCTGCTATGAACCATCACTAAGCTTGAGATCATCAGGAGAGGCCCTGCTCTCGATCCCACCACTCTCGCAAACGTGGTTGGTGGGGACGAGAGACACGGACTTCTCGGCAGTGGCCCCCCATCTGTGGAATTCCCACCCTAAGGATATCAGGTTGGTCACCTCCCTCCTGTCCTTTAGAAGACAACTGAAGACCTGGCTATGGGGCCAGGCATTCGATTAAAGGCCAGTGGCAATAGGAAAAGGAAAGTTGGATTTTGCGACATGGATTCTCCCGGCTTGGCTTGGTTTTATTGGCACGTTAATCTATTAATTTATTTTTAAATTTTACTGATGATGTTGTATAGTGTTTTAAAATGATGTTATTGTGAATTGTAATTTTTATGGTAATTATGCTGTTAGCATTCTCAGATGCTCATGTGAGGCTACACTGAGTCCCCCTTGTGGGGATAAGGGCGGGAAAGAAATATATGAAATAAATAAATAAATAAATAAATAAATAAATAATATCTCTTCATTCCCTGGACCAAATTTGGCACAAATACCCGATACTCCCAAATTTGAATATTTGAACCACACTTGGCACACAGAACTCCCATGACCAACAGAAAATACTGGAAGGGTTTGGTGGGCATTGACTTTGTGTTTGGAGTTGTAAATCAAGAGAGCACTGTGGACTCAAACAATGATGGATCTAGATCAAACTTGGCACAAATACTCAATATGCCCAAATATGAACACTGGTGGAATTTGGGGGAAATAGACCTTGACATTTAGGAGTTGTAGTTGCTGGGATTTATAGTTCACTTACAATCAAAGAACATCCTGAACTCCACCGATAGAATTGGGCTAAACTTCCCACACAGAACCCCCATGACCAACAAAAAAGGTGTTTTCTGATGGTCTTTGGTGACCCCTCTGATGACCCCTCATGACCCCCCCAAGGGGTCCCGACCACCAGGTTGAGAAACACTGTTCTAGAAGAACAGCCAATAAAAAAGTCTGCATGCCTGATTTGACAGATGGAAATGTCAAAAGGTCCCATTCCATATTGCAAACTATTATCAGGTGGGGAAGAATTTTATATTGGATATGGAGGAAAGTAGGAATTGAACTATGTAGACGAAACAAAAGTAAATTGATCCACCATATGTGAGTGGTGTGTAGTCACCACCTTCATGAGATGCAGGCATTACATTCAGCACTTGCAGAAGTTGCGCAAGTTCAGTGCATCACAGCCTAGTCAAAAATGATGGCATATTGACACTCGAAAACCATGCCATCCCAGAAGCTCCATAACTTTAGAACTTCTTTTCCTCATTTAGCCTCAAAGCACTTCATCGCCCAATTCCATGGATGTTTAAGCAGAGATACTATAGTGTTTTGTGAAGTTTGCTCCCGGGCAACTGTGCTTGGGATTTCAAGCTTTACTCAACTGACCTGCAGAGCTTGGAGTGGCACTCCTCTTTGTTCTTAGATTTTTGCCAGAGGGGATGGCAATAGGGAATATGTCTGGCAACTCCTAGGAGAGTCTATTTAAGGTTGACATTAGTCAGCATGTTTGTGTTTTGTTTTTTTAAATTATGTAAATCTGTTCAGAGAGATGCGTGTTAGACACAACTTCCCAACCAGAGCAAAACACAATTCAAATGGGTTAAGAGAAAGGATGCATGTCATGGAGTACTGAAAACTTTTGAAGAATTGGCCTGCCATGGGCTGAGGGCAGGCAGAGGCAGCCCTAGGTAATTTTCAATGGAAAACAAGCAGTATTTAGCCCCCCCCCCCCCCAACCAATCACTGATATATATTTTCTGTTCGTTGTGGGAGTTCTGTGTGCCATATTTGGTTCATTTCCATCATTGGTGGAGTTCAGAATGCTCTTTGATTGTAGGTGAACTATACATCCCAGTAACTACAACTCACATATGTCAAGGTCTATTTTCCCCCAAGAGTGCCCCAAGAGCGCCCCTGGGCAAAATCAACTATACTGCAAACGCTTACTTTGTGTAATGGGTTGAGCCGCCCCTGAGGGCAGGGTATCTCAACAGAATAATGGAAGCCAGTCATTCAGGTCAGTAGAGTAGGTCTCCAAATTCCCCTACACATGCCAAGCATCTTGGAGACCTTTTTTTAAATGTTTGGATTTAAAACTAGAGTTGATTCACTTTGCCACTGAATGAAAGCCACTGGTTACAAACAAATGCAATCGGATAAACTATAGCACTCTACCCTTCATTACAGATAAACACTCACTGTTAAGCAGAGCTCAGCAAATTTACTTTTTGCACTGTAACTCCTAGAATTGCCCAGTCAACACAACAGTAGATATGTTGGCTGTGGGATTCTGAGAGTTGTTATCAAGAAAAACAGCTTTTTTGAGCTGTAATTAAGCAGAGAGTAATTATGTTTTTTAATTAAAAACAGAATTATATCATTTTCCTTCTATACCTGTATTTTATGCAAACTCAAGATAAGAACATTGACTCTGCAGTCAGTGTGTGCCCACTCAAATTCAAATGTGAGGAACCTCTACTCAGCAGGTTGAATGTAGCCTACAGGGTCCTCCCATTGGTTCCATATTGTATTCATTCCTTCTCCTTCACCAACCCTCCTTGTTCTGTCGCGTGCTGGGGCCTCTAAAGAATTTCCTTTAGAACAGGACGTGCAACCTTTGCCCAGCGGGAAGCCAGGGGGCCCAAGGAGAAGTTCTCAGAGGTTTTCCAACACAAATGATCTTTAGATGGCTTGTGAAGTATAACAAAGTATTTTATTAATGCAAACAGAAACTTCTCTTGTCTTCAATAAAGCTAAACAAATGCTTCCAGGCTTTATGCAACTGGTGACTTCCTAATCTTGCCCACGAAGGAGAGACAACTGTCTTCAATAACTTCTTCTTTACTTTAAATGAAAATCCCCTTTTTAACTTCTCCCAGGCTGACTGTAATCTAACCCTTACTGATGTGGGCTCTGCTACCGGGTCGAACTGCGTCTTGAAGCACTGAGTGGACCTACCAGTAAAGGCTTAGATATTCTCCAGCTGGTCTTTAGGGCTGTTTCCCTGGAAATCTTTGGAGACTCTTAAGACTGTTTTCCCCCAGAAAGTCTTAAGGGTTGAAGCTTTTGTACAGGGGAAGCTTGCACACGTCCTGTACATTAGCTTTCCTTGCTGAGACTAACTAAAAATGGCTCCCTTCCCTTGCCAATTGCCCTGAGCAAGGGGTGGAACCAAACTTAATGATGATGGACAGGTGACTTGCCCTATGACTGCAACCAAAGGAGGCCACCCTTCTGCAGAGTCCCTGAAACCTTGGACTGCAAGCAAACATTTAATACAAAGCAAATAAAGTTGGAGCTCCTGGTACAGCCATACCAGAACACTCCTGCCTCAGTCAGCTTTCACTGTCACTAATAGAAACTTGCTAATATAGCCTAATTGCTACAAATGGATAGATATAAAAAGAAAACTCACTGCACTGGCAGTCCAGACAAAAGAAATATTTTCACACTACTAGGGGAAAGAAGGAGCATCTCATCCCAAAAACTGACATATTTCCTTACAGGACAATTCCAAATATGCAAGGCTTCATCATGAACATGTGACAGGGATCCCACATCTATCACAGCTTTCTATGTCATTCTCCTTGCACCAGGGTCAAAAGGTGAGCAAGTTTCATTTGCCTGAGCCAGATGCTTGCTCTTGTGGTGGACTAGAAGTCAAGATGGGCTGTGACCACGTAGGGTTCTTAAATACAGAGCAGATGTGGATCTATAACTCTAGGTTACAAATTCATAATTGCAATACAAAATACCAGCCATTATAAACAAAGGATATAACTTTCATGTTAATAATGGATTGACTTTCCCCACCACCCCCACTCCCGCTCCCAATGTGGCTTGAATACATAGGTATATTACTTCTTAGGTGCCTTCAATGGCAGGACAAATCTGTACTTCAGTATGATGATGAGTGTGGTATTACTTCTAAGATCGTAAAGAGAAACAACTTCTGAAGAATATGTGCTCCTCCTTAGAGTGGAGTGGAACATTACCAAACACAATTATGTAATTTTGAATGCTCCATTAAGACCAAAAAGCTAGAGTTCTTAAGACAGATTTCCACTAGATGAAGTAGATCAGAACGGAGTCTGAAAAGAAAAGAAAATATGTGCAAATAATTATACATTCAGGAGGAGTCAGATTTGGTTGAGGAAGCATGTAGGCCTTGAAAAGTATTAAGAAGTAAGTACTGTATAATGAACATAACCCAAAAAAAGGGAAAATGGCAGCATCTTTAAGACGAAGAAGAAGAAGAAGAAAAGGAAGAAGAAAAGAAGAAGAAAAGGAAGAAGAAGAAGAAGAAGAAGAAGAAGAAGAAGAAGAAGAAGAAGAACAAGAAGAAGAAGTTGTTTATTCTTATATCCTGCCTCCATCTCTAGGGACGGCTTACGTGGGACCAAGCCCAATATAAACAAAGGTTACAAATAACACAATAAAAACATATAACAATTTGTGCTGATCAGTGATCATAATAAAGTTTTGTATTGTATAAACAGTAAAATATATTACAACAGTAAAACCAATGAAATGTAGAACACCATAAAAAATAAACCAGACATCAAACAACCAGTAGACGAAAAAAGTGGACATGTGCAGATTTGAGACAAATAGGGCACGACAAGGGCTTGTGCAAATCCAAAACTGTAGAGCTGGGGCTAGGAATAAAGTGCTAGAGATCCAACCAAAAGATTAGGACTAGGCAGATTAACTGGTTTTCATTTTATCTTTAGAATTTGTTGACATAAGACCAGTTCTACAGAAGCAGTACTGGTGAGGCATAGTCCTGCTTCATTTGGTACTGTATCCAAAGAGTGGATTTGCATCTCAGAAAGCTCATGTTAAAATTAAAATAAGTTAATCTTAAAGATGTGCATCTGTTCTTTTTCTCTTTCTCTCTCTTCTCCCCTTCTTTCGTTTTATGCTTGCAAGAGATTGACATGGCTAGTTCTCCCTCCTCCCAACTTCCTTCAGGGGTGGATACTAGAAAGAGGACCCCAAGGATAAGGTAAGTGGTCATCTCGCTACTGTTGCCAGCAATGACACGGGTCAGAGAGAGGGAGTAGGGACCAAGCCACTGGTTCAAGTCCGTTTCAGCTGTTCAACTGCCCTTGGTTAATTAAGGTATTCCAGAACTGTTCAAACAGGACAGAGGTATCCACTAGGACTGGGCGGTTTCGTTTCGTTAATTCATAATTCGTTAATAATTCGTTAATTTTTTCAATTACAAAACGATAACGAACCATTCTGGAGCAATTATTAAAAAACGAATTTTCAAAAACGTTTTGTAAATGCTTCGTATTTCGATATTGTATTCGTTTCGTTATTGTTTTGAGGTCGTTTCGTTATTATTTCCGCATGTCTGGGCCAGTTTTATGGTTTAATTAGTGAAAAAAAATTATAATATCACACCAACAGTCAACAACAGAGGGAGAGGGAAGCTTCAGAAGGTTTTGGAGGTTTTTTAGTGTATTTCGCGGTCGCGTCCGCCATTAACGAATCGATTCGTTATTGTTTCGGAAATCGATTCGTTAATTTTTTACCATTTACGAAATTTCGTAAATATCGAACTTTTTAAAAGGAAAATTTTGTAATTATTTTAAATATCGAAACAAAAAAAACCCCCAAATACAAATCGATTTTAGAAACAAATTTTTCCGTTGTTACCCAGGCCTAGTATCCACATTGAAAACTCAAGTTTCAGTTTCATAATTCAGAAGTACATCAAAGTTAGGTTGTGATAAGAGTTCATACTTGGTAGTTGATTCTCAAGTCTGCCCCTGAAAATCTGCACTTTATGACAAGGACTGAAAGATACAGAAAAGAAGCAGAGAGAGCTCTAGTTATTGCTCAGCAAGTGATCAGCAGCCTTGACCATTATGGCATCTTGCTTAAAGGTCAGCGTGTAGATAACTTGCTGAGAAATAACTAGGACTCGCATCCCCACATTCCTAAGCTAGTGTCCTGCCCTCTGAACTGCAATCTATTTCCAATTCACTAATTGGTATTGACTCTGGGGAGAGAGGTGGGGATGGACAGAGGGTGAGAGAAAGAGAGAAAGACAGAAATAGACATTTTTCTTATTAGGAGTCAGCTCAGCTCAGCACTCTTATTCTGCCAATAAAGGAGGGGAACACAAGGCAGAAAAGTTTGTTTTTTGGTAACCTAACCTCGCAATGTAACAAGGGAGAAGGGAAAATGTTAAAGAAGGAGGCTGAAGCAAAAGGACTGTGGCTTGCAGGAAAAGGGAAGGAACTGAGCAAACCTTGATCTTTACTCACAAGGCAGGAGAGACATGGTTCAGGCTGTCCCATTAGAATCATAGAATCCTAGAGTTGAAAGAGACCACAAGAGCTGTCCAATCATCACATTCCTGTGCCCCTTGCCCTGGTTAAGCAAAGTTAGGGGGAGCCCGAATTTCATCTTTCCACTGCCTTAGGGGCAGTGAAGAAAATTGTGCGAGATGGGATGGGGGACAGTGTGGCTTTACCCTCCATTCCCAGCTCCTTTGGTGCATCAGTGCTGTAGCTGATAATAGAGTGCCAAAGAGCAGGTAGATGGCACAATGCAGCCAAGGATAGCTGTGACATGGGGACAGGATAGGATTCCTAGGGTGGCTGCCCAGTGTTCCCAAACATGCTCAACACAGCTGTTCAGGAGGGACTCTTTCCTGCCTCCAGAGGCGGCCCTAGGTAATTTTCAATGGTAAGCAAACAGTATTTTGGTGCCCCCCCCCCCAACCAATCACTGATATATATTTTCTGTTCATCATGGGAGTTCTGTGTGCCATATTTGGTTCAATTCCATCATTGGTGTTCAGAATGCTCTTTGATTGTAGGTGAACTATACATCCCAGTAACTACAACTCGCATATGTCAAGGTCTATTTTCCCCCAAGAGCACCTCAAGAGCACCCCTGGGCAAAATCAACTATACTGCAAATGCTTACTTTGCGTAAGGGTTGAACCGCCCCTGGCTGTAGCTGATAGAGTGCCAAAGAGCAGGTAAATGGCACAATGCAGCCAGGGATAGCTGTGACATGGGGACAGAATAGGACTCCTAGGGTGGCTGCCCAATGGTCCCAAACCACACTCAACATGGCTGGACAGGAGGGACTTTTTCCTGCCTCTGCGGTGGCCAAGGGAGATCCTGTAAAAAAGCAACGTGGGAGGATGCTGGATCAGGCCCACATCAGCTGTCAGTGTAGAAGAGCCCTGGGTCTAACAATGAAACATTCAGCCAATGTACTGTTGTATGCCAGCCTGTTCAACCTGTGATTGTGTCTAAGGATCAGGTTGCTTTGGATGGTGGGAATGGCAATGTTGTTCATGTTCTGGTTGATTCCTCTGATGGGAATGGGGATGCTGTCTATGAAGATGTTCCTGAAGGGAATAGGGATGATGCTCTGTTTCCTGGGCCTGGTTTTAGAGATGTAGGGGCTGAGTGCAGTTCAGTTGATGGCTTAGAGAGGCCTGTATTGCTGCAAAGGGATTCTCAAAGTCTTGAGCCTGGGAGAGGCTCTGCGCCTGGTTAGTTATCTCCAGGTGCAGATTTTAATGAAGCCTTGAACAGAAAAAGTGCTTTTAGCCAGAGAAGACAAACAAATCAGAAATCAAGGCGCTCAGTCAGATTAGAGCAGAAGCGAGATGTGAAACCAAAACTGAGGAAAAATCCATTCTTAGCTGTTTGGAAAACAAAGTAGACATATAAGTGCCAGGCCATGGAGTGCAACTTGCTCCAATTTCCAACCTCATCACATTGAGAGAGGAAAGCATGGGTAACCATTCCTTTAATAAAAGGGAATAACCTCTCTTATATAGTCAGCAGACTCCTTTCAAGTTCTGCCTCCACATCACACATGTGGAAACTTAAGAGCTGGCAATACATTCATCACAAAGTTGGTACTAGTTTTAATTTTGAATCAGAAGAAACAACAATATCCAAAAACCAAGAGATAGTTTGCCCTGCTTTACATTAAAGGAGACTGATGCCATTTTAAAACCACTTCTTTTCATGGGGTAAAATTATTCTGCCCCAAACCCCATAGGATGCAAGAGACAGTTTTTCAGGTTAAAACCGTTGCTTTTGATGGGATCCTTTTGTTCTGCATCATACCCTGTAAGATATAAGAGACTGTTGACAGCTGGGCAATGAAACAGGACCAGAAACTTTTATTGTTCCCATCCCATCTGTTTTTCCATTGTAAATCTGGGAGTAAAGTGTGATAAGAGGTAGGAGCTCTGAACACCATTGCTAGCTCTCATGTTCAGAGTTCCCTCCTTTCAGGACATTTATGCTTCTTTTCAACCCTGGAACATGTGATGAGTTCTGTGCCTCTCCATTCTTGAAAAGAGGCCAAAGTGTTGTCGTATGACTGGGAAATTTTTCAATGTGATAAGGTCATAAATTGAAAGAGATCAGTGCAACTAGCTTCATTCTCCCGGATCACCATCAACCACTCATCACAAATTTGACAGGAATCTTATATTTTCAGGAAATTTCTATTCTTCTTTAGTGGGTTAAAGAATGAAAGCAAAACCCTCTGGTACCTAGCTGCCATTTTGTTTTACTTTTGGTCAAGTTTATTCCCTCTTTCCTTTGTGTATCTGTTTTGGAGAGGTTGAGGAGCTTTGCACAGTTTTGATCCATGGAGAGGGGAAATTGCTTGAAAATTGTACCCTTGGCTTCATTGTGGGTTATATCAAAATCAATGTTTATGGCCACAAAACATAAAGTTCTCTTATGCAAAAAGTTGACGTATACAGGAGGTTGAGTATATATGGTACTTTAAAGAGTTGAATTGCCCATAACACTTTGACAGTGACACTATAGATATAGAGTTTGTTTCCAAAAGGTGCTAAATCCATCTGAACAAATGTTTCGGGAGAAAAAGCTAAAGATATAGCATTATTTTGCTATAAAATGCCATTTTGAAGCCCTTTACTGAAGTGGTATTATATACTGGGTTTTTGTGGGGGGGGGGGGGGTGGGGGTGGGCTGAATGGCCATGGTCTAGAGGCATTCTCTCTGATGTTTCGCCTGCATCTATGGCAAGCATCCTCAGAGGTAGTGAGGTCTGTTGGAACTAGGAAAAAGGGTTTTTTAATACATGTCAGACTACACAGAGAAGCCACTGAAATACACAAGCATGTGGACAATTTCAACAGAAAGGAGGAAACCATGAAAATGAAGAAAATCTGACTACCAGTATTAAAAAACTCAACAACACAACAACACAACAACAGAGAGGAAGCAGGCAGGGACATCTAATTACCTCTCAACAAAAGTTTGCTCCAGGCACAGTGAGCCCATTGTATGCTAATCAAGGTGATCAGTTGAAACATTCACACCTAGCTCCAGCAGACAAGAGTCCTTTGTCTCACCCTGGTCATTCCACATATATATAAACCCCTTTTCCTAGTTCCAACAGACCTCACTACCTCTGAGGATGCTTGCCATAGATGCAGGCGAAACATCAGGAGAGAATGCCTCTAGACCATGGCCATACAACCCGAAAAAACCCACAACAACCCAGTGATTCCAGCCATGAAAGCCTTCGACAATACATTGGTATGATATATTTTGATAGCTTTGATCTGTACATAATACTCTACTCCCCCTTGATGGACTGTCACCTTGTCATGGTGGCGGGGCTTGTTCCAATGAAACTGCAGGTGCAAGAACTGGAGCCTTCCACCTGGAAACTGATGTCCTCACTGTGGGAGAACATGCAGGCCAAGAATAGGGCTCCACAGTCACCTACGTACCCACTGCCAGTACGCCGAACTTGGGGGACAATCTTATTCAGACAAGAAGGGATCGCCTAAGTAATATTCTACTCCTAGCCAACCATGTATTGCCACCTATAACTCGTTTTCCCTTTTTTTTTGGATTTGGAAACAAACTCCATATAGATGCATATATGAAATGGAGCTCTGAACCTGAGAATCTCTTGGCTACCAGCCCACCACACAACAACCAACTATGATTATAACAGTATTCTGCTTAGTACTTTCTTCCTTGTACTGTTTCATAAGATGCAATACAGTTCTTTTCTAATAACCTGAATTTCAACACAAACTTAAATTTTGCTCAAGAGCATCAACATGATACATTATAATAAATCAATATAATGCAATTTAGCTAATATATTTTCTTCTTTTTCTTTCCCCCCGCTTCTTTTCTTTTTGCAATTGGTTCTAATGAGGAGTAGGACTATATTAGAAATTCAAGAGGTCTACTTAATCCTCATCTTCTGTTTGTCAGTGGCTTTGGGAATATTCTCTTGCTCCAATGGTTGATCCTCAGCACGCAATGGATTAGTAACATCAGAGCCTGCAGATGTGTATTGTTCCCCATTAGTCTCGGCTTGACCATGACGCTATGTCCCCTTCATCAGGAAGCTCCAAGGCTAAGCCAGTGAACCAATACTAATGATCCTAGCCTTAGATAGACACATCACAGTCTGGATACATTGCTAAGGTCTTTTTGTTTGTTTGTCTCAGTTAGCTATTTAATGTTCACTTAAGCCTGAGACCACTGATCCCCACTGATGCATAAGTCACTGGACTTCTCAGACCATTTCCAAGCAAGCACAAACTTGAATATCCTTCACATAATTTTCTCTTTTTGAATTCATCACCAGGTGCGTATGCAAGGATTATTGTGATTACTTATAAAAGGGAAAACTGTGACAATGGACTAAAAAACAGATGCTATGTGGCCTGCCATGAACAAATATTTTACAAATATTGTCATTCGTTTTTTTGAAAAAGAGAACAAAATACACATAAAGTAAGAGGTTAACTACCCCCCAAACCCCAAAACAATCTAAGTTCAGATTCAGGTACATGTCACATTGTGATACCTTCTTTTGCTGCTGAAGAGAAGTCCCATTTTGGTTTCCATTGGTTCATTATGTTAGACTGACAGAAGCCTTCTATATGGTAACACAGTGATTCTGAAGTCAAAATTTAGTTTTCTAAAGTGAGGGCCCATTGCCTGGTAAGCTCCTCTAGCCACCAATGTTCCAGGAAGGGATCAGGACCCACCAAGTTAAAGCAAATGACAGAGGCTTTGTTCAATCTGCAGAAGGGGTGCAATGTGTAATGAATGACTTTTCAATAACTTTAAAGCATAGGTTATTTTTATTGCAATTTCCAGTGTGAGAGGATAGATCAGATTATAGAAAAACATTTAGACGTACAGACATACAGATTCCATGCACCACATTGGATTTACAATTACATGGCTAACAAACAAACAAAGGAGAGTAACATTTTCACTCAACATTCACACACATGTACATGCATTCATCCTCATGCACCCAAATATTTTATTGTTGTTCATTTATTCAGTCGTTTCTGACTCTTTGTGACCTCATGGACCAGCCCACGCCAGAGCTCCCTGTCGGCCGTCACCACCCCCAGCTCCTTAAAGGTCAATCCAGTCACTTCAAGGATCCCATCCAAATATTGCCATATTTATTTATTTGTTTATTTACAGTATTTATATTACGCCCTTCTCACCCCTCAGGGGACTCAGGGCAGATTACAATGAACACATGTATGGCAAACATTCAATGCCAATTTTGACGTCCTAGACCACATGCAGCCCATAAGCCACAGGTTGGGTAAGCCTGGCACAGGCTCTACCAAACATTGAAAATACAGACCTGTGATAATATAATAATATACTCCATTTATATTCTGCTGTATCTCTCTAGTGGGATTCAGGATGGATTACAGAACACATACACAGCAAATATTCAGTGCTGCTATACAATTAACAAGAACAGACAATACATAAACAGAGGTAAAGGCAGTCCCATCTTTTTCCATTTTCGGAACCTGGCGGTTGTGCTTGACTCCGGCCATGTGGGGAGGGGGGGGGCTGCTGTTGGTCCATCTTCCATGCTGAGGAGTTTTTTTGTTGTCCGTAGATGTCCTCTGGTTGAATCGCCAGCATGTTCTTATGGGTGCCTTTATTACCTCCCTGCTTTAAAGCGGTACCTATTTATCTATTCACATTTCTGTTTTCAATCTGTTAAGTGAGCAGGAGCAGGGGCTGACAGTGGGCACTCACCCTGACCCGGGCTTGAACTACCAATCTTTCGATCCGCAGGATTTTCTGAAGCTTAGCAGTTTAACCTGCTGTGCTAAGCCTGACCCCAACGGTGGCATTGGCAATAATTCAAATTTTCTTCTCCTGCATATTTTATGGGGGTTTTCCTGATGAAAAAGCCAGCGGGCTTCGAAAGCTAGCATAATGCAAGGTGTGCCACTTAGCTGGTCTAATAAAGTTATTAAAGGCTGAGCATCCCTTATCCAGAAATCCAAAATCCAAAGTATTCAAAAATTCAAAATTGTCCACCTGAATATCTGAGATAGTGCATGGTGGTAGTTCAATGTACACAAACAGTGTTTTGTCTTGTCGAAGGCTTTCATGGCTGGAATCGCTAGGTTCTTCTGGGGTTTTTCAGGCTATAGGGCCATGTTCTAGAGGCATTTCTCCTGACGATTCGCCTGCATCTATGGCAAGCATCCTCAGAGGTAGTGAGGTCTGTTGGAAATAGGACAATGAGTTTATATATCTGTGGAATGGCTGGGGTAGGTCAAAGAGTTCTTCTCTGCTAGAGCTAGGTGTGAATGTTTCAACTGACCACCTTTATTAGCATTTGAAGGCCTGCCATACATCAAGGGAACCACTGACCGCATAGGGAAGCTGATGAGGAAACACAACATACAAACAATCTGCAAACCCACCAAGAAAAT
Source organism: Anolis sagrei (assembly GCF_037176765.1). NCBI lineage: Eukaryota > Metazoa > Chordata > Lepidosauria > Squamata > Anolidae > Anolis > Anolis sagrei. The sequence goes on from NC_090021.1 coordinate 151,608,374, forward strand.
CCAACAAATGCTACGTTCAGCAAAGGACAAGAGGGATCCTCTCACCTCTGCAGGAATCTATTGTATACCATGCAGCTGTGGACAAGTCTACATAGGGACCACCAAATGCAGCATTGCCCAAACACGAATCAAGGAACATGAAAGGCACTGCAGACTACTTCAACGAGAGAAGTCAGCCATAGCAGAGCACCTGATGAACCAGCCTGGACACAGCATATTATTTGAGAACACAGAAATGCTGGACCACACCAACAACCACCATGTCAGACTACACAGAGAAGCCATTGAAATCCACAAGCATGTGGACAATTTCAACAGAAAGGAAGAGACCATGAAAATGAACAAAATCTGGCTACCAGTATTAAAAAACTCTAAAATTACAACAGCAAAACAGCAGAGAGGAAACAACCAGGCACATCTTAACACCTCTCAGCAAGAGATTTTCCCAGGCTCAGGCAGGCGTTCAAATGCTAATGAAGGTGGTCAGTTGAAACATTCACACCTAGCTCTAGCAGAGAAGAGTTCTTTGCCCCACCCCAGCCATTCCACAGATATATAAACCCATTTTCCTACTTCCAACAGACCTCACTACCTCTGAGGATGCTTGCCATAGATGCAGGCGAAACATCAGGATAAATGCCTCTAGAACATGGCCCTATAGCCCGAAAAAACCCACAAGAACCAAGTGTTTTGTCTATTCGCACAAGCAGCATATGAGACGTAAATGAATTTTGTGTTTAGACTTAAGTCTCATCTTCAAGATATTTCATTAAATGGCCTGACAGAAAGGATTTGGAGAATTTCCCCAACACTGTTTCAGCTAAGCAGTGCATCACATAGAAGGGAAACTGAGAAAGCATATATTGATCAATGGCTGGAGAGGGAGTGGGAGGTCAAGGCCCACAGAGAGAAAAATATACCCTTATAAGGAAATGTTTTTGGAAGAAGGTCAACCTCTGGAAATCAGGGAATGTGTAAGCATTCTTTGTCCCTTGGGACTTCCAAACCTTTGTGTCGATTGATCCCCCTTCATGTCCTTTTTTTGCACAATTTTTTTCCTAATAAATCTTTGTTTTCTAACCTTTTCAACCCATGTCTGTATTTGACTTGTGGAACAGATAAAGATTCAGGCACCCACAAAAAGGTATTATGATGTCCCTATATGCAAATACAGGTATTCCAAAATTGGGGGGGGGGGGGATTTTGGTCCCATGCATCTGGGATAAGTAATACTCAACTTGTATCAGAATATGTACTTTGTTTTTTTATCACTACTGAGATTTCGCTTCCTTATTTTAATTTCACTTTTCATATTAAAGAACTCTTTTCATTGATAGATTTCTGTATCATTACGAAAGGCTTGTTTCCTGCATAAAGAAGAATTATGCAGTCCCCATTACTATGATCTTACAGTTTCCTGCTATTGTAGGTCCAATCTTTAGAAAGTTTTTTTTTCTATCATGTTGGCATACATGTCTCAAAGGAGATTAACAATGCTCAGAAGTTCAAAACTGAAAAATCCACATTGTAGAACTCCAGTGAACTCTTTTGAATTTGCCAGTCTGTTTACATGGATTTTAATGTGGTGTTTAGGGCAAGAGAAATTCACTTTAATTGGCTTTGCTCCCAGCTATTTAAGCAACGTGCTGAACTGCCTGTCATCTGTCTTGGACCACCACCACTGAGCTTCTGCTCAGCATTTACATTTATCTATAACAGTTCATCAAAATGCTCTTCATGTCTAAATTCAGTTGGTAATTTTAATTTTAATTTTGATTAAGCATGAGATGGTGGACATGATCCATAGAGCTACTTGAAAACATATGCAATATGCCTGACTTGTTTAAAACAATAGATTGCACCCTGCACCTTTATTATCTTTAAAATATGTTTGTCACATGCTTCTTAAAAATATCTAAATCCTAAACTGATCCAACATAGGCTGCTTTTGAGATTATACTTCCCTTGGAAAAGTGGACAGAAACCCATTTGAGAGAGCTGTTATTGCCTTCCAGCTCTCATAACAACAGGTTTTTACATGCGTCGTGATTTTATTATTATTGTTTTGCTTTGTTATGAGTTATTTATTGTTGTATTGTTGTTGTTGTGTTTTGTTGATGTATTTGGGCTCGGCCTCTTGTAAGCCACACCGAGTCCTGCGGGAGATGGTAGCAGGGTATAAATAAAGGATTGTTATTATTATTATTATTATTATTATTATTATTATTATTATTATAACAACCCTATCAGGTAAGTGACAGGAGGAGCCAAAAACCCTCCAATGGCAACCCCCCCTCCATGATCATGTTAATCATGGACCACCAAGACTTCTATGTAACTGAGTATTAAGAGAACTTGTTGTCCATTCGTTCAGTCACTTCCGACTCTTCATGACCTCATGGACCAGCCCATGCCAGAGCTCCCAGTCAGCCAACACCACCCCCAGCTCCTTCAAAGTCAAGCCAGTCACTCCAAGGATACCATCCATCCATCTTGCCCTTGGTCGGCCCCTCTTCCTTTTTCCTTCCATTTTCCCCCAGCATCATTGTCTTCTCTAAGTTTTCCTGTCTTCTCATGATGTGGACAAAATACTTCATCTTTGCCTCTAATATCCTTCCCTCCAATGAGCAGTCAGACTTTATTTCTTGAAGTATGGACTGGTTGGATCTTCTCGCAGTCCAAGGCACTCTGAGAATTTTCCTCCAACATCACAGTTCAAAAGCATCTCTCTTCCTTCGCTCAGCCTTCCCTAAGGTCCAGCTCTCACATGCGTAGGTGACTATGGGGAATACCATTGCTTTGACTATACGGATCTTTGTTGCCAGTGTGATGTCTCTACTCTTCACTATTTTATCGAGATTGGTCATTGCTCTCCTCCCAAGAAGTAAGCGTCTCCTGATTTCCTGGCTGCAGTCTGCATCTGCAGACTTTATAGAAATACAAAGTCTGTCACTGCCTCCACATTTACACCCTCTATTTGCCAGTTATCAATGAGTCCGGTTGCCATAATCTTGGTTTTTTTGATGTTTAACTGCAACCCAGCTTTTGCATTTTCTTCTTTCATCTTGATTAGAAGGTGCTCCACCTCGGCTCCTCCTTGCTTTCGACCATCAAAATTAAGAGAACTACTATGGTTGATTTGGAGTTGACACATTCTTGGGAGGTGGTATTCCAGCCTCTGCTTGGAAACCTCCAGGAAAGCAAAATTTACTGGTGTCCAAGCAATCCTCCAAGTGACCTTCTTCATAACATGGTGAGAAGAATATATTTGATGTTGATATGGTGCCTTTAGGTTCATCTATGCAGGCACCTAAATCCAGGGATGGCTTGAAACCCGGCTGCTTTGCTCAGATTCTGCTGTGGTAATTTCAACTTTCTGCCACAAACCACTCTGGAATTTTGGGAGTTCAAAATCATTCTCTGATCTCTGCTAAATGAAAATAAAATCAGGTTAACCAATTGTACCCTGCATTAGTGGCTAGAAGTCTCTGGATGTTGTCTAGATATCCAAGAGCAACTACTGGCCTGATTCAAGGTATATGGCCTGTGTGTATGTGTGTGTGTGTGTGTGTGATTTTTCCCATAGTCATAGTGAAATAAGTTAAGAGTTTTTAACTGGAACAAAGTTCTAGCAGCATCAGTACAAAAAAATTCAAGAACAGTTTGAATGTACAGAGCTTTATATGAGCAAATACAGCACTTTTCCCTTCCTTTTTTGGCCTGGTTTCAAATTTGCTGTTGACTTTAATTAATAAGTAGGACTTCTGCCAGAAAAGTGGAGGAAATCCATCTTTTGCCAATCTTTGTCAATACCAGGAAGAAGTTTTCACTCTTCTCAGAGCTGCAAAAACTATATTTTTGTATAATTGTTTATTTTTTTTGTTGATTTTGAGAAAGAAACCCATATTAATACACGAGGACCCCACCATTTGACACAAGAGTCATGATGACTTCAAATTACAAGCAAACTTGCATGCAGAAGATGAACTCCACTACAAAGGGTTCCTCAAACAGGAACGATGAAGTGCATCCACAAGAGGCACCCACCAAAGTGACTTGGCCTACCATCAGCAATGAGGGTGAACCATTCCTTTTCAGGAACCAATACAGAACTGTTTACACTATACCAGGTACTCGTCAATCCCCTTTCTGTCAACAAACTCTGAAAGACAGTAAAACATTGCTACTTGACAGGACTTGAAATTGAAAGGAAGGTATTAGCCCAAGGCCACCCAGCAAATGCCTGGCTGAGGAGGGATTTGGCCAAGTTTAGTATAATGAAGTACCACACCAGCTTTCCTGTCATCAGTTGACAAGTTTGTCCATGGAGAGGAAGGATATAACCTACTGTTTTGTGTTAATTATACATTAGTAAATGGTACAATTTAGCACAGTTTTTATAAAGACTTTGTTCTTTGGCTTAGGGTATAGAGCCATAGGACATGAACTCCTGAGATCTTCCATTACATTAGTTGTAGAACAGGGACAGCAAATGGTTTCGAGACATTCTGGTGCCATTAAATGGGAAAAGGGCATCTCTAACTATTAAAAACATAGACACCCCAATATTCAAGGATCTACACATAGCACAAGCAGAGTGCATGGGGCTTGGGAATGCCCCCGTTCAAATCCCTCCTCATCCACATCACTCGGTAGCCCCAGGCAAGTCATGATCCACTCTGCTGCTGCCATGTGAAGTACTTGTTTTATCCATCTATTAATCATATTTTCTCCACCTTTCTTCCAAAGAGCTCAAGGCAGTGTACCTGTGGTTGTCCTATTTTATCCACACAAGAATGCTGAGACAGAGATTATGCTGAGAGGACAAGCCCTATTCATTTGGAAAATTAAAACTGTATAGAGCAACAAAGGTGTGTGCACATAGCATTCATTCATCGGGCTCTTTCAAATATTTCCCTGCTGATTTCTCAGAGTTTCAGACCATCTGCAGGCTTCTCAAATAGGAATTTTTTTTTAGCAAGCCTTTGTGTTCAATACAAGTAGGCCTTCTAAGAAGCTTCTGTACCTGGGAACAAGTGCAAGAAGAACTTGCATGCATACACCTGCCCTCACAGAGAGTTTTAACTTTCACATGGGCAGGAAAACTTTTGTATAGGGCTAACTTCTCTGTAATTAACTGAATATCTAGAAGGAGAGTGGACTCCACTCTACCTTGTTTCTGATCTGATACACTATGCCAAAATATGTTGGCATAAGTTTCTGCAAGTGTGGTGGACTTCCATCTTTGAGGATTTTTTAAACATATATCAGATGGGCATCTTTCAAGAATTATCTTGTGGTCAATTCCTATATGGTACTAGATTGCCCTTGTGATCTTTTCCATTCCAATGATTCTATGGTTTCATAACCAACATATTCATGATATATAACAGCCATCCTTCAATACATCAAAAACCTTACTGTTGCACACCAGAGATCCATCCTAAAACATCCAGGGAGTCCGTAAGATAGCTGTAGATGTAAACACCCCCGATCTCTTTCACTGCAATGCCAGAAATCCCAGGTCCTGGTCCCATGCAGCGATGCACCAGTTGTTTTTAGCAGATTGGTAGAGCAAGGACGGAGTGTGAAAAACCTCTGGAGCAGGGGTCCTCAAACTAAGTCCCGGGGGCCGGATGCGGCCCTCCAAGGTCATTTACCCAGCCCTCGATCTGGGTCAACCTAAGGCTGAAATGACTTGAAAGCACACAACAACAACAACAACAACAACAACAACAACAACAGCCAAAAGCAGACCCACACTTACAATTGAAATACTAATAAGTTTATATTTGTTAAAATTGTTTTTCATCTTAATTATAGTATTGCTTTTAAGTGTTTTTGCACTACAAATAAGATATGTGCAGTGTGCATAGGAATTCATTCATTTTTTTTTTCAAATTATAATCCAGCTCTCCAACAGTTTGAGGGACTGTGACCTGGCCCTCTGTTGAAAAGGTTTGTGGACCCCTGCTCTGGAGGATGTCAACAGCTAGTCAGCAACCTGAGAGCAGCCTACCATTTCTATGATCACTGTCACTATCCTTTTTTCCTTAATAGTGTTGTCATAATGCTAATGCAAACAGGAAGATTTTTCATAATTGCCCCTGGATAACAAGATTATTTCCTATTTGTCTTAGCATAATTTGTATCAATGTGGCCAGGACAGAAAATTCATGTGTTTTCTTTCTTTTTTTAAAAACTAATCTTATTTAGTTAGATAAATGAAAGCCACTTTGTCCACAAGGTGGACAGGGGACATGGTAGCCAGGCTTAAATATTTGAAAGGATGGCACAATGAACAGGGGGCGAGCTTATTTTCTACCGCTTTAGAGATTAAGAGCCAGAGCAATGGATTCAAGCTTCAGGAAAAGATATTCAGTCTAAACGTTTGAAAAAACTTCCTGATGGTAAGAGCTGTTTGACAGTGGAATATGTTGCCTCAAGGTTATGAAGTATCCTTCTCTGGAGATTTTTGGGCAGAGGTTTATGTCGATCTGTTGGGGTTCCCTTGATTCTGTATTCCTACATGGCGGGGATGGTATTTATGGTCTTGTCCTACTGTATTATCCCATGATTTAAGTACAAGCTCTAGCAAGATAAGAAACTGAGAAGAGCTTAACCATTAAATGTTATAACCAAAAATTCTGTGAATTATTTTGGAAGTTATTTGGAATTATCAAACAATACACAGAAAATGTATTGTTGAAGGCTTTCATGGCTGGAATCACTGGGTTGTTGTAGGTTTTTTCAGGCTATATGGCCATGGTCTAGAGGCATTCTGTCCTGACATTTTGCCTGCATCTATGGCAAGCATCCTCAGAGGTAGTGAGGTCTGTTGGAACTAGGAAAAGGGGTTTATATATCTGTGGAATGACCAGGGTGGGACAAAGGACTCATCTGCTGGAGCTAGGTGTGAATGTTTCAACTGACCACCTTGATTAGCATATAATGGCCTGACAGTGCCTGGAGCAAACTTTTGTTGAGAGGTGATTAGATGTCCTTGTTTGTTTCCTCTCTGTTGTCGTGCTGTTGTAATTTTAGAAAACACAGAAAAGTTATATACACACACAGTCATAGCATAACTAAAGCACAAAGAGTTGCTGTAATGTGCCCTGGATAGGCAATCATAAACAAAATTATTAATTATTTCCACAATAGGTTGTCTGCTTTAACAGCTTTGGATATTGAGACTATTAGTTGAAGTGAGGCTGGTGCAGGGCAAGCACATCTTCAGCTGCAAATGAGCAATGCAGCAGGATGAGAACATCTTCTGGTTGTTGGTGATGCCAGCTTGCTGCACCAATGTGAATGCCAGGTAACCTGCTGTAGGGTGCTCCATGGGAACAATCACAGGATGGATTGTAAACAGATGGGTGTGGTGCCAGTTTACTGTGTAGTATCATTGAATGATATTGTGTTTTATATTTTTGCAGGATTTTATGGCAGCAGACAATGGTGTTGTAAACAACAACAACAACAACACATTTCTTACCAGTGTTTTCTTGTGGCTCGACATGGGTTGCAACATAGCTAAAACACATAATCATAAAATACATAAAATGCACACATTAAAACATATTTCTATGAAATACAGATAAGAAAATCCACAGAAGAAAAATTAAAATACAAGGAGTGAGTTAAAATTTATAGTTAAAACTGACTGGTTAGGCCTACTGGAAGAGATAGACCTTCAGTTGTATTTTAAATTTCCACAGCTGATTTACCAGTTGGATCTCTTCCAGCAGGTCATTCCAAAGTCTTGGGGCAACCAATGAAAAGGTCCTCTGGATGATGTTTGCCAGTCATGTTCTGGCTGGTTAGAATAGATGCCCTCAGAGGACCTAAGGATGCAAGACTGATTCTATGGGAGAAAGTGATCCTTTAGGTAACCTGGACCCAAGTCATTTAGGACTTTAAAGGTCAAAATCAACACCTTGTACTTTGCCCAGAAACTAACTGGCAGCCAGTGGAATAACTTTAGTGTGGGTGTGATATGCTCACTTCTGGATGTTCCACTCACATAGTTGCTGGACACCACATTATTGGCTTCTGCTCCAATGACAGTCTGGCTACTGTGTTTTGAACTAACTGGAGTTTCCAAACTTGGTACACTTCTTGTTGTCTCACTTCTGTTCTTAACTATGAGTCATTTGTAAGTCGGATATTTGTAACTCAGGAGCTTCCTGTACTCACCAACTGAAACTGATCCAGTGAAATCCCACTCACAGAGTTGCTGGACACCACATTATTGGCTTCTTCTCCAATGACAGTGTCTAAGTCGGCTCTTATGAGAGAGATTTTATGTTTGAAATGGTTGTTAAAGGCATTAAGGTGAGCTACTGAAGGTTCTAATAATGGGTTCAGAGGGGATGGTGCCTGAGTTAAACATCTAATCAGCCCAAACATAACTCCTCTGATACAATGCATGCAGAAAATAAAGCTTTACAGGAAGAGAGATGCCCTCTATACCTTGTCTTGTCACATAAAAGTTGAGTTTCCGCCATCTGTGCTCTAGTCATCGTTCTTCCTGTTTCATTGTAGAAGTTGAATATGATCTTGCTTACAAAGTAAAATTATCTTTGTATACCAGGAAGACTGTTTAGTAGTGGATCAGATGAAAAAGTTCTTGGATTTTTGACAGACTGCCTTTGCTCTAACATCTTATAGGGTTAAACTAGAGTTTTGGCCTCCATTTAGTCAAGTAACCAGACACAGTCTATTTCTTTCCTTTCTCACATAAAGAGGTATCTTAGAGTGGATTCTCTGTTGAGTTCTCTGTTATCCCATTGCTTCACTTCTTGGGATGTACAAAAGATGTTAAAAGCCTTTTCCAAACCATAATTCATGAGGTTTTCCTGGAATTTTTTTTCCAGAAGGGGTTTGCTTTTCCCTTCCTCAGAGGTTGAGAAAGTATGATTTGCCTAAGATCACCCAATAGATTTCAATGGGTGAACAAGGATTCAAACCTTGGCCTTCAAAGTCTTAGTCCAACACTCAAACCACTGTCTACACCATGCTTGTTCTTGTTACTACTCTAGCTCTTGTCCATGTCTTCAAGGTATTTTTCATAATTGTGAAAATAAATGCTGCACATTTAGCAAAATTTCAAAAATGGGATGTTTATAGGACTTCCATACTTCAGACTTTTTTAAAAAAAACTAAAATATTTTAGGTGTAGGAGACAACACTGAACATAAATGCCAATGCATTATTTTCTTTTACTGCGTCAGTGAGAAAGATTAAAATGTGTTGAAAGCTATAATTAAAAAAAATTCTAAACACATAAAACATATTTCTGAATTACAGCTGGGATGCAATTTCTTCCCACTTCCTCCACACATTTATCCATTATCCATGATATAAAGTTTGCTTTTTCTTCACCCCACCCCTCATCCCTCATTCTCTCCTCCCAGCGTACAAAATGTTAAGCGGTTGGTAAAAAGCCAATTGCAGTAACTTGCCTCCCCTGGTTAGGCAGGCCAATGCATCCAAGCACAGCTCGGCAAGGCTTTCTGGGGAAACCAAAGACAAGATTGGTTCTGTGGGCTAGCCCCAGGCAGTCCGCAGTGGGAGAATGCTTCACACAGCCCCACATGCACAGTTTCTGAACTGACACAAAGCTTAATGGAAGTGAACCCTGACAATTGTGGCCAATCGAGGGTAAGTGACATCCTGCTTGGCATGCCATTATGTGCTCCCTCCCTCCCCTCTCTTGAAGATATAATGCCTCCTGTGGGAAGCCCTGACGTTAAAGTGCCATTGGACTTTTTGTCAGGTGATTTGCTGCCTATTAATTACTATGTAATCAGCAAACGGTTGTGAAAATGCTGAGACCGAGCGAGGGGGGGGGGGGAGCACAGCGGGTTCTTTTAAAACTTTTTTCTCTTGGAAGCTAGCAAACGAGCCACGCAATAAATGTACTATTAAATAGGCTTATGTCAGATACTTTCCTATTTCATTTTGTAAATAATGTTTGGTTGGGGAGAGAAATATTTCTGTGTGATCGAGGGGCCCATTTTTGATGAGCCAAAGCAGTCCTATTTGGAGAGATTCAGACATTGTCACCTGTCCTTTGACCATGAGACAACACCACTAAGATTCGAGAACAATCCAAAGCTATGTTGACTTGTTCCAAAGCTTGAATTGATCATTTTCGTTCCTGTTTCTAAATCTAATTTGATAATTCCCAGAACTAGGAGACTCTGGGAGAAGGGGCACTCAGTGCTTTCACGTGCAGATCAATAAACTCCCATCCTTGTCCCAGTAAGTGACACAAGGCAGTTCAATTAATGTTGTCTGGTGTCTCTGGTCTGGCTGCTCAGTGGATGCCTGAGGGGAGGTCCCCAGCCAAACATTGAGACTTTTTCTGAGCACTTAGATACTCAGCAATCTGCCTTATGGTGAGTCAAACCCTTGGCCTTTCTAGCTCAACAATGTCTGTAGTGTTTCAGATATGAATGTTTCCACCTTTCTCCCCAGAGCTACCAGGTATTGAATTAATAGAATTTATCACACAAGGTATGCAAATTGGCATTGCAGGTTAGTTGCATCGTGCCATGTGCATCTTGCTGTCAGTCTGCCCTTTCTTCGTGGTTTACCTATTCCTAGCTATTAATGGGTAAAACCCATCAATAGCTATCATCTCACAATGTCTCTATCATCTACCTTGTGCGGTGGGTTGTTGGAATGCTGGCAACAAAGTGACATCAAGAAGTGGGATTCCTCTTTTTTTCCCTTTGCTATTCCCAAGCTAGCTTTTTCCCTTTAATTTTATATTTTATTTACCTTTTTAAAAAAGAAGCTGGGTTGTGCATTTGCTGTAAAAATGTAAAAAAAATAATAACAAGCAGCTGTAGTTTGGGAAGGTAAAGTTATGAAGGTATGCAGAAGTACAATTACAGGACTACAAATTGGCAAATCAGTGCAATTGTACTATGGAAGGCAGGTGCAATATGAAAGATCTTCAACCCAGTATGTATTACCTATCAATGATAGAGTGGCTTTAGTCAATAGCGGGTTTTTGCAATAGCATGCTAAGACATTCAAGACATTTGATTTATGTTGCTAACAAGACAGAAATGCATGGCAAACTGGGTTTCTAAAAGCCACTTTGGCACACATTTCTGTCCCCACCATGCCTCCAAAACCCGGGCATCCTGGTGGGATGTCTCCATGTCATCCTGGTAACTATGAGGATGGCACAGAGCCACCTTGAAGCCCCCCCAAAATAACCCCGAATTTTTTAAAAAAACTTATCAGGTGCCATTATCTTCCTTCTCACACTCTCCTGGCATGAGGAATGATGTGCCATGAGAGGGTGTGGGTGGGGGCAAGGAGATGTTTTCATGGAGCCCGAAAAACTAAGGTGGCTGTGTGGATTGGGCCCGGGGATCATGTAACAGAGTCCCTGAGCCCAATCTACACAGGGCCACACCTAGTAAGACCCGAATCTTACCTAAGATGCAGATCTTACCAGATGGCTTAATAATTCAGAACAAAGCAGAGAAACTATGCTTTGTTCCTAATTAATTTGGTTTTACGGGAGGCATCATTTGGACACCTCCAGTAAAACTGAGACAGGTCTTAGAATAAAGGCCTGTCTGAATGAGCCCTTAGGCCCCTTCTACACTGCCCTTATATCCCAGGATCTGATCCCAGGTTGTCTGATTTAAACTAGATTATATGTGTCTCCACTGCCATATATTCTGGGATAAGCAACTAATCTGGGATCAGATCCTGGGATATAGTGTAGATCCAGACTCATTCTCTCTATACCACCATCCTTTCTCATTGATCAATTATCTCCCTATTCAGGTAGAATATTCAAATCTGGCTGCATTTGGCTTTGTTTCTGCATAGATAAATCATCATCGTCAGCAATCACTCATGTCCGAGTATGATTGCCTTCCAAGTGTAGGGTCTTGGCAATAGACTCATTGGTGACTGTAGAGCAGGGGTCCTCAAACTAAGGCCCGGGGGCCAGTTACGGCCCTCTTAGGTCATTTACCCGGCCCTTGCTCAGGGTTAGCCTAAGTCTGAAATGACTTGAAAGCACACAACAACAACAACAGCAACAGTAACAACAACAATCCTATCTCATCAGCCAAAAGCAGGCCCACACTTCACATTGAAATACTAATAAGTTTATATTTGTTAAAATGATTCTTAATTTTAATTATTCTATTTTTAAAAAGTTTTTGCACTACAAATAAGATATGTGCAATTTGCATAGGAATTCATTCATTTTTCTTTCAGATCATAATCCAGCCCTCCAGCAATTTGAGCAACAGTGACCTGGTCCTCTGTTTAAAAAGTTTGAGGACCCCTGCTGTAGAGTCTTATTTTTGATTCGCATGTTCTTTCACAGTGAGGATATCAGTTTCCAGATGAAAGTCATATAAATCATATAGCACCAAACAAGCTGTTCATAAAAATGTACCTAAAACTCTTGTAAGGCAGATAAGCTATTGCAGTTCCCAACCTGGAGCCCCCGGTGGTGCAGTGGGTTAAACCCCTGTGCCGGCAGGACTGAAGACCGACAGGTGGCAGGTTCAAATCCAGGGAGAGGCAGATGAGCTCCCTCTATCAGCTCCAACTCCTCATGCGGGGACATGAGAGAAGCCTCCCACAAGGATGATAAAAACATCAAATCATCCAGGCGCCCCCTGGGCAACGTCCTTGCAGACGGCTGGTTCTCTCACACCAGTTGCGACTTGCAGTTTCTCAAGTCGCTCCTGACACGACAAAAAAAAAAGTTCCCAACCTTATACTGAACGCATGTTCACTGAAGATGGGTGAGGATCATAGAATTTCCCAGAGAGAATATAATAAACTCTGCAAATAATCAACTCCATGAAAGTTAAATCTGCCGATGATACATTCTTATGATTCCACAAAACTCCAGGAAAGTTTCACAGAGGCTGAAAATGCAGCCATGGCCTGTTTTTCTCCACCCAACCCTTTTTATCTTCTTGTTAGCATTGTCAAAGGACAGGTAAACGAAGAAGGTAGCAGCAAAGGCAAACATGTTCTTGTGGTCGTTCTCTGGAAAGTGATTGAAGTGGCATCTGAGTTATGACTAATTTATTCAGAATTCAGAATTTAGTGAATTCTCTCTCTCTTGGTCACAGCACTCATCACAAATAATATTTGAAAACTCTGTGATGCCAGAGGCATGTTTCAGTTTATTGTTCAGGTCAGTTCATTTCCATTTTTAATTTTTAATGGTTCATTTCAAGTGGCTGTTGTTACCTTAAAAACCATATAAATAGGTTTGAGTCAGCAATTTTGATCACTTATGTCTTAGCTCAAGGTATATAAATCAATACTGCTTTTGGTATAAGCAGAAAGCTTTCACAATAGGCAGAAGAAAACAGCATTCCTTCCTACTGGAATGCCTTCCCACTACTCCTCTCTAGTGTGACCTTGGAGGTGCCATTTGGAGCTGCTTCTTGACTGTCCAAGATGTAGAAAGCTCTGGGAAATGAATGCACTGGTCACGCATGTATCTTCCTTGTAGACTGTCAGCATAGAGCGCACAGTGGTGGCCCATGGGCCTCTTGGATGGCATATATGGCAGTTACCTGTGCATTCTCTTTTCTGCGCTTGGAAATCATGTAAAGGTTTTCTCCCAGGCTCCGATTCTCTCTGCTGAGAGAAGCTAAGCTGACTGCATCTCAATTTCTTTTCTTTCAGCAGGCAAAAGAAAGGGCTTTTAATGAGACAAGATTTTGGCAACTGACCTTGGTTGCTATGGAAGGGACCCCTAACAAGATAGGTGGGGTGTATAGTATTGTATTAGTTTGTTTATCAAACCTCTGAACTTGTCTCCTGATTAAATTTTATTTCTTTGCTTTGCTTTTAATGTTAGATGCTTTGAGAATACAATACAGCGGTATGTGAACCAATAAATAAAGAAGTAAATCTTTGTGATTGACCATACCAATGATGTTGAAGGCTTTCACAGCCGAAATCACTGGATTGTTGTGTGGTTTCTAGGCTGTATGGCTGTTTTCTAGCAGCATTTTCTCCTGGGGTTAGCATCTTCAGAGAATCCTTTGGTAGGAAGAGCCAAAGACCTTGAAGGACTACACATTCTGTGATTCCATTGACTACAGTGCTGGTACGGCTGTACCAGGAGCTCCAACTTTATTTGCTTTGTATTAAATGTTTGTTTGCAGTCATAGGTTTCAGGGACTCCGCAGAAAGGTGGCTTCCTTTGGTTGCAGTCATAGGGCAAGTCATCTGTCCATCATCGTTAAGTTTTGGTTCCGCCCCTTGCTCAGGGCAATTGGGAAGGGAAAGGAGCCATTTTTACTTAGTCTCAGCAAGGAAAACTAATGTACAGGACGTGTGCAAGCTTCCCCTGTACAAAAGCTTCAACCCTTAAGAGTTTCCGGGTGGGAAACAGTCTTAAGAGACTCCAAAGATTTCCAGGAAAACAGCCCTAAAGACCAAAGAATTCCAGATGGAGAACATCTAAGCCTTTACTGGTAGGTCCACTCGGCGTTCGAGAAGCAGTTTGACCCGGTAGCGGAGCCCACATCAGTAAGGGTTAGATTACAGTCAGCCTGGGAGAAGTTAAAAAGGGGACTTTCCTTTAAAGTAAAGAAGAAGTTATTGAAGACAGTTGCCTGTCCTTCGTGGGCAAGTTTAGGAAGCTACCAGTTGCATAAAAGCCTGGAATCATTTGTTTATCTTTACTGAAGACAAGAAAAGTTTTTGTTTGAATGTTCATTAATAAAGAACTTTGTTATACTTCACAAGCCATCTAAAGATCATTTGTGGTGGAAAGACTCTGAGAACTTCTCCTTGGGCTTCCCACTGGGCAAAGGTTGCACGTCCTGTTCTAAAGACAATTATTTATAAGCCCAGCGCATGACAGAACAACTACAGTACTCAAAGTTGTATCAAACTGCTATAACTTGCAGTGTGGATATGTCCTGGGAGTCTGGAGAATGGAATCAGAATCCCTGTTCGGTCATAGAAAATTTCTAGGTGACTTGGGGCCTCAAAACACCCCTCCCACCCCAAATAAAAATTAATGCTGTCATGCAAACCCCATGAAATGGTAATTTATTTATTCTTTATTTAAAACTTTTATATCCCAATCTTCTCACCTCCGTAGAGGGACTCAGACCGGCTTACAGCAAGGATTCAATGCTACTAATACAAGTTAAAACATCATACAACAATACAAGATTAAAATACATACAGATAAAATACATATATACCAAATCGCCAAGGTAAAATCATGTTCAACTCAGTCCGCATATGTGGTCACTCACTTTGGTCTGTAACCAGTCTCAGCCATTATTCTGGGAATGCTTCATTCCATAACCAGGATTTCACTATGTGACGGCGCGAGTGGCGCCACCTATGTGTAGAACTATTAGTTGCAAAATTTAAACTGTTGTATCATGCTTAATCCTGCCTTTTTACCATGCTTATGTATAGTTGGATTGATTGGTTATTTATAGCTGTCAATCAGTGTTGTTTGCACCAGTTGAATTGCTTTTTCAGCTCAATTGTTTGGCTCCACCTCTTCCTGGAAGAGTGCTTCCCTTTTTTTATTCCACCTTCAGATTTTCTACCAGATGGACGTGAGTAAGAGACTTGGCTCTAAAAGCCCCTGATTAAATTACCTCTCAGCACCAATTCTGAGGTTCTTACCCTTGAGACTTATGATTCATGTTCAGACCAACCTGAACGACGTTGGGAAGTCTCAAGCACCTTCAGACTAGTTCCTTTGGCACCAGAGGAAGACCCTGTGTCTTCAAACATAGGCCATCTGGACTGGGGTTGTGGATTGCTCCGGCATTTACAGCCATTGAGAAAGAGGGACCTGGAAAAGCTTCTCAGCTTCAAAACTTCTTGGACCCAAGACAACCAGAGACCGTAATGTATATTTTCCTTCACTCCTTTGAAACTTCCAGCATATTGCCTTAAAGAGATAACTCTTTGTGAACGATAAAACCTATTTTGAGTTATCTACAGTGTTTGGGTCTTTGAGAGTTCCAGTTTCCTAAAGGAGGGCAAGAAGCAATCCCCTGGGGAAAGATGTCACGGACATGCCTCTTTCACTAAGAGCTATAGCCCCCAGGCGTGATGGCACACACTAGCCTCCTGAAGGACAAGAGGGAGGGGACAGATCTAATCTTGCTCGGGAGAGAGTTCCATAGCCGAGGGGCCACCACAGAGAAGGACCTGTCTCTCGTTCTCACCAAATGCGCTTGTGAAGGTGGTGGGACCGAGAGCAGGGCCTCTCTGGAAGATCTTAAAGTCCTTGATGGTTCATAGGGGAGAATAACGCAGTCTAAAGGTAGCCATATGTCAGGAATGAGTTAAAGGTACACCAAAACAGCCACAACAAATTTCATTGAAACTAACTGATTAAACGTCACTGGTAAAATATCAAAAATCATTTAAAGCATATTATATTTACCCATCTTTCTGAAATAGGGGCTCTCATTTTCACAATGTCCAAAAAAAAATCTGTCCCGATCTGGCCGCCAAGCTTACCAACTTGAGATCCTATGAGAAAGATCAAACCTGGTGCCATCAATATATTTGTCATATGCATTATGCCTCATAATATTATTGCTTTAAATGTAAGAGTGAATAACAAAAATGAAATGGCACTTGAGTTATGAATAAAGACATGGTTTTGTCAATGAAGGCTGCACTATGAAGTAAAGCCTTGCATTTGTGAAATGACCATCACAGAACAAGCATTACAGCCAGAGATTTCATATGACTGATACCAGTTAAAAGGTTGTATCTTCAGCAGAGGTGAGTCATATGTCAAGCTTCAAATTACTCAGCTGCCAAGATATATTACATGTTCTGAATGTGCAAAATTGTATTTTGTACTTTGGAAAACCAATTATTCTAGCCGGGATTGTCAGAAAGCACAGGAAACAACGGACACATCTCCTACATTGTAATAAAATAGTATTAAAATAATAATTAATGCTTTCTCTTTAGCAGCTTATATTCTACTATTCATAAACTTAAAAGAATTTTCTTACAAATGTTAAAACAAATGCAAATAGTGTGTGCGTGGGACAGACAAAATGAAAACAGCTTCAAAAAGCAGTTTGACACCAGCTTGAAAGAATGTTTCGGTGCTTTCAGTCATTTGTGTAAACTCCGAATTGTAATACCACAAGCATTAAAGTGATTCCCTTATCAAAGTGCTACAATTTCATACAAACAGAACTAAGCTAATCAGACTATACGGCAGCTACCTTCTGTTCATTACTAAAGGCATAGCCATTCACTCCAAGTCTATTCTCCTGGTGATATCTGCAGCAACAGAACCAAATCTGGAAGACAGGTGACAAGTGTTCTTAGTCATGGGTCCATAGATCCCTTGGTGGTCCATGGAAAAATTTCAAGGGGTCCGTGAGCATGAATGGAAACAAACCAAATGTATTATATTCATTTTCTCTGACCTCTAACTGAAATCTAGCATTTGCTTCATTTATCTATATAAATAAAAATGTAATGTTCGTTTGTGGGATTAACATAACTCAAAAACCACTGGACGAATTGACACCAAATTTGGACACAAGACACCTATCAGGCCAACGAGTGACCATCACTCATAAAAACACAGAAAAACACAGCAAAAGAGACTTAAAAATCCAAAAAAAGCAAAAAGATGTTACAGCACATGTGCAAAAATGACTCCCCTGGCAAACAAAACACACAATAGCATATCCACACTCTCTTCTGGACTACAGCTCCCAGCATCCCTTAGACCAGGCCCTTTAGGAGAGGAGGATGATCCAAATGCACTGCTTCCAAAATGCAAGCGTTCTTCTCCTTTGATCTCTTTGAGAGCATCCCAATCCCTGCATATTTCCAATTTTCTATTCTTGGACTGCAACTTCCAGCAAGATAGATTAGATAGAGATGGATAGGTAGGTAGACCGATCAAGAGGACTGCTGGGAGTTGCAGTCCAAGAACAGAAAGAGAAGGAAGAAAGGGGAGAAAGAGGAAGGGAAAGAAAAGGGTGGAAGGAACAGAAGAGGAAGAGAAGGAAGGAAGGAGAAAGAAAAAGACAAAAAGAGAAGGAAGGAGAGAAAGAAAGGAGAGAAAGAAAGGAGAGAAAGAGGGAGGAAAGGTTGGCCACAGCAACGCGTGGCGAGTACAGCTAGTGAATCTATATAAATAAAAATGTAATTGTCATTTGTAGGATTAACATAACTCAAAAACCACTGGATGAATTGCTGCCAAATTTGACCACAAGGCACCTACTAACCCAAGGAATGATCATCACTCAAAAAAATAATTTTGTCATTTGGGAGTTGTAGTTGCTGGGATTCATAGTTTACTTACAATCAAAGAGCATTCTGAGCTTCAGCAATGATGGAATTGAACCAAACTTGGCATACAGGACTCCCATGACCAACAGAAAACACTAGAAGGGTTTGGTGGGCATTGACCTTAAGTTTGGGAGTTGTAGTTCAACTACATCCAGAGAGCACTATGGACTCAAACAATGATGGATCTGGACCAAACTTGGCACAAGCACTCAATATGCCCAAATATGAACACAGATGGTGTTTGGAGGAAATAGACCTTGACATTTGGGAGTTGTAGTCACCGGGATTCACAGTTCACCTACAATCAAAGAGCATGCTGAACCCCACAAACGACAGAATTGGGATAAAGTCCCTCACAGAACCCCAAACTGAAGGCCATCCAGTCCAACTCCCTTCACTGGGGCAAGAAAATTCAATCAAAGCCCTCCTGACAAAGAGCCGTCCAGCCATAGATATAGATAGATAGATAGATAGATGATAGATAGATATGATTTACACACACAGGTATAGTATCATAGATTTGAAAGGGACCCCTAAAGAAGGACAATTTGCATGTTGCATGTTCCAGAGTAGGCAAACCAGACAATCACCACATTAACACTGACAAAGAAACAGCAAGAAATACTGTTTACCCACAAGCATAAAGACATTACATATATTGGAAACCAACACTTTCTCATTACTTTATTTTCCAGATCACCAGACTGGGCCACAGTGATGTCACTGAGGGATGTGGAGGGAGCGGACTGCACCAGGTGACATCATCAAAGCGTATGAAACCAATCACTATAATGATTTCTATTTTAGAAGACATTTAGAAATGTAAAGGAAATGAATAAAACTATCACAGATAATTAAGTGATAAAGGACATGGTGGGCTTATAAAATAGGAGCACCTCTTCTTTAAATTTGGGAAGACTTCCAAAAATTGGTCCATGAGAGCTGCTTCTTTGAGGTGTTGCACAAAGCCACTATTCCATGGCAGTCATGCTATCATATGTATGTTGTTGTTTATTTGTTCAGTCACTTCTGACTCTTCGTGACCTCATGGACCAGCCCATGCCAGAGCTCCCTGTTGGCCATCACCACCCCCAGTCCCTTCAGAGTCAAGCCAGTCATTTCAAGGATACCATCCATCCATCCATCTTGCCCTTGGTCAGCCCCTCTTCCTTTTTCCTTCCATTTTCCCCAGCATCATCATCTTCTCTAAGCTTTCCTGTCTTCTCATTATGTGACCAAAGTACTTCATCTTTGCCTCTCATATCCTTCCCTCCAATGAGCAGTCGGGCTTTATTTCCTAAAGTATGGACTGGTGGTCCAAGGCACTCTCAGAATTTTCCTCCAACACCAGATTTCAAAAGCATCTACTTTCCTTCACTCAGCCTTCCCTATGGTCCAGCTCTCACATCCATAGGTTACGACAGGGAATACCATTGTTTTAACTATGTGGATCTTCATTGCCAGTGTGATGTCTCTACTCATGTGTATGTTTGTTATTATTTAAAAGTTATGTGTAATTAGAGTACAGTTGTGTGTTGGTAAAATAAATTGTGCAATCAGTTACATAGTATGTTTATGTATATGTATATATAAATATTGTTGTTTCCTTGATTTGTATTTATTGTGTTGAAATTTTTGAATTAAAATGTGTGTGGGAGATACATATCAGAAGAGAAAAGAAGAAGAGCAGGATCAAACAGATGAGGAAGAAAAGGCAACAATGGCTGATGAAGATTTGTCAATTAGCTGAGATGAAGACATTGATTAGGATGATCGAAAAGAAATATTTGTACAACTTCAAAAATGTGACTTGGTTATTATTTTATTGTATTATTAAAATAGACTAATAAACTAATAAGAGAGTAAACCATTGAATGAGAGGGTCTTAGATTAGGTTGTTTTGTCTGTCTGATAGTTTTGTATTTCTGTGTATATGTATTTATTTGGTTTTTTTATGTCTACATTTTGTGATTTTAGTAGGTGTTTAATTGTAGTGTGGTAGAAGTACTAGGTTAAATGAAGATGTGAATTTTTTTCATGTATATAATGTAAACAAATGCCCGATTACTCTTTTGTAATTCTATTTTCTTTCTTGAATTAAAAATATTTTTAAAGAGACTGTATTCCCTAAATGACATCCCTCAGCATCATCGTAACTGACAAAAGAAGCAACATCTGTGAAGATAATATTGTCACCTCTCCCCACCCTTATGATTGATAATATCAGAGGTCTTCAAACATTTTTAGCAGGGAGCAGACTATAGTTCGAAAAAACTATATATGTGCACACTGCACATTCTGCTAGAGAAAATATATGCCATGTGGATGATCAGTAAAGAATAAGGTGTTTACTCTTTGTTATGCAGAGCAACATATGTGAACAGTTGCATTGACTCACACAATGTCCTTTGAGAGAGATTCAGATGTTCCTTGGGTGTCCATGTGAAGGATCTTCTTCTAGCAGCTCAGAAGCAGAAAATATACACTGACTTGTCTCGGCAAGCTCCTGCACAGCAAACCTAAACATGTAACTGTTGCCAAAACTCCCAGGCTCAGCTAGCCTCTCAGGTGTGGCCCAATCAAACAGCTTTGTGCTTTGCATTTTTCAGTTAACACACTCACCAATTGATTTTTACATGCTCCAACTGTGTGGGCCTGTGTTTGGGTGATGAGATAGTCAAGTTACTTAGGATTGTTGTTGTTGTGTGCCTTCAAGTCATTTCAGACTTAGTATGGGACTGGATAAGTGACTTTAGAGGGTTGCATTCGGCCAAGGGCCTTAGCTTGGGGACCCCTGATTAACATCTTAGCCTGATGAAAAAGCCAGTGAAGCTTCAGAAATCTGCATGATGTATTTCCATCTTTTTTTTTGTGACCGAGAAAGGTATTATCTTTTGTGGATTTTGTTGTATTTTGCTCCATGGCCAACTCTGAATATGTTTTTAAGCTTTCAGAGCAATATACTTTAGCCAAGCCATTGCTAGATTTTATGTAAAACAATTTGGCACATGGGGAGAGGGAGGATTATTAGTCATCTAACTGTACAGGGAGCCCAACGGGATTAACTCAAAAGAGTCTTTTGACTTTGGAATGGGACTTGCTGTGCTGAATTTTTTTTCCTGGCAGGGTAACTGCTCTCTTCTCTGTACAAGGCAGGAACTGGGCAGCAGCCACAGATAGGAGGCAGTGGAGTGGTGGGCTCCAGTTTTTTGTGACAGCTGCCTCTTGCTCCCACGAGTGGCAGGAGTGAGGATTTCTCAAAGAGAATAAACAATATATAAATTCAAGCTAATGCCAGCCATCACCCATTAAGAAAGATTCATGTCCTGTTACTGAGTTGGTTTGTGCTGGGGACCTAAAGAAGTCACTAGCAGATCACAACTATAATATGTATTGGAGTCTCAAATGCCCCTGGGGATTAATAATAATAATAATCCCCAGGGGCATATAATAATAATAATAATAATAATAATAATAAGAAGAAGAAGAAGAAGAAGAAGAAGAAGAAGGTTTGGTAAGGAAGAAAAACTTGCCACTGTCTATTTGTAAAATCTCTCCAGACATAATATTTTACTTATAAATTGTCACATCCAAAAAAAACCCAACATGGGACAGGAAAGTAATTAATCAGTTAATTCAAATCTATATAAAACTCAATGTTTGTTTGCATGTAAGGTTGTATGTATGTATTTTCAAACATGGCCCCAACTTTCAGAGAGCACTGTAACTCCTGACAACAACATATCTGGACCAAATCTGGCACATAAACCCCCGCATGACCAAGATTCTGGGAGTCATAGTTCATCAACATCCAGAGACCATTCTGAACCCATCCGATGATGGATCTGCCCGAAATTTGGCATACAAACCCTGCATGGTGACAGCCCCCCTAGGTTGCTGTTGTTGAATGCTGTTGAAGTGCAACTTGCACAAAGGTCAGCAGCCAAGTTGGAAACTGGAGCGAGTTAGAGGGAGCGGACAAAGCCTCTCCTGAAGCAGCTCCACTGGTTGCCGGTAAGTTTCTGGGCCCAATTCAAAGTGCAGGTTATTACCTATACAGGCATAAATGGTTCAGGTCCTGCTTATCTTTGTGACTGTATCTCCCCCTATGAACTGGCGTGAGTACTAAGATCTGCTGGGGAAGCCCTTCTCTTGCTCCCAACTCATCACAAGCATGGTTGGTGGTGATGAGAGAGAGGGCCTTCTCGGTGGTGATCCCCTGGTTCTGGAACTCTCTCCCCAGGGAAATTAGATTAGCCCCCACCCTGTCCACTTTCCAGAAAGACTTGAAGACTTGGATGTTCCAATGTGCATTTGAATAATGGTTTAGCTACTGATTAAGTCTGCCTAGCCCTAATATTTTGGTTGGGACTTTAGCACTTTATTCCCAGCCCCGACCCTACAGTTTGGATGAAATATATAATACAAAATCAGAAAAATGAAAAATGCTTAAATTGCTTGCATTAATATTATCTATGGGCAGAAGGGGGGACATTTAAAATGAAAGAGAAATACAGTAAGATATCATGTTTAAACAGATGGAATACAATATGATTTAGTTAGATTAAAATGATAAAATGGGAGAGGAAAGAACAGAATATTTAAATTCTTTGTATTAATATTATTTATGGACAGGTGGAATCATTTTTAAATGGGAAAAAACAATATAATAAGATTATATGTTAAATTGTTGAAACGTAATAAGATCATGTTTGATCAAAGGGTATAAATCAGGGGGGCTATGAAATCATTGAAACACTCTGAGACTTTTTTCACATTTTGAACTTGTGAAAAATATGTTTGCACAAAAAATTATTTGCACAAATATTTTTGTGTAGAAAAGACACTGCTTAAGTGTAAAAACATTCTGGAAAACCCTTCCAAGAAATGTCCATTATATATACATATACACACATATATTATATTACATTGATTATACACACACACACACACATACGCACACACATTATATATATATATATATATATATATATATAGTCGCCTGGCACGTGTTGCTGTGGCCCAGTCTGTGTATATGTGTTTTGTGTGTGTGTATATGTGTATATGTGGTTTTGCGCATACGTTGTAATGTATTTTTCTTTTTGGATTTTTAAGTCTCTTCTACTGTCCTTTGTCTCACCCTCGTCATTCCACAGATATATAAACCCCCTTTTTCCCCATTTCCAGCAGACCTCACCTCTGAGGATGCTTGCCATAGATGCAGGCGAAACGTCAGGAGAAATGCCTCTAGAACATGGCCATATAGCCCGAAAAAACCCACAAGAACTGAGTGATTCCAGCCATGAAAGCCTTCGACAATATATTCTCTTCTACTGTGTTTTTCAGTGTTTTTATGAGTGATGGTCACTTGTTGGCCTGATAGGTGCATTGTGTCCAAATTTGGTGTCAATTCGTCCAGTTGTTTTTGAGTTATGTTAATCCTACAAATGAACATTACATAACATACACACACACACATACACACACACATTATATATATATATGACATCCCCTGGCACGTGTTGCTGTGGCCTAGTCTGTGTATATGTGTTTTGGGTGTGTATATATGTGGTTTTGCACATGCGTTGTAATGTGTATTTTTTTTTTTGGCTTTTTAAGTCCCTTCTGCTGTGTTTTTCAGTGTTTTTATAAGTGATGGTCACTTGTTGGCCTGATAGGTGTATTGTGTCCAAATTTGGTGTCAATTCGTCCGGTGGTTTTTGAGTTATGTTAATCCCACAAACGAACATTACACTAACACACACACACACATACATACATATAGTCAATGTGCAAAAGTTCTTAATGTTCTGCCCAGTAGGGAGACAACTACGGAAATACAGTATTCTGAAAGTGTTGTAAGAACTATGAACTGAAATATATAGAACTTTACATCATTAAAATTTTCATTAAAGTTATTATCAATTCTTTCCTCTTGTTAAATCCAGGTTAAAATTATACATTAATAGATTTTGCAAAAACACAAGTCCACAGCAGGAAGAAAAGCAACTTTAGTGGAGGAAATTCTGAAAATTAGAATGGATGGCTGGGGAAATAAGCAATCCCAGAAGCATAGCCAGCCCTCTACCTCTCCTAATGCTGCTCACAGATTAAGGCTACTGTGACTGCTACCTGTTAAGGATCTAAACCACAGTAAAGTTTAATTATACTCAGTATAACATGTAGTGCCTTATCAAGAGAGTTCTGCTCACAGTGGAAGGTCGGCACTAATTGTAAAACAGAAATTAAACATGTCCTTGTGTCCTATGGCTACACTATATCACCCTCACCCTGCAGAAATTTGCCTATAGAGGGGATGATTTATAAATCATTCAGTAACAGATGATGTTATAACTAAAGCAGTGGGAGTTTTGAAATACCTACATCAGATTAGGCTTGTGCTTATTTCAAAAAAAGCTCTGATCTACCTTGGATTTTTGGCAGGCGCAACATGAGCCCAACATGAACTATTGTAAATCAAAGCTTATTTTGAAAGTCAAACTTGGAGTGCTTCCAATTCCAATTAAAAAACATTTGATGTATTTGAGACTTCTATTTTAAAAGTTAAAATTGGGCATGAAACCTTTCTCCTTGCAAATCCTTATCTAAATCCAACCATTCTGAATATCATCTGTTAGGAATGCATGAAGTTGTTCATGCTTTTGGCTATTTTTTTTTTCTTACGTCCTTTTTTTGGACATTTTTACCAGATCAAAACAAAAACTGTACATAATACATTGGGTAGACAATTTAAAAATAACCAATACTTCAAGTGGATCAACAAGGGATCCAAGGGAAAGAAAGGAACCAGCAATGAATTGAGGGAAATTACTAGGAGACATTGTAGCTATCTTTCTTTCTACAATACCTGAACTAAAAATATTTATGAGTAGAACCTACTGCGGATAATGAAACCAAATGCACACAATATTAACATATGTGTCATAAATACTTTAGTAATATTATGGGCCAGATTTAGCACAGCAGGTTAATCACCAGCTGTAGCTGCAGTAAATCTTGCCAACTGAAGGGCTGACAATTCATAGCCAGGTCAGGGTGAGCTCCTGACCTACAGCCCAGCTCCCCCACCCACCTAACAGATTGAAAACAGCAATGTGAGTAGGTGAATAGGAACGGCATTAAGTGGGGAGGTATTGTAGACACCATGTTTTGGAGAAAAGTTTATGAGCAAAGAAAGCTCTTTCCAAGGAGATGGAGCAAAAGCACCCCCCTGTGGCCAGGCCCACATTCGAGCTGCTTAAGGTAAGGAGTTCTTTACATTATGCATGCTACAGCTTATGCTGTTCCTCTGCCAATGGGAGAGGGGAAACTTCCCACACTCATTATTATCTATGGGTGGTTTCAAATTTTATATATAATAATCACACTACACAAACTATTTTACAGATCTGAATTGAAATCTTCCATGGGAAGTCAGATCTGGCCACGGTGGTCCACGCTCTTGTTACATCCCGGTTGGATTACTGCAACGCACTCTACGTGGGGTTGTCTTTGAAGACTGCTCGGAAACTTCAACTAGTCCAACGAGAAGCAGCCAGATTGCTCACCGGAGCGGCGTACAGGGAGCATACCACCCCCCTGTTGCGTCAGCTCCACTGGCTGCCGATCCAATTCCGAGCACAATTCAAAGTGCTGGTTTTGACCTACAAAACCCTATACGGTTCCGGCCCAGTGTATTTGTCCAAACGGATCTCCCTCTACATCCCATCTCGAAGTTTAAGATCGTCTGGGGAGGCCCTGCTCTCGACCCCGCCACTGTCACAAGTGAGGCTGGCGGGGACGAGGAGCAGGGCCTTCTCAGTGGTGGCCCCCCACCTGTGGAACTCACTCCCCGGGGAGATTAGATCGGCGACTTCCCTTCTGGCGTTTAGGAAAAAACTGAAGACCTGGGTGTGGGACCAAGCTTTTGGTCATTCCGATAAATAACTTAAGGATCTAACGATAGACAAGGACAAATGGAATGGAATGGATATATGGACTCTGAACCCTGAGCATGAGATTGTTTTATTATTTTATTATGTATGATGTTTTAATTTAACTGTTGAATTGTTCTGTTTTGTATTTTGTATTGCTTGTCAATTGATTTGGGCATCTAATTGTGCCTCCTCTGTAAGCCGCCCTGAGTCCCCCCCCCCCCCAGGGTGAGAAGGGCGGGGTATAAGTAAGTGAAATAAATAAATAAATAAATAAATTTCAATTCAAAATGTGGAATCCTGTGTTCAATTATGGACTCCTCATTTAAAAAATGGAAATAGAAAATTTGAAGTGAATTCAGAGAAGGGTGATAAGTATGGTAAGAACCATGGAGAACAAACAAATGAAGAAAGGTCAAAAAAGCTGAGCTTGTTCTTCCTAGTAAACAAGCAAACTGAAGAGTGACCTGACTGCACACATTTTTAATATTTTTGATAGTAACAACTAATTGGCAATGGAACCAATTGCTTAGGGTCCCATCTTTGGACATCTTCAGAAACAAGTTAGACAGCTGTCTGCTGGGAATGCTTTAGCTGGAGGTCCTGCAATGAGCAGTATGTTGGAGGTCCCTTCCTTTTCCATGATTCTATAACTCTAGTCTCTAGCATTTTATCTTTTTCTGTATGTCAAAACTGAAATATGAAATTTAGAACAGATCCTTGACATTTGCTAGAAAAACATCAAGTAATATTTCTAAAATTTGTAGCACAATCATTCTCAAATTGGATAATATACAATGTCATATGTCCAACCTGTAAATAGCATGAGCCAAAGGAAACGAAATTCTGAATCTCATTTGTATACATATTGTCTAGTTTCAAAAAAAGAACAGAAGAGCAATGAGAAATGCATTGCGTGTAGTTTTGCAGTGTAGCTGAATCTATTGGTTTTATGCTGTATATCTATCTGTCTGTCTGTCTGTCTATCTATCTATCTAATCTATCTATCTATCTATCTATCTATTTACTCTATTTGTATATTGCCCCTCTCAGCCTACAGGCGACTCAGGGTGGTTAACAAGGCAGCAATTCAATGCCAACTGCAACATAAAACAATTAAAAACATTGACATATAGCATAACAATCATAACAATATAACATAAATCACAGATGTCTCTTAATTAAAAGCATTGTCCAAGATCATCATACAATCATTCCGTATGCCTATGTCTGTTGCACTGCATTGCTAAACGCTTGCTCGAACAGCCAAGTCTTAACTAGAGTGAAGAAAGCTCTTGGTTCAAATCAAGGAAATTTAAAAAACCAATGTGGAACAATGGAATTTCACAAAAATATCAAAAACAACTAACAAAGGAGAGTTGAGCCATAAAAGTGTGGTTGGAACAAAGATGCCATCTTGCTTGTTGTACATTGTCTTTCAAGTTGTCAACTCCATTTCTACAACCAGTTTTTGCCTATTTAATTTCTATAAATATTCTATTGGACTCTCAATCAGAGAGTCTGGAATTATTAATAATATATCCAAGAACCAATTAATTGAGTGATTAGTTGACTGCATCTAAACAAGCCTGTGCTCATAGGCATATTTTTTGAAACAAGTGCGGTATATACAATTAAGTTATTCTGGAAACAAAAGTTAGCACTAATTGCTAGATCAAAATATTGTCTTTCCTATTATATTTTCCATTCTCTTTTCTTGTAAAAGTAGAGAATAAAATCAAAATCAAAGTATGTGTTGTTGAAGGCTTCATGGCCAGAATCACTGGGTTTCTGTGAGTTTTCCGAGCTGTATGGCCATGTTCCAGAAGCATTCTCTCCTGACATATCACCCACTTCTATGGCAGGCATTCTCAGAGGTTGTGGGGTCTGCTGGAAACTAGGCAAGTGGGGTTTATATATCTGTGGAATGTCCAGGGTGGGACCTCACATCCTCTAAAGCAGGGGTCCTCAAACTAAGGCCCGGGGGCTGAATGCGGCCCTCCAAGGTCATTTACCCGGCCCTTGCTTAGGTCAACCTAAGTCTGTAACAACTTGAAAGCACACAACAACAACAACAATAACCCTATCTCATCAGCCAAAAGCAGGCCCACACTTCCCATTGAAATACTAATAAGTTTATATTTGTTAAAATTGCTCCTCATTTTAATTATTGTACTGTTTTAAAGTGGTTTTTGCACTACAAATAAGATATGTGCAGTGTGCAGAGAGGAATTCATTCATTTTTTTTTCAAATTATAATCCGGCCCTCCAACAGTTTGAGGGACTGTGACTTGGCTCTCTGTTTAAAAAGTTTGTGGACCCCTGCTCTAAAGGATGTCTGCCATAGATATGGGCGAAACGTCAGGAGAGAATGCTTCTGGAACACGGTCATACAGCCCAGAAAACTCACAGCAATCCAGAATCAAAGCAGTCTCACAAATTAAATAAGTTATTTATTTATTTATTTATTTATGCCATTGCTGTTGCCCGTTTTTGGTCAAAAGATATTTAGCCACCTGCGCTCCTTCTTTTTTTTATCAGTTTTATACTAATTTATGCAAAGCCTTTGATATGAAATTTTATTTATTTACTGTATTTATATACCAACATTCTCAGCCTGAGTTTAACTCTCGAGTTACTATATGTGCTCACAGTGTAACACAATTTTCCTGATCAATCAAATAATCTTCAGTGGCTTCCTCAACAAGTTGAATCGATTCCATCTTGCTACCATTATACAGTTATAAAAACACAAAAGATAACAAAATTCTGTCATTCTCTTGCATCATACATGCTCGCATCTCTGTATACGAACCCACACGATCTCTTCGATCATCCGGAGAGGCCCTGCTCATGATCCCACCTGCATCGCAAGCGTGATTGGTGGGGATGAGGGACAGGGCCTTCTCTATGGTGGCCTCCTAACTCTCTCCCCAAGGACATCAGACAAGCCCCAACGTTGGCAGTCTTTAGGAAGAGCTTGAAGACGTGGTTGTTCCAGTGTGCCTTCCCAGAATAGGAAACTCCAAGCATCATGTCCCAAATGCACTTTACTAGAGATTTAAGATTATCTGCATACCGCACCTATCTCCAAAAACCTATCCATTTCACCTGGTCATGTCCAGCATTTTTTAAATTTTTAATCATTACATTAGTTTTTAAATGTGTCGTGGTGTTATTGTCTAATTTTTATTGCTATTGTTTTAATGTTTATTGCTTTGTTTTATGAGTTTATTTATTGTTGTATTTGTTATGCTGTTGTTTTACTGATGTAAAACTCGGCCTCTTGTAAGCCGCACCGAGTCCTTCGGGAGATGTTAGCGGGGTATAAATAAAAGTTTATTATTATTATTATTATTATTATAGCAGGGTGGCTTGGGCTAGCAACCTCAAATGAAACTCCATAGGATCCAACCTGTTACTAAACAAATAGGTTTCTCAGCTCTTCTTCTGTGTTCTACTACAAGTCAGGGATGAGGGACATCCATCTTGTGGGGCAGATACTTCCTACAGGGATACTCCATCTGGCCTGAAAGATTCTTCTGATGTGATCTTTGATCAGTGAGGAGTCTAAGCCTTCTTGCTATGTGCCCCCTAAATGTGTTTTTTTAATCCATTTGTTGGCAAAGGGAACACAGAAATGTACTATAGATTAAGAGTTAGAATGAGGAACAATCATTACAAAAAAAGCCCCCGTTCATTTCTGACTATTACTGGTTTAGTGTTGTTATATATTTTGACGATTTCATAGCCTGTGGGTAATAGTGCAATCATTTACTATGTATAAGTTTTAATAAGTCAATTATAAATGTAGCATATGTTTCAAAACTCACTGCAGTAACTTCTTAATAAATAGAGTGTTTAGAAATCTTTTCCTCGAAACAAAATTAATGTACCATTTCCCAATTTTATAATCAAAATGCTAAACAAAGCTCAATGCAACTGTTACAACATACATAAGGTGTTTCATCTCATTAATTTTAGACACCTAAAGGCAAATCTTTCCTTTTAAACTAAGGAAAGATAACGCAGTCATAATAAGCACGTGGATATAATAACACACAGTGTGTGAGCTCTGTCACCCTATAAGCACATGACAAACATATGAGCATAATAGAGTGGGACTATGGGGAGCACACGGATTGCATATTATTTGGCTGTGGGAAATCATGGATTAGGAAGAACCACTATACAGTTGTACTTTCTCAAGATCAGCCAGAGATGTTGCAAAAATACAAGACTGACAGAATGAAAAAAGTTGCAACAGCAGAAACAAGCAGTGGGAAACTGTGCTGCTCGCCAGGCAATGACAAAAGTATTCATGTACTTTGAGTATTAGGTTTTTCCAAGCCTAAAGAGGAGTCAGGGCTTGATGACTTTTAATGTATGCCCCTTCTTTCTCCCAGAATGAGTTAGTCCCCTTCTCCTCTTTTTAATTGGAAGAATACAGGAGCCCCTGGTGGCACAATAATAATAATAGATTAATAATGAACCATCAAGATTATTAAGATCATCTGGAGAGGCCCTACTCTCAGTCCCACCGGCCTCACAAGCGCGTCTGGTGGGGACGAGGGACAGGGCCTTCTTGGTGGTGGCCCCACGACTCTGGAACTCTCTCCCACTGGAGATCAGAACCGCCCCTTCTATCCTGACATTTAGGAAACAGGTGAAGACATGATTATGGAGACAGGCTTTCGATTAATGAGACAACACCCTAAGATATGGATGGAAGATTATGTATACTTGATTTTAGTATGACTGACCACTGTAGTTTTGAATATATTTGTTGTTTTAATGTGTTATTGTAATATGGACTATGATGTTTTACTGATTGTATGTGTTTTTATGGTTGGAAACCGATCTGAGTCCCTCAAAAGAGGTGAGAAGGTCGGTATATAAAACTTTGAAATAAATAAAATAAATAATAAATAATAACTTTATTTTTATACCCTGCCAACCATCTCCCCAAGGGGACTTGGGGAGGCTTACAAGGGACACGCACAAGATTACAATTAAAACACACATGTAAAACACTTAAACCAATTAAAACATCAGATAAAACAAATGGCAACACAGTTGAAAGCAATATAAAAACAATACGGCTGAAAGAAACATAGCTGAGGTACAGATTCAACGAGTGCAATACATTTTTACAGGAACGCAGGAAAGTGCAACAATACAGTAAACTGGGCAGGAAATACTGTCATGACACATGCTGAGGTAGAGTGTATGCCAGTGTAAAGTGTGGGCCGGTGTAAAGGGCGGAACTTCAAGTAGGGACAAAAGAGTTACTGGTGAGCTGCTTAGTCAAAAGCGCACTGGAATATCCAGGTTTTTAGTTGACTACAAAAGGAGGACAGGTGAGAGCCTGTCTGATCTCCCTAGGGAGGGAGTTCCAGAGCCGGGGGGCCACCACAGAGAAGGCTCTCTCCCTCGTCCCCATCAACCGTGCATGTGACGGCGGGGGGAGAGAGAGCAGTGTCTCCCCAGAAGATCTCAAGGTACGCAATGGTTCATAGGAGAAGATGCGATCATGAAGATAAGCAGGTCCCAAACCGTTTAAACCCTTGTGCCGGCAGGACTGATAAGCAACAGGTCGAATCGGGGGAGAGCACAGATGAGCTTCCTCTGTCAGCTCCAGCTCCCCATGTGGGGACATGAGAGAAGCCTCCCACGAGGATTTTTTTTTTTTGGTCGTGTCAGGAGCGACCAAAAAAACTGCAAGTTGCTTCTAGTGTGAGAGAATTGGCTGTCTGCAAGGATGTTGCCCAGGGGATGCCTGGATGTTTTGATGTTTTACCACCCTTGTGGGAATCTCTCATGCCCCCGCATGGAGAGCTGGAGCTGATAGAGGGAGCTCATCCATACTCTTCCCGGATTCATACTTGCAACCTGTCGGTCTTCAATCCTGCCGGCACAGGGGTTTAACCCACTGCACCACCGGGGGCTCCTAGGATGGTAAAATACTAGGGCTGGGCGGTTTCGTTCGTTAATTTCGTAATTCGTTATTAATTCGTATTTAAATTAGCTTACGATCCAATATTGAGCCATGCAGGAATAGTGTGATGAGTAAATTAGATCCAAAACATTTTTTTCAATTTATTTCGTTATTGTTTCGTTATTATTTCGAAATTATTTCGTAATTTTTTCGTAATTTTTCGCATATCTGGTGCAAGTTTTATAGTTGTTGTTTGTTTTATCACACCAACAGTCAACAACAGAGGGAGAGGGAAGCTTCAAAAGTTCCCCCTGTCCCATTTGGAGGGGTTTTTTTTAGCATATTACGCAATCGTGTCTGCCATTAACGAATCGATTCGAAATTAACGAAATTTCGTAAATAACGAAATTTTGAAATCTCAAAATTTCGGAAGTATTTAGAATTTGGAAACGCTAGCACCCCCTGGAAACGAATCGAGTTTAGAAACAATTTTTTCCGTGGTTACCCAGCCCTATAAAATACCAGAATATCTGGGCATCCCCTGGGCAACATCCTTGCAGATGGCCATTTTTCTCACACCAGAAGCAACTTGGAGTTTCAAGTCATTTCTGACACAAATTTTTTTTTGAAAGAATGACCAAGTGGTGATTTTTGGTGAAAACGCCTCTTGTGTATAAGGGTCCAAATAACTGACCACCTGAATGCTACAAGGTGGGGTTAGGATGTATTCTCTACGTTGTGCCAGATAAGTAAAATGAACATGGTTTGGTCTCTCCTATCAAGCATTCAGAAACGGAGAAGACACAATGAGATTTTGCTGGCTTGCGTCTTTTTGTCAAACATCTGTTTTTATCATTGACATGTCCATCAGATGTTGAATAAGTGTTGTACTTTCTTTCATTTTCATTGTTGACATCTCATTTCAATGAGCATTCTCTTTGCTCTTATATTATTAGAAAGAATAGACATTTTTTTTCTCTTTGCTCCTCTCAGTCATACACTCAGCTTTGGAGCATCTAAACGGGTCTGTCATCGAGTTCTTTCACTCTTTTGCTGAGCGCATTGCAAGAGTCCTCACACATAGACGCTGCTCTATATTCGCATCTACAATCTTACATCGGGGAGAGTCGCATGGAAATATATGAAAAGCTCAATATGAAAGCTGTTGTGCCCTCCTCTCATCCATTATTTTCTTGATCTCAGATTGCCTTAAGCTTGGGGAGGGGAGAAATCCTGAAGAATTTACAAGAGAAATCACAAGTAATTTTCCCAAGCTCTTCTGAAGTGCCCTGCCAGACAAAATTTCCTCCTCGCTTGCCTTGTGATAGCTATAAAGGAGCTTCTTCCTCACTCTGCCAGTACTAGTCATGCACTATAAGAAAGAAAGAGGCATCACACAGGCCAGTTTCCACTGCTGTGCCATTCCTTATTTCAGTCTCGCCAGTGAAACACACAGCACCTAATTATCTCATTTCTTCTGTGAGGATGGTGGCACGTTATTATGAACTAACATTCATTAAAACTTGTAACTGGTTTGTTTACTTAATCCAAAAACAGCTTCTGTCTCCCTACTAACCTGTCACTGAGTTTTGCCGACAGAGACACTGAGGCGAGGGATAATTTGCAAAGGCGCTTTGAAAGCCGAGATGCAAATCAGAAATGGAAATGTGCCTTCCAAATTGGCTCCGTTAATGCAAAATATGATTCTTTCTAATAGAGTGGAAGTAAGCCCCAGTGGTATTGATCTTCCCCTTTCTTCCTCTGAAGCCCTTCTCCCTCCCTCCTGTTAAGCAGCCCCAGTGCTTCCCACCTCCCTTCCCCAAGACTCATCTGGTCAAGTAGAGCCTCTTTCCCCTTATTTGCCCACACAAAGCCATGAGCACTAAATGAAGCGAGTAATTTGGTGCATTGTTGGGAGAGGAGGGGGGCAGCTGACAGTGAATGGTGTCAGCTGCAGAGGCAGCAGAAAAAGCCGACATCTTAATAAAACAGCCTCGGGCAAAATCCCATTAAAGCCTTCAGAAGCTTGTTTCCCTGCAGTTGAGCAGGTAGGCGTCGTGCTCGGCGTGGCAGCCCTGAGTGCTCTCTGGGAGCCCAGTTCAAAAAAAAATTGAGTGCTTTTCCCCACCTCCCCCACACCAGCTACCAGCCTAGTTCCTCAGAGTCATTTGCAAGGCAGAGGGGTGGGGTGGAGTGGGGGGAGAACGCCTTGATGTACAGGGACACTAAGTGCCTGTGCAGTGGCAGGAGTGGAGAGCGAGCTGTGGCTGTCCATTACGACAGAGCACAGACCTCGGGCTGACCTTTGGAGCAGAGAGGGAACATACAAGGACAGCAGCAGAATGATAATGAGACACCAAGTCCCCTAAAAAGTCATTGTTACACTGTGGTGGGCACTAGCCTTGTTTTCAAAAATATTAGCGCCTTTTGGAAACGTGGCATTTGGCTCCAGCGTGCCAGTTGTGATTAAAACTACAGCAAGAAATGGAAAAGGGAAGAAAAGGGTGGCATAAGTGGGGATAAGTGGCCAATAGAGTTTTTGGTGTTTTAGCCATAAACAACAGAAGGAGGAAGAAAGGAGGTAGGAGAAGGAGGTGGGATATGATGAAAGGCTTCTTAGAAAGATCTCTTTGGAAATGAAGAATCAGTAGGATCAGAGCAATAGGAGTTATGGAATGACATAAGGGCTAAGGCAGAGATCAATAGATTCCTCTCTCCCTTTGAATTTATGCTGCCCTTCAAAAATGGCCATCAAAATGAAGGGAAGCAATAAAATATATGGAGATATTTTATCTTCATTTCTTCACCTCTTTCCAGAGTCAGTTCTGTCCTCACCCTCACTGTCACCACAACAATCACCACATTTTGTGTATGCCTTAGATTGGTTGAACACACATACAGGGTGAGGCAGCATAGCTTCCTTTTTTAAAATGCGCGCCATTCAGTCGGTTGAAGACATAGCAGAGCGCTAGTGGTCTCATTCGAGAGGCGAGAGTATAAAGTTTTGTCCTGACACACTTCAGTTGCCATCATGCGTTGGAACAGTGAGGAGCGTGCTTTTGCCATTGAGGCCTACTTTTCGAGAGGATATGGAGTGGCCAGCCTGCTCTCCAGATTTAGCCCCTTGTGATTTTTTTCTATGGGTTTTTTTGAAAACCCGTGTTTATGTGAACCGTCCAAGGACCCTACAAGATGTGAAGACCAACATCCATAATGCCTGCTATGCTGGCAAGAGTCATGACAAAAGCCA
The DNA here is from genome assembly GCF_037176765.1 of Anolis sagrei. NCBI lineage: Eukaryota > Metazoa > Chordata > Lepidosauria > Squamata > Anolidae > Anolis > Anolis sagrei. Next base: position 151,643,832 of record NC_090021.1, read on the forward strand.
GAAATCGCTTTACTCAGTGTATGGAGAATGGGGGACGTCACCTATCTAATTTGATCTTCAAAACTACGTAAAACAAAACTTTAGGTATGCGCCTACATTATAAAAAAAATCTGATTCATACAATGGGTTTTATTAAGTTTTGAAAAAAGGAAGTTATGCTGCCTCACCCTGTACTAAGATGTAAAGTGTGGATATAACAAGGACAGGCTTTGGGCTGAGTCGTTGGTCACTATATCAGATCTGGATCTGGCTACTTGATGAATAATAATGTTTTACTGTATTTTAATCTAATGTTTTATTTCTTGAATAATGTTGTTGTAATGTATTTTGTATGCTGTATTGTCGGCCACCCTGAGTCCCCCCTTCGGTGGTTAAAAAGGGCAGAGTAGAAATGTTGGAAATAAATAAATAAATAAATACAACAAACAAGTGGGATCCAAAAATCTATCTCACTTTCCCCTGTGTTTGAATTTTGAAAATCTCAAATTCCTTCTGAAGTCTATGAAATTTGGAAAGCATTTTAAAAACAAAAGAAATTGTCTCCCTAAACTAGTACTCCCTAGACTAAGGCCTGTGGACTGGATGCAGCTCTCAAAGTTTATTTATCTGGCCCTTGACCTAAACTTTAGATTTATGGCCACCCTATATCTGAAATGGCTTGAAGGCATACAACGACAACAATCCTAATTCACTTGACTATCTCATCGGCCAAAAAGCAGGCCCACCCTTCCCATTGGAATACTGATAAGTTTATGTTAGTTGAAATTGTTCATGCATTGTTCTTTCAATTTTATTTGCATTACAAATAAGACATGTGCAGGGTGCACAAGAATTTGTTCATTTTTTTCAAACTATAGTTCAGCCCCCCAACATCCCTCTGTTTAAAATGTTTGAGGATATGTGCACTAAAGTGACTCCAGTAAAATCCCATGTGCATACTAGTTTCAGAATTGGGACAGAGTAGTGACATTTTCCATCTTCATAGTGGAGAAGTTTCTTGGGAAAAAAAAGATTGGCAATACCAATTAAGCAGTTGCCTAGAACAGGATTCACTGGGTGAAGTAATAAAAAACTTTCTGCCCAGATGGTGAAATCTCTCAGTTTTAGTTTTTAACCACAAGCTTCTTAATGTGAAAAGAATTGGTGAATATTGATAACATCTTGTAAAAACGAAAAGAAATCCCTGTAAATATGTTTTTGAAATGACATGTTATCAACATGTACATAAACCCTCAGAAAGAGTCCAGATTAACCCACAATTATAGATGTGTAGAACAGCCACCTTCCAGGTCTCCCTGGCTCAAACAGAGCTTCCACCGAGATAACTGGCATTTCCCTAAACATATCAGGTCATCCTGGTTCCTGTGATGGGAGATGTGTGGGTTATTAATTCCTTAATCCAAGTAAATCTCACCCTGTTTTGTTACATATGAATAAACATGAATCAACATTGTGGTGGGATTGTCAAGAAAGTCCATGCCCTTCTAGGAATATGGTTCCAGATCAAGAAAAGTAATGGTGCCATCATATTCTGCCTTTGTTAGACCTCACCTAGAATAGTGTGTCTAGGTCTGGATACTGCAGTTCTGGAACATATCCAGAAAAGGGCAGCCAAGATTGTCAAAGGTCTACAAACCAAGATTTATGAGGAATTATTTAGGGAGTTGGGTGTTTTCAAATTAGAGTGGTGTCATGTTAGCCTTCTTTAAATATCTGAAGGGATGTTATGGGGCAGATGAGTCAAGCTCCACAGATTAGAACAAGAACCAAGAGATTCAAATTACAAGGAAGAGTAACTTACTCTAAAAATGGTTAATTTGTGGAAGATATTATCTTGTGTGGAATGAGGGGATTCTTCTTTGATGATCTTGAAACAGACTGGACAGACATCTTTCAGGAGTGCTGTATATTCCTACATGTTAGGGGGCTGGGCTATATGACTTTTGGATTCTCTTTCAACTCTATGATTATGTAGTTTTACTTTAGTAGTAGGCTTTGTGTCAACAACAAATATCCAAATATATTTTCAAAGCATGTCTGCATCTGTCACAATAGCAGTAGTGATTGTAAGGTTGGACATGGTACAATAATGTGTCGGTACCAGGAGTAACAACAATGGAATGGAGGCTACCACTCACTAGGGAGTAACAGGAGGAGGGGAAGTGTTGACTAAGGCAAATATATCAAGTTGCAAATTTGAAGATTTAATGTTTAACCTTAACAATAACACATATAGTGCTGGCCTTTAGCATAATGTCTACATTTACATTATCTTTCAGTAAATCAGCCTGACTTAACTGGGTGGTCTCCCATTGTGGTGGATGACAACTTCTTCCGAGTCGCCCTTGGGCTGAGGGGGGTGGTATATAAATGTAGTAAATAAATAATGTTCCCAGTGGTAACGTAACCATGGTCTATCAGAGATGATCCAGTTTGCAGTTCAACAGAATTGAAGGTTTGTTGTTACATGCCATAAAATCAAACTGACTTATGGCAACACCATGAATAAGAGATCACCTTGATCTTCAGCCATCAACTTCCTGCCCAAGTCTTGAAAACTCAGAGGTATTATTGTTTGTTGACTATTGATCTGAAATGAGGACTTTCATTTTTCCTATTGCCCCCCACTTTGCTGAGCATTGTTGTCTTTTTCAATGAGTCATACTGTATAATAGCCCCAGTTTAGATATCTTGGCTTCTAGAGAAAGCTCACATCTGATTTGCTGTCATTTATCTGTCATTTATCTGTCTTTTAAGCAGTCAGTGAAATCTGTAGAACACATTTCAAATGAGTTATATTCTCAGCTTTCTTCACTGTCCAGCTTCCATAACTATACAAAGAAATGCTATAATAATAATAATGATAATAATAATAATACTTTATTTATACCCCGCTACCATCTCCCGAGGGACTCGGTGCGGCTTACATGTGGCCGAGCCCACAATACATCAGTAATAAAGCAATAACAACAGTAATACAAACAAAAAAAATAAAACTCATAACAAAAATAAGCAATAAACATTAACAGTAACACAATGACGTTTAAAAACCTATGGCTGGGCCAAATGTAAAAATTAAAATTTTAAAAATAATGCTGAGCATGAACAGGTGAAATATGACTAGGATAGAGTTTTTAGAGAGGGATGGGGCGTGCAGACAATCCTAGATCATTAATAAAGTGCATTTAAGGACATATTGCTGGGAGTATCCTTATTCTGGGAAGGCACACTGGATCGTGTTCTTTAGTTTCTAAAGTCATTATTAATTCATATTTAAATTAGCTTACGATCCAATATCGAGCCATGCAGGAATAGTGTGAAGAGTAATTAAGAAGCAAAACAATTTTTCCAAATTTCGTAATTATTTCATAATTATTAAGATGGGAAAGAAGGAGAGAAAAGGTGCCAGCGTTGCCTTTCCTCCCCATCCTCCTCCTCCTCCTCTTGGAGATATTTTATTATCTTATTATTTATTTAATTATTTTATTTAATTATTTTATTTAATTATTTTATTATTTATTTTATTATTTTATTATTTTATTTTTTATTTTATTATTTTATTATTTTATTATTTTATTATTTTATTATTTTATTATTTTATTATTTTATTATTTTATTATTTTATTATTTTATTATTTTATTAATTTTAAGTGATTTTAATTTGTATTTTTACTAACTTAATGTATTTTAATTTCATCCTGAATTTCAGAAGTTCCCCCTGTCTCGTTTGGAGGTGTTTTTAGCGCATTGAGCAATCGCGTCCGCCATTAACGAATTGATTCGTAATTAACGAAATTTCGTAAATTTCAAAATTTTGGAAGTCCTCAGAAATTCGAAACGCTGGCGCCCCCTGGAAACGAAACGAGTTTAGAACCAATTTTTTTCTTGATCAAACAAGCCTTCTATCTATCTATCTATCTATCTATCTATCTATATCTATCTCTATCTATCTATCTATCTATCTATGGCTGGATGGTTCTTTGTCAGGAGGACTTTGATTACATTTTCTTGCCCTGATGAAGGGAGTTGGATTGGATGGCATTAAGTATTTTCTGTTGGTCGTGGGGGTTCTGTGTGGGAAGTTTGCCCAGATTCAGTTGTTTGTGGGGTTAAGAATGCTCTTTGATTGTAGGTGAACTGTGAATCCCAGTAACTACAACTCTCAAATGTCAAGGTCTATTTTCCCCAAACTCTACCAGTGTTCACATTTAGGCATATTGAGTATTCATGCCAAGTTTGGTCCAGATCTATCATTGTTTGAGTCTACAGTGCTCTCTGGATGTAGGTGAACTACAACTCTAAAAGTCAAGGTCAATGCCCACCAAACCCTTCCAGTATTTTCTGTTGGTCATGGGAGGCCTGTGTGCCACGTTTGGTTCAATGCCATAACTGGTGGAGTTCAGAATGCTCTTTGATTGTAGGTGAACTATGAATCCCAGCAATTACAACTCCCAAATGACAAAATCAAAATTTTTGAGTGAAGGACATATATTGGGTTGTTAGGTGTCTTGTGTCCAAATTTGGTGTCAATTCATCCAGTGGTTTTTGAGTTCAGTTAATCCCACAAACGAACATTACATTTTTATTTATATAAATGGTTACTAGGGCTGGGCGGTTTCGTTTCGTTAATTCGTAATTCGTTAAAAATTCGTTATTTTTTTTAACGAAGCGATAACGAACCATTCTGGAGCAACTTAAAAACGAAACGAATTTTTCAATTCGTTTCGTAAATGCTTCGTATTTCGTTATGTATTCGTTTCGTTATTGGTTTGAGGTCGTTTCGTTATTATTTCCGCATGTCTGGGAAATAGTTGTTTTTTGTTTAATTAGTGAAAAAAAATAATAATATCACACCAACAGTCAACAACAGAGGGAGAGGGAAGCGGCCGCCATTAACGAATCGATTCGTTATTGTTTCGTTATTGTTTTGTAATTTTTTTTACCATTTACGAAATTTCGTAAATATCGAACTTTTTTTAAGGAAAATTTCGGAATTCTTTTAAATATCGAAATGCAAAAAACCCCAAAAAACGAATCAATTTTAGAAACAAATTTTTCCGTTGTTACCCAGGCCTAATGGTTACATATTCTCCTGCCTTGGATTTCATTCATTCACGATTTGTGTTGTGTATGGGATGGGAAGCTGGGAGAGAGATGCTGTGAAATGGCAGGAGACATTTATGTATATACTTGCAAATATGCAAATACAGATATTCCAATTTGCAAAGAAATCCAAAATCTGAATCATTTCTGGTCCAAGCGTTTTAGATTAGCAATACTTAATCTGTATTAGTAGCGATTTCTCTGCCCTCCCACCTCTTACCTCCCTCTCATGTGCAACAGCTGTTGTCCTGAATCGTCTCCTTTTTATCCAATAAACCCAGTTTAATTCACTTAACAAATAATCTGTTAAAATGTAATCATAAAGCTGCAGATCGCGAGATAAGCAGCAATCCCTCATTCTAACTGCCTTGGGCAACAGTATTTCCATATATAATGTCAACAGTAGAGAATATGGTCTCCAGTTGCTACACAGTTTAAGCACCCAAGCAAAAATGAAGCATATGTTACACCTTGTAATAGATTTCCCATTTTGCACAGTTACACTATTCTCACTGTCAAAATGATCCAATATACCCGGTTATCAGTTGAGACTTTTTATATAAGTTCTCTTCTCTCAGAGGCCTACATTTTAATAATTTAGCCAACCGTCTTGTACTGTATATTTTTCTTCCAGCTTCTTCCTTTGCTGCAAATCATGAAGCTAGTTCAGCTACACAGTCTGGCTGGCCTACATATGACAGCCAACATTCGCTGTTAGTCCTCAGCATACTTAATATGTAGCACATGAGGAAGCAACCAGTTAGTAACACTAATTTGCACATGAACTTGAAAATGCGTTCCTTTCATGCTCTTTTTGTTTCACTGTCTCACACATGCTTGTAATCCTGCAGAGGTAATAATTCAGTGCATGTATGGGATTGTACACACAATTAAATTTGGCAAGAGAAATAATGGCTATAGATTTTAGAAATGTTTTCCTCTATCGTTTCTCTTTTCTTCTAATATTAGCTTAGTTCTCTTATCCAGGATTCATGCTACACAATTATAGCATTATGATTCCAATGTAACTAATATGATGAAGGCTTTGGAATCCTCCAATAAGGATCTCTTCCTCTGCTGCCTTTGACCAAACTACCAATCTAAGGATTCCATAGATAAAGTGGAATCGGTGCTTTATTGCATAGCACAAGAAGGCGCCAGAGAATAAGGGAGTAAATTTGCTTTGACATTGCAAATGGTGCAATAATAATAATTATAATTATAATTATACTTTATTTGTACCCCACTACCATCTCCCCAAAGGACTCGGTGCAGCTTACATGAGGCCAAGCCCACAATACATCAGCAAAAACAACAACAGCAATACAAAACAATAAAACGAAACTCATAAACAAAAAACAAGCAGTAAACATTAACAATAGTACGACAATGCTTAAAAACCTATGGCTGGCCCAAATGTAATAATTAAAATAATTAAAATTATCACATTTGGCTGGGCCAAATGTAATGATTAAAAAATAATGCTGAGCATGACCTGGTGAAATATATAACTAGGACAGAATTTCGGAGAGGAAAGGGCATGCAGACAATCCTAGATCATTGATAAAGTGCACAGTTGATATTGCTGGGAGTTTCCTTATTCTGGGAAGGCACACTGGAACAACCATGTTTTCAGGCTCCTCTTAAAGACTGCCAGAGTTGGGGCATGCCTGATGTGCTTAGGGAGTGAGTTCCAGAGTCAAGGGACCACTACCGAGAAGGCCCTCTCTCTCGTCCCCACCAATTGCGCCTGCAATGGAGGTGGGAGCGCGAGCAGGGCCTCTCCAGATGATCAAAGAGATTGTGTGGGTTCGTATGCAGAAATGCGGTCACGAAGGTAGGCGGGTCCCAAACCATTTAGGGCTTTTTGGTAAGAACCTGCACCTTGAATTAGGACCGTAAAATGAATGGCAGCCAGTGGAGCTCCTTAAACAGGAGGGTTGACCGCTCCCTGTAAGGAGCACCAGTTAACAACCTGCCAGCCGCCCGTTGAACCAATTGAAATTTCCGGGCCGTTTTCAAGGCAGCCCCCACGTAGAGTGCATTACAGTAGTCCAATCTGGAGGTGACTAAGGTATGGACCACCCTGGCCATATCCGCTTTCACGAGGTATGGTCGCAGTTGGTGCGCAAGTCTTAATTGTGCAAAGGCCCTCCTGGCCACCGCAGACGCCTGAGCTTCAAGCCTCAGTGATGAGTCCAGGAGGACACCCAGACTGCAGACCTGTGACTTCAGGGGGAGTGCAACCCCGTCCAACACAGGTTGCCACCCTATACCCTGATCTGGTTTACGATCTACCAGGAGGATCTCTGTCTTGTCGGGATTGATCTTCAGCTTGTTCATCCTCATCCAGACAGCCACATTCCTGGCTAACACTTCAACCCTATCCTTTTTGCTAGTTTCCACCTACGGTTTATTTACATGATGCACTTTCCCCCACCCCAATTGAAGCCTAAACCCCACTGCTCCCCCATCTTGGGATACACTTCCTTTACTTCCTATCTCACCCTGGGTTTTAACGTTTTTAACATTTTATTTTGCACATTTGGCCTGCCCTCTGTGATTGATTTTATTATGTTATCTTATATTGTCTATTTTATTTTGTTGCATTATTTATTTTGTTGTGTTTAATTTTTTATTGTTTTGGATTTTATTTTGTTGTATTATTCTTGGGTTCGGCCTCATGTTAGCCACCCCGAGTCTCCATTGGGGAGATGGTGGTGGGGTATAAATAAAGATTATTATTATTATTATTATTATTATTATTATTCAGTTATACTTATTATTATTATTATTCAGTTATACTTATTATTATTATTATTATTATTATTCAGTTATTATTATCCAGTTATTATTCAGTTATACAAACAGTTTTTGTCTGTTTGTTTGTTTTGTTCTAGTTGCTCTCCATTTGTGCCTCCTTTAAATCAGCTGTGTGTCCATTTTGCAGCCCAATCAGCTTATCAGCTGTTTTGGGCTTTTTGAAAGTGAACATGTACTGAAGCAGTCTCCACAGGAGAGAGGGCAGGAAATCACACGTTTTTCGTGAGTGTTGTGATGCAAATATGTGCATTTTCCAGACAGAATCGGGATAAAAAGGGACATTTTTACCTTGTGTTTTTTGTCCGTTGCAGGCAATCATTACGGATTTACCACTAGCATTATGTAACCACCCACCCACCCCCCTTTTAACCTGCTAAATTCTGTGGTTTTGGTGCTGTGTAGATAGGTCCTGTGCATGAGTCCCACTACTAGATGCTCATAACAGCAGCGACTAACAAAATATTTCTAGTTGTGGCTGCCACCTCTTGTTCTTCCAGGATGCCTGTAGCTTGACAATCAGGTGACAATGCCTAACATGAGATGTAGTGATGGGATAGTATGCATCTCATACTTTCCATACATAGAAGTCTTGCTAAAACCAGAGGGTCACTGCAGGCAATGGCTGACCGGGAGGACCTGTGCCACATCTGCAGACTTTTGTGACGCAGAGAACAGGTGATGACAGTAAGCCTGGTTGTCTGGCAATGTGTTTCTGCCTCCATAGCAGCAAGGTGGTACACCTTCTTGTGGCAAATCTGGCTTTCACCACACAGTGTAGAGCTCTTCCCTAGGAATAGAATAGAGTGGGATTGGTAGCACAAGGGCCGGGCTGGTAGCACAACTGGTTAATCAGCTGCAATAAATCACTGCCGACCGAAAGGTGGCAAGTTTGAAGCCCAAGTTGGGATTGAGCACCCGACTGTTAATTAAAAAAATGCCCAGATCACTGTCGACCTAAGCAGTTCGAAAACAGCTGTGAGTAGAAAAATTAGGGACCGCTCAAAGCGGGGAGGATAATTTATGACACCATAAAAATGCTGGAGAGCAAGGAGGAAATACTACGATCAAAAAGGCTCGGCGTCATAGTGGATAAAGCGACAGCTCCCCCTGTGGCCAAATCGATCCACCTCCAGGATCCGAAGTGGAAGAACTGCTGAATGGCCTCTATCTGTCTGTATGTCTTGTATGTCAAAAATGGCATTGAATGTTTGACTTGTACATGTGTATTGTGACCCGCCCCAAGTCTCCTTCGGGGTGAGAAGGGCGGAATATAAATACTGTAAATAAATAAAAAATAAATAGGACACAGAACATTGTGATTCTAACTACAAGAAAGGAGATTCCACCTAAACATTAGGAAGATCGTCCTGACAATAAGAGCTGTTTGACAGTGGAATCCACTGTCTCAGACTGTGGTGGCCATTGTTGGGAAAGCTTTCATAGTGCATTCCTGCATAGCAGTATTGGGTAGAACTGGATACCTTAGCAGTCTCTTCCAACTCTATGATTCTACGAGATCTGAACAAATTACAGTAGAGCAGGCTACTTACATCCCTTCATCTGGACACTATTCCTATTGATGAAGCCTAGAACAGCAATGGCTTTTTGTTTAATGCATCATACCACTGCATCATGTTTAGCCTGTGGGCTACCAAGAACTACAAGAACTGGTGTGAAACTGGATGTCATTTATTCTGTATTTGTGTATTTCATTTTTCATATGTAAACATAGTATGTTACATTTTCCCCAATTCAAATTAATTTTTTATTGGCCCACCTCTCTAATCTTTGGAGGTCATTTTGAATTCTAATGCTGCCCTCGACTATTTGATATCATCTGGCAATTTGATGATTTCTTTCCTATCCTCCAAGTCATGTATAAGGACATTGAACAACATAAAGCCCAACACAGAACTCTGAGGCACCTCACTATTTACTTTTTTTCCAAGATGAAGGGAGGCAACATTGGTGATCATTCTTAGGGATCAGTTTGTCAACTGATGTTAAAACTACCTAAAGATAGAATTTTACAATTGGGCTATAAGGATATCATGTGGGACTTTGTCACAACACTAAGCTCATATATTTGAAAACTATGTTGTTGCACGTGAACTCAGCCAATTAGTTCATTCTTTTGGGTAGGAAAAATCATCCTTGTACATGTTGGTGAGGGATTCTGGGAAATGTAGTTCAAAAAATTCAATTTTACAAACTCTGAGCTTGACTGTGGCTTTGTGTGAAGTGAAGCTTTTTTACAAGAGTCCCCAGCTCTCTCCCAGTGCTCACCACAATGGCCCCAGGGTTCTGTTTTGTACAGATGCCCTCAAGGGAAAATGCTGCATGTGAACTATTTCCCTTGAGGACTTATGTGTAGAGACCATCTGTAATGTTGGAGTAGAGATATCCCAGTAAAATTCATATGCACATACTGTATGCATTCTGTTGACATGCCCTTCTGGGTTGAAAATCCACAAGAAGTTCCTTCTACACCAAAGTGGTATTTACTTTCAAAATCAAGACATTCTACCAGTGGGGTTGAAATAATCAACTGGAGATGCAGTAGTCCTGTACATTACACTTTTGTGACCACCCTATATGAATTATTTTATGTATTTATTTATTTATTTAGACCATTTTACTCCACCCTTCTCAACCCCTAGGTGGACTCAGGGCGGCTTTCAATTGGCAACAATTCGATGCTGCATATAAAATACAAACAGCAATTATAACAGTTAAAAACATAAATATTAAGACATAAAAATTAAAACAGTATATTTACAGTCCATTAAGCTATTTATCTAGCCATATACTATTGAGTACTCCGTTTCACTTATCCAAATCCATTTCCAAGCCATAGTCAACATTAACAATTGTACCTTAATCTAATAGCCCAAAGGCCTGGTCCCACATCCATGTTTTTACCTTCTTTCTAAAGGTGAGGAGGGATGATGATTAATTTCCCTGGGAAGTGAATTCCACAGGCGGGGGGCCACCTCCAAGAAGGCCCTGTCCCTTGTCCCCACCAAATGTGTTTGAGACAAAGGTGGGGCCAAGAGCAGGGCCTCCCCAGAAGATCTTAAGCTCCGAGGTGGGATGTAGAAGGAGATAAGTTCAGACATGTATGCTGGACCGGAGCCGTATAGGTTTTATAGGTCAAAACCAGCACTTTGAAGGGATAAAAGCTTATTTAGACCAATTAACACTGTCTCGCTAGCAGTCTTCAGTCACCCCAAAATTTAAAAGACCACTTCTTATTGTTCAGACCAATACCTTTTATTTTGAAAGAAATGGAAGACAAAATCCCATGTAGTATAGTCATTTTTGGAAGCCAAAAACCCAACATCTCAATTTCTTTGTCTATTTATTAATTGCTTGTCTTGATTTTTTTAATTGGAAATGCAAAACTTGGCATGCCTCCTTCATAACCCATGTGCAGAGAAAAATAAATGATATTCTAAATAAGCCACAGGTCCACAGTTTGGGAGTCCTCTTGGATTCATCGCTCACGCTTGAGGCTCAGGCGTCGACGGTGTCCGGGAGGGCTTTCGCACAATTGAGACTTGTGCGCCAGCTGCAACCGTACCTCGCAAAGGCTGATCTGGCCGGGGTGGTCCATGCCTTGGTCACCTCTAGGTTGGATTACTGTAATGCGCTCTACGTGGGGCTGCCCTTGAAAACGGCTCGGAAATTCCAACTGGTCCAACGGGCAGCAGCCAGGATGTTAACTGGGGCTCCTTACAGAGAGAGGTCAACCCTCCTGTTTAAGGAGCTCCACTGGCTGCAGTTTATTTTAAGAGCCCAATTTAAGGTGCAGGTGCTGACCTACAAAGCCCTAAACGGTTTGGGAACATCCTACCTGCGTGACCACATCTCCGTTTATGAACCCACGCGCTCTCTTCGTTCATCTAGAGAGGCCCTCCTCATGATTCCACCTGCGTCGCAGGCGCGTTTGGTGGGGACGCGAGACAGGGCCTTTTCTGTGGTGGCTCCCCAACTGTTTTTAATTTGCTTTAGGTGTTATATTGTGTTTATGTTGTGTTTTGAGGCCTTGGCCTTTGTAAGCTGCATCGAGTCCTTCGGGAGATGCTAGCGGGGTACAAATAAAGTTAATAATAATAATAATAATAATAATAATAATAATAATAATAATATAATTCTATATATAAAGACAAGAGAGCTAGCATCATATCTAAGCTTTCCGAACCTTCTTCTGGCTTCTGGCAAATGCCAGCATTGCAGTCTGGAATGTCCATAGGATGATGTAAGCTTCAGAAATATGTTTGCAATATGGAACTTACAAAACCATGAATAATGTGGTACATAAGAATGCCTTTTCACGAGAACAAGAGTCACTCCATGTCCTGCTTCTCAACCTGTCCTCTCTGCTACAAAGCTTGCATTTTTGAGAGTGGATTAGCAAGTCTAGACTTTCTATAAAATGTCAATGGAAGTATGGATCTTTAGTGCATCTTCCTCCAGAGAACAACACTTTTTTTGTAATCTGTTCTCTCAGTCCAATCAATATAACTACAACAGCCTCTTATACTTTCCCTATTGGAAACACAACCCACCCAACCTCATTGCAAGAGAACGAAAGAAAAGACCTCTTGGAAAAGTTGGAGCGGCTGCAAATAAAAGTATATTTAATTCAAATTGCTAACCACTACAATGTCATAAAATTATTGTCGCTGAATAAGATCACACCTCTGGGGTACAAAAATAAGTAGAGGAGAGAGCTTTAGCTGAGTGTTAAAATGCCCATGGGATGTGATTATCTCCCAGCAAAAAAACACCCCTGGACTTTGTACTATTATGCCCCCCCCCTTACCAACTCCACATACACACACATTTTCAACAACATATGAGGTGGGGGGAGGGAGGGATGCACTGTATATAAATTATTTAGGTGAACCAATTCAATTCCGTTAAAAAATGGCAATTTAGCATTAAAATGCTTCAACTGTGAGATTTGCAGATATATTCATAACCAGACTTTAAGGATGTTGCACAGTCTATCAGAATAAGCTCTTCATCCTCAGCTGTTTTATGATGGTATTACAGATGTATTGCAGGGGAGAATGGCAAGAAAAGCAAGTTTTCAGAGAAATGGGCTTGTTTGGGTTCCATATGGTTGCTGGAGGGGAAAACTCTTCATAAAATGATTCTTGCTGCTCGGTAAGACATACTGATTCCTCATTATTATTCCACTTTCCTTTTCCCGACCTCACTGTTCCAAACAGCTCTCTCTCTCTCTTCACTTCCAAGTTGCTGCCTAATTCGTTTAATAAATGATAAAAAGATGACACTGAGGAAGATTGAATAGAAAGCAGTTTTTAGGATCACACTGATTTTCGACATCATTGTACTAACGCGGAAAATAACTAAAGTAAGAAACAGCTGTCTTTTGTAAAGATCAGAACATGGCATATTTGAGACGCAATCTTGCCCCAGTCAGGCTTGTTTGAGTTCCATTTGATTCAATGGGACTTTATTTACAGAGTCTAACTGAAGCCTTAAGTTACATTATAATCATTTTTGTTGAAATGGTACCACTGTAAGAACAATAGCATTCTAGAATATTAAAAAGAATGACTGCCAGGTTCAAGACCACAACATCTAGACAACTGAAACCAGGTCTCCATCATAAGGATACTCTAGCTTTATGTACCTAAGAATTGTATTTATTTATGTTGTGGCATAGAAATCTGATTGCACACTGCAGGCCCATCTTCTGTCATTAGATGGCAGATTTCCCTAAAATAATGAGAAGAAATGGATATATTTATTCCTTTAGAAGATATCTGGGCAACTTGCGCTAGTACAGCTGTACCAGAAGCTCCCACTTTATTTGCCTTGTATTAAAAGTTTGCTTGCAGTCCAAGGCTTGGGATTCTGCAGGAGGGTGGCTTCCTGTTAGGTCACCTGTCCATCATCATTAGGTTCCTTAGTTCCACCCCCTTTTGGGTTTTGAGAAGGGAAGAAAGCCATTTTCAGTCAGTCACACACAAGGAAGCTAGTCTATAGGACGCAGACATCTCGTCCCATAGGAAAAGCTTCATTCCTCAAGATCATCCGGGGACCATCCGGTGATCATCTGGGGATTATTCAGGGAAATAGAAACAAAAGGAAAAGATCCCAAAGGCTCTGGCTGAGAGCTCACAGCACCAGAGGGGAAAACAGCCCTGAAGTTCCCACAGGATAGCATTACAGAACCACGGAATTCCAGATGAAATGTCTTCAAGTCTTGGCTGGTAGGTTTACTCGATGTCCAGACACATTTGGGATCGGTAGTAAGACCCAGAACAGCGAGGCCCAGATGATAGACAGCCTGGGAGAGATTATAAAGGGTTCTTCCTCATGCTGAGAAAGTACAGTTAATCCAAGTCAGTGCCAGTCTCTTAAAGACTAGAATAAGAAAGCCTTGAAGTGTTGTTTGAAGATTTGTTATTTGTTCCTAAATAAAGACTTCGTTGTACCATTAAAGACTCTAAAGACCATCACTTCAGAAAATCCCTAAGAATCTCTCTTTGAGGCACCCCGGTTTCCCACTGGGTTTAAAGTATACGTCCTATAGAATAAAGACAATTGTTCAGACCCAGTGCGCAACAGAACACAACTCTATAATAATATTTTCATTCATACTCCTCATGCAAACATTTTGTGAAAGTGAGAGAGAAGTTCCCGCTGGCTTGCCTGAATGAACAGTGGAAGAGAGGAAAGAAGTGAAAGAGGTAAGAGAAGAGAAGCAGAGCAGAAAGGAGCTCCAGTTTGAGGTCAAGGCTAGACCGTTTCTAAAATTTGTTGCCTTTAACTGTTCTCGAGTTCACGTTATGACACGCCTAGGAGTGAGGGACCTCCAAGACACTCTGTCATCAAAAGCTCTTGTGGACTCAGGGACACGTCTTCCTTGATTGAGTTTCTCCATCTGCACTGCAGTCATTCTCTTTTCTTACTGCTTTATACTTTAGCAAACATTATTGCCTTTTTAGATCAGTTGCACCATTAACCATAGCATTACTCATAGTATCTCAATATTTCATTGAGTGCCTTCTGATATGGAAGTCTCATCTTTTGGCACTATCTCTTATCTCATTTTGGATTGTCTGATAATAGTATTTATGTCATAAAATATTTTCAAAAACAGGTGTCATCAGCTGCAACACTATTTGTACTTATCCTCTTCAACCCTGATAATGTGGTGACTGACCTCTGACTTCGGAGTTTTATCTTCTTGTTTCATTTTCAATTGCCTCATCATATGTTTTTAACAGTAAAAGACATTCAAAGGGAGTTTTGCCATGCCTCCTATACAGTAAAGACTTTCTGTATATATTTCAGATTTCAATATTACGTAGTATGATTTTACATAGGATTTGTGCTACATTAGAACAGTTTTGCCATGCCTCCTTCTGTGCTGTAATAACAAGTGTTAGCCATGATACCACTAATGTTATCCCAAATAAAATCTTGGCCAATTTAGACTTGATCCACAGCAATAACTCACCTGGGAGGTCCAGGGCCCTTCCACACAGCTATATAACCCAGAATATCAAGGCGAAAAATCCCTCAATATCTGCTTTGAACTGGGTTATCTGAGTCCACACTGCAACATATTTCAATTCAAAGCAGATAATGTGGGATTTTATTCAGCGTTGTGGAAGGGACCCCAATCAGCAATACAGGTGCCATCAGCACAAGACTCTTGCTAATAGTTCAGCCATCACAGAAAGGTGAGCGAACATAAGTGAAGCTCAGTACTGAAAATGAAAAAAAAATGCTGATCTAATCTTGCTGGGGAGCGAATTCTACAAGTGAGGGGTTCTTCTTGTATTTAGGACGACCCTAAGTATAAAATTTAGGATGGGGGGCTGGTAAATGACTTTGGAGGGCTGCATGGCTTTAGTTTGAGGATCCCTACTTTAGGATATGTGAGTTTCGTTCTGATTTTAGAAGAACTTTTCAGAACAATGGGGTCCAGTCAGGCCCGTAGCCAGGATTCGGGGGGGGGGGGGTGAGTTTTTTTCGGGGGGGGGGTTCGGGGGGGGCTGAGTTTCAGGGGGGCTGAGTCTGAGTGAAAGAGGGTCTAGCCTAGCAAACCTTTTGTATCATTACCCCAATACCCCCATGCATATGGGATATATTGAGCATGGTGATAACATCATGATATGAATAAACATAACAGTTTAAATAATGCACCAGTAAGGCCTTTTCACGAACCACCATGAGAATTTTGGGGGGGGGGGGCTGAAGCCCCTCAACCCCCCCCCCCCCCCCCCCCGGCTACATGCCTGGGTCCAGTTACCTATTGATTACAACTGATGTATATTCAAGTGGAAATATGCATATCGACCGACTCAGATAACATGTCCTCTCTTCAAGGAGCTCCTATTACGAGCAAGACAGATCTAACGTGCTAAACATTAGAACAGTGTTGCATGAGCTGCTTATCATTTGAACACTCCAAAGTTTGCAACCATTTTTATTTCCTTTATATCCCATCTTCTTATCAGTATTTAAGGGGTGGAGGCAAAGTGTCAAAACATGACTGAAACCAGATACAGATGAACCTGTAAAAAGTTGTAATATTATGGTGTGATATTTTGAAAAAACAAGATTAAAAAATAAACCATATCCGGGGGGGGGGGGGGGGAGGACAGCATTTCTTGTTAAATGATTTCTCTGCAAAACTAGCCTGTCTGAATAAATCAAAGTTCAACTATATGACTAGGAACATTAATAAAGATTTTTATCATGAACTCCTAAACTAGACTGTTCAGTAGTGTTTACTTTGCGGAAAGGATCTGTGGGCTACCAAAGCTTTGAAATGTTGTGTTGAGACCTCTTTGCACGGGGCATTTTTGTCCCATCTTGCTGCTTTTATGCGCGGCTTGGATGGGACCTGCAATGTGCCATCACAGCATGCACAGGAGGCTCCATCCACATTCCTCCTTCAGTGGGGTGGAAACACCAAAAGGTGCTTCCTCCACCACTACGGGGAGGAAAGTATTATTTGGGTAGTTCCAACGGAGCTGCCTGCACTCTCTCCCCCCCTTTTGCTGTGTGATGAAAGAAAGGATGGTGGGGCAACACATGGAAACACGTGTTGCCACCTTTTCTGCCATCTGATGGGAGGAGGAAATGGGTGCAAACACACCCTGTCCCGTCTCCACTGTGTGATGAGGGGAAGAGGGAGGGCGGTGCAATGGCACAACCCAAAAGGGCCATGTAAAAAGGCAGTTGGCTGGCATGTAGTTACAGGACTCTATCTTTAGATATGGCAGTCTTTAGAAGGAGCTTGGAAACGTGGATGTTCCAGTGTGCCTTCCCAGAATAAGGAAGCCCAAGCAATAGGTCCCAAATGCACTTTACGAGAGATTTAGAATTGTCTGCATGCCAACCTATCCCTAAATATCCATCCTGTTTCTCTTGAACATGTCCAGCATTTTAAAATTTTAATCATTACATTTGGCCCTGCCACAGGTTTTAAATGCGTTGTGATGTTATTGTTATTGTTTTGCCTTGTTATGAGTTATTTATTGTTGTATTGTTGTTGTTGTGTTTTACTGATGTATTTGGGCTCGGCCTCTTGTAAGCCACACCGAGTCCTATGGGAGATGGTAGTGGGGTATAAATAAAGGATTATTATTATTATTATTATTATTATCTGGTTCTTCTTGTATTTTTTGTTGGTAGCAAAGTCTCTGTAGACTCCAAGCCTCTAGGTCGTTTTAAATAATAATCTATTACTATTGGTGACACAGCAGTGGGATCTCCAAACTAATGGTGATCCTCTTCATGTAGTAGATTCCCCCTCTCATTATTACACCAAGCCAGTCAACAATGGCAATGAAACTGATTAAACCAAATTCCAAATAGTTTCCAGTCTAGCCAGTTTATCATGCCAGAAAACCCAACATCATCCTGAATACCAGGATGTTGCTTAAATGATGTTTGCAATGTTTCCCATTCCTTTGCACTTTTGAAAAGGAAAATGCGATTCCAGAAATAATTTTTGCATCAGAGGCACTTTACTGAATTCCAATTGATAGCAAGACGTAGCTGTAATAAATATTCTATCTATGAGACATTATAAATGGGCATAGCTTCAGCTACTTTTTTAAAAAGAAAATTTTATCACCAGAGAATATCTAAGTTCTTTGATATTATTACCCTAGAGCTGAAATGCAAGCTCTTTTACATATTTGCAAATCAAATACAATTATTTGCTTCCTTTGAC